>NC_137819.1:895000-1495000 GCF_963921795.1 Nannobrachium achirus | reverse complement strand
TGGGTTCTAAAATGTCTACCTTGTGACAATAGATATCAGACAAAGATTGTTATTACAACATAAAACCCAGAAGGGTTTGTTGAACCCGTTTATATGAGGAACAGAGGGACCCAAATGAAACAATGTCCAGGCAAGAGTTATAATCCAATATTCCAAATTATTTATTTCCTATTCAATAAGTATACAATTATTGCTGAACCTATGCTAATATGAATGAACGAATGCAAAAAAAGAATGATAGAAACTCATATACAGCAACACAGCAACAGCAATACAGCAGAGGTCTAGGTCCAGACCTTTAATTGCCAACACAGAGTAAACTCAAGTGTCAGTTCATGAAGTCTGCACACCGAGTATCTAAACTACAGAGCTTTTATACAATTTAATCAAAGAGGATGGGATGGGTCTCGTTGTGGGGTGATCTCAGCTAATCAGTTCATATGACAGAATGATCGATGACAGGTTGTTGACAACTTCGGTCTGTCACAGTGATGGAGTATTGTAACCAATCTTGAGTGTGCGTACGAGCGCGCGCACGCCTACACGCTTCCTGAAAAGAAAACAATTGTGCAGAACAAAGTGCAACATATCGCCAGTAATAGTCTAACACTTGTTATCAAACGATAAGTTTCCGCACCTTGTTGTACATTTTCTGAGCTCCGTAGGTGGGTTCATGACCTCTGTCTGGTTTCTCTTTGACAGCTAAACCAAATTAAATACACCCTGCAGTCACATTCTAGTTTCCCTATGACAGTTGTAGTGAATTAATGATAAACTGCTGTCATATTGATATATTTTAATTTCACGGTCCATTGCGCTAAGTGCATGATGTCACTCTTAAAAAACATTATCGTCAGAATCTTTGCGACCTTATATCTTAAAATTCCCCTACCTGGGAAAGATGCCTATCACTCGTGACATATTGTCTTGAATTCCCCTAAACTTGGGTTGCAAGTATGCACGGCCGCCTGAGGACAAAAGTGTTAACAAATTTAGCTTATACATTTAGGTTCAAATAATGCTTTTTCTCATCAACACCCTCCTCGGTTTTGTGGAAGAGCAAATAGGTACCAAATGGCCTCCTAGGTTTGTTGCCATCCATGACAATATCAGGATGCAAACTCAACAGTGTTGCAACTAAGGGTTACTAGATGTCATGATGCAGACTAGGCAGATTCCTAAAGGTCGCTATATAGACAGCAGCACTATCACCCCTAAAGGGTCACTCAAGGCCAGGTCAGGAGGAGGAATGGGGAACTAAGCAGTTTTTGCTCTTGGGGCGTACGTGACTTGGGTTCACTTCCTGGAGTGATGGGAGCAGGCTGAAACAAATATTCGCATGTATGGAACATCCTCAGGCATTCACCAAATATTCGAATATCCGATTATTTCGAATATCAAAGTCACTATTCGACGTTGTTCACCTAAGTCGAATATTCGTTTATGTTTTTATTGTTTTGTCTTTAAAAAATATATACGGTAGTTTATAAAGCTTGGCGAGATAGTAAGTCATAAGAATGAGTTGTCAATGCCCCTGGTGGATGAATTTGTTAATGCTCCATACCAGGGCTTGTCAAACCTTTTTAGGCCGTGACCCCCAAAATAAACATATTTGAACTGGGGACCCCCACCCTGACAAAGCACTTGGAATTGTAGGTATTACATTTAATGTGACTCAGTTCCACAGATAAATATTGTGAAAATAGCAGATCTACATGCTCACAACGCCTTGCAGCGCGAGGCGTTGAGAGCATGTAGATCGGCTATTTTCACAATGTTCGTCTTGCTTACTTAATATTTGACAGTTTGGCCAGTCCTGTCGAATATTCGACTATTCGAATACTTTGAGATTGAATAATTCGAATACTAAAAATCACTATTCGTGAATGCCCTGCCTCAGTACGAATGTGAATGCACTGGTCTTCACATTGCTTGGCTCCTGACGAGTGTAGAGCTAAGCAGGATGCCACGGCCAAGAAGTCCAATTATAACTTGTTCATGTATTCAAAATATCATCTCAGGATATTAAATTCAATGGGTCTGGCGGAATTGGACACCATGTGATGTGTTGACACATTTTGTAATGTCAAGGTCTATTTTCTGTGTTCCACTGTGACGTATTATGATGCCAAGCCCTTCTGGGCTGCTATAAAAGCCTTTTAGTGGGTTGGCTTAACAAAATTATCGAAACGAAGCGGATAAAAGCGCCAAACTTTTTTTAAGGCTTCTTTAGGACCTAACGATGGATTTTAGCCTTGGGTACCAAACTTTATTTTGATGTTTACCCATAGAATTATCCATATCAAGTTGGGCTCCCATCGACTTTCTATACAGGAGGAAAATACCCAGAAAAAAATCTGCTTTAAGTAGGATGTGAGGGGTCTAACTAGGGGTTTGTCATGATTCTGAATCCATTTTGCACAAAGAACTTTCATTGGGCTAGAAATGGCCCCACAAAACGATGGTTTAGTGATGAGTCATCATTTTTCACGTTTTGGGGGGCCATTTCTAGCCCAGCTAAGTTTCAAATGTGTACGTTTCTTCGCAAAGTAAAGCCCTGCTTCATCATACAAGACTGTCGCACAACAGTAGTGAAAACAGCAGATCTACAAGCACATCGGCTGTTTTCACTAGTTTACATTTTTTTAAATGATAAATACAATACTGGCTTTCAAGCAGTTTCAAGGGGCACACTTGACCCTTCTCAGGGGCACGCCAAAGGTCCCCAGGGACAGTGGTTGAGAAACACTGGTCTATATAACAAAAAAATGTATCAATAAAAATATTGTTTAAAAAAAAATAATGGTTCAATTGAGAATTTTGCTCTCTGCCTAACTTCTTGGAAAACACTGCACCTTTACAACGTTGTCTAATGACATGTTTACAAGGTAAGGGATAGAATCTGTCAGGGACAAGCAAGTGTCTGGGAGTAAGAAATCTAGGAGTTGTGAGGCTGAGTGTGTCTGGGATCAGGGGCGTCACACCAAATTCTGGGCCCTGGGTACAAGGAATCACTGCGGGCCCCCCATGAATGTTAACTATTGAAAAATAGCAGATGTACAAGCTCACAGCGCGGCACCGAGTGCCGCGCTGCGAGCTTGTAGATCTGCTATTTTTGAAAAATCGTGAAAATGTGTGCCAGAAACTTATGTTTCTATGTCAGTGGTGCTCAAACGTTTTCATTTGAAGGACCCCCAAGATGATATGTATTTGGCCACAGCTAGACCCCCATCTCAAAATATTTAGTTCCAGGGACCCCTCCCCGGAAGCAAAATTTGAGTTACAAATGTTCGCTTCAAAAATACATATTCAAAGATTTGCACACATTTTTACGACTTTTCAAAAATAGCAGATCTACAAGCTCGCAGCGCGGCACTCGGTGCCGCGCTGTGAGCTTGTATATCTGCTATTTTTCAATAGCTGAAGTTACTATAGGGCCCCTCCACCTTGGGCCCTGGTAACTCAGTCCTACTTTCCTACCCCTTGTGACGCCCCTGTCTGGGATGGGAGGAGAGGTATCTGACACAGCATTGAGCTACGCAGGAATCCACAGCCAAAAGCTCCCATTATAACTTGTTCATGCATTCAAGCCCATATCAGGATTTGGAATTCAATGAGTCTGGCGGAATTGTACACGATATGATGTGTTGGCACATATTTTGTAATGTCAGGCTCTATGTTATGTGTTCCACCGTGACATATTATGATGCCAAGACCTTCTGGGTTACAATAAATGCCTTTTCATTCTGTCTGAAAGGCACTTGGTGCTGGGACCTGGCTGTACCTGCCTGATATCAATTCACCCGGGTTCGGTAAACTTGAATACATTGTTCAATTAAGAATTCTGGACTTTCTCTGAAAACACTCCACCTTTACACTGCCTGCCTGCCTGTCTGTCTGTCTGCCTGCCTGTCTGTCTCTCTCTCTCTCTGGTCTGTCAGTTTAGAATGTTAGTTTTGTACAAATATCAGATCTTCTGTTCTGCCATCTGTCCATATATATCTGTAGATAAACTATACTTATCAATCTATAGGCTAATCAATGTATTACCTATCAATCTATTAACTTATCACCCCCTTCATATCTCTATATTAGTTGTCTACTACTTGTCTTCATCAGTTGTCAGTGATGATAGACAATGTAATGAACATAAAATACATTCATACTCAGAACTGGTGGCAGAATTATGAAGCATTAACACCACAAGGTGGCAGCAAAGGCTATATTTTGCCCATATATTGTAAAGGGAGCTTTAAAACAAGGGTTGAATACTGTGGCGTAGTTGTGTATTTAAAGTAAATGTGGTGTGTTTTCTTGTGAGACACAGATATGAGAACGTTGACATCCTCTGAACTTTAAAAAGGAGATCTTTTGACCACAGCTGTGGCCCAACACCCCATTCATAAGTTGTTCCTTTCGGTAAGGAAGTTGACTCCGGCAATGTCTGTCACCAGAATTAGTTCAGTTTCTATCTGGTTCCGTTTTCTGCGCCTTCCTCTATGACTCCCTCCGTCTTTCGCTTGACTATATATTTTTTTTTTTTTATTTTTTTTTTAAACACTTATCCCAGTGTGCCAGTGATCATCCTTCCCTAAGTACACCTGCCTAGAGCAGTGGTCCTCAACCTTTTCAGGCCACGACCCCCAAAATAATCACATTTTAACTGGGGACCCCCCCCCCCCCCACCCTGACGAGCACTAAGAGTTGAGGCATTACATTTTGTATAACACGGTTGGTTCTATTGTGAAAATACCAGATCTACCTGGTCGCGTTGCGAGGCGTTGTGAGCATGTAGATCGTCACAATTTCAGCCTCTAATATTTGACAATTTGACCAATGTTTAATTTGTCATTTTAGATGTATATGTTGAGTGAAAATACAATGTTAAACATTACGTTAATCATCTGGGGACCCCTCAAAATAATTTGGGACCCACAGGTTGAGAACCACTGCTCTGGAGGTTCAAATGTCCCCCCGACGCAGTGCTTCCCAGATCCCTGGCCAACAAGGTGCATGGGGTTCAAAGTTTAAGAGTCGAGAGCAGAAGTGTAAAAACTCAAAAGCACTCAATGAAGAAACCATGGCAAAGTCTGCAAAACAAGACTTGATACTTTATTCTGCACCGAAAAAAAGAAGAAAAAAAAGATTACACTTGAAATCCAGCAATGACACCAACTCACCCATACTGAATATCAACAAAAATGATTTAAATTAAAATAACATCAAGTGTGCTATGCTAGATAATAGCGAACCACTCTTGGTTTCGCAGCATTATCCCAGAATGATAATACTGGTTTTATTCAGCGCTTCACTGAGTGACACTTAAGGGCATACATGGGCAACTGGCGGCCCAGGGGCCACATGCGGCCCCCACCTTCACTTAATGTGGCCCGCAGGTTGATACCGGAATACTGATATATTATTGATTTCTGCTGTCAATTCCAAACATGACCTGCTTTAATTCCGTCCGTCTATATAATATAGACTGACGTAATGACTAGTATAGTAGTATTAAAATGTATTTGTTTATGTCCAATGTATTTGTATTTAGGTACATAAAGTTAACCTGACTATATAACTAAATGTGTTTGAAATTAAATAAAAGTTTTACATTTCGGGATTCCAAATAAAATCTACAAGCTCAAAACACACCGCAGCGCGATGCGTTTTTAGCTTGTAGATCTGCAATTTTTGCTTCTTTTGTATGGGATACTAGAATGACAAAGTAGGACGTAGCAATATGAAATGTGGCCCTCTGGAGTGAAGGATGGAAATGTAGTGGCCCTCGCCATCATCAAAGTTGCCCGTGAAGTGCATATTGTGGTAATGGCTTAAACACATTGTCATCTACAGTGTACCTACCTACCTACCTACCTACCTAACTCAAGACCATAATAATGAAATAAAACACATGTGGTTTACAATTAAATGCACTTAGAAGCAGCATGTGAAAATAAAATAAGACCCATAATAATTAAATAAACAGCCCTTTGTTTACAGTGCACTTAAAGCAGCATATATACGGTATGAATAAAATAACAGTGATTAAAGCACTAAAGGACTTTCATCAACATCTGGTCTGGGAATGATTGGCTTAATAAAACAATAAGCAGCATTATTGTGAGATTCAACAGTTTCAGTTGAAAGAGAGTTAGAACAGTCAATCTCACAGCAATGTATAAAATGTTTGGGAGTGTTTGGGAGTTTGGTTGGTTTTGGCAAATGATTGTACATCATTAACACATCGGGTGCCCACGTGGTGTCTACAAGTAAATTTCTTTGATGTCGCTGGAGGCCCACGACGCGTTTGACGCGTTTTACAGTAAACTATACTGTACTGTAGCTACTGCACTTGGCTGCCGCGGTGATGAAACAAACTCCATTTCCCAACATGCAGCGCGCAATTACGTCACCCGGACGCGCTGTGTGTCTCGTTGACTTCCTGTCTAACGGCTGCACAAAAACGTGGTTTTCTCCTAATCTAGCTTTTAAATCACTTTCATTTCAAAACGGCAGCCTCTTCTACCTGCCATAACACAAACAATGTGGCTTAGAAATGATAAAAAACGGTCCTGACTGAAAGAAAAGATTTTCGCGAAATAAACAGGACATACTCCGATTACATTTACTCGGATTACTTTTCTCGCCAGTACTCTCGCCGGTAGGTAGAATGACGCGTTGCCATGGGCACCAGCAACACACACACGTCATACATCCGGGCACTCGATGTGTTAATATGTGTTGTTTACAACAGAGTTCTGTGGCACGTTAAAGGGATAGTTCATCCCCCAAATTTCTATCAATTACTCACCCCATGGAGCCTTGAATTCAAACACAGGGGGTAAAAAGTCTCGACTTCTGACCACATGAACCCTTGGTTCCCTATTCTGGGGCAAACTTTCCGCGCGCCGGGAATCAGCAGCTCTACAAGCTCACAACACATCTCAGCGCAGCAGTTTGTGAGCTTGCATGTAGCTCATTTACATTTAGTGAAGAGATTTGGTGCAGAAAAAAGGACAGGGACCAAGTATAGACACTCCTGGAGGATGAAGTGTATACTGTAAGTGGGTTCAAGTGGTTAAAGGAGAACAGAATAATTCAAGACGAATACAAAATCGTAATAAAATAAAAGCTTTCAACGTAGATATTCTGGACAAGCAAACAAAGACAAATCGTTTCAGGTCCATTGTCATATTTAGCCAGAAACAAAATCTGACAATTGGAATATTTAGACAATCATGTCTCTGTCATTGGTCACCGTTTATCAGCTTCTTCATATTGGCAGGTTGTTAAATAAAGCTTAGATTAAATGAATGCAATATTAAGGGTCAATCAATAGCAAAGAGCAGGTCTTTCGCTGCTTTTGTGCACAGTGGCATGGCTTTGTGACATGTTTAGGTGAGTCGTGCACAACCTGCCAATATATTGCCCTTGAAATGTTCTTACAGATTCACAATTAGAAGTCATTTCTGTAAGTCAAGAGATTACAGTTAAACGTTAAAGATCTTAAAACCTAAGTTTGAACTTGTATGCACTATGCAGCCAGTCCTCCCTTCCCTAAAACCTTGCTCAATAACCATTTTGTTATTGAGAACGTTGGTGGGCGACTCAAGATGCCAAAGTTGAGTTAGTCTCCAGTACAACATAATTGCGTCCGTTTAACATCAAGCAGGCTTTGTTTAAATGAAAAGTGTGGAAAAAACCTTTTTTCCCCCAGGCATACCAAAAGGGAAAGGATAACAATGATCTCTAAGCCAACTAGCTTGTGATACATTTCAAATGTTTCTTTCTCTTTTTTCAATATAACAGATGTCCCAAAAGAATGTGATGGATGAGAAATGACCCATGTGAAATAAACAGAAGGCAGAGAATTGGACAAATGGCTGTATATAAAAACAAAGGAAAAAAACATACTCTAGTATAAAAGCATAAAAGAGTTGTGTATACAGTGGTCCCCAGTCACCCTCCTGTGAGGGACTTTCTTTTCCTTTTGGGTGGGTCTACAATCAACCATTAGAGAGACCGCTGGATGTCTCTAATGTGGTTGGACTGCAGCAGGTGTAAGGACATCACGGTATCATGCATGGAGGCAGGAAACCCTTCAATATCCTTTGTCCTTTAAACCTCCACTTAGGCCTAGGCCAGACGGAGCTGGATATTTCATATATCCCGGTTTTTCAGATATCCACATAGAAAAATATCTAGGTCCACACGACAAAGATATCTAGGTCTAGAATAATCGGAGTCCCCAGACCTCCACTATAGGGTGACACGCACACACACAGTAAAGTCTTCAGAGATATCCAAGTTCCATGTCTACACAGATCCAGTGAATCGGATATTTTTTCAATGTCTCCACTTATTTATCCGGTTTCAAAAATATCCAGCTTCGCGGCCAAAATATCCAGCTCCGTGAAGCCGCCGATTTGTGTATAAAAGAAAAATTGTGAAAATAGCCAATCTACAAGCTCACTTACGCAATGCTACGTTACGTGGCGTGAGCGTGTAGATTAGCTTATTTTCACAAAGGTTTCAACTATAAAAACCAAGGATCTGGGGCTTATAAGTGGCTAATTAAACCAAACGTTGATGCGGTGGCTTTCCTCTGCGGCCGGGTTTCTCTGCTGGTCAAAGCTGTGTCCGTCAGTGAAGTAGGCGTCCTCCACGTCCCTGGCCTCCTGGGGACCCCAAGTGTCCCAGCAGTCTTCCCCGCGGCGGTCCTCCTCCTCGGCCACTCTTCGTTCTACGCCAAAGTGTTCGCGTTTGTGATGCGGCGCGTGATAGGACTCCTGCTGCTCGGCGAAAGTATCTGCGTCTCCGCCGAAGAGTTGTTCGTGCTGCGACTCCCGTTCCTCGGCGTGTAGGGCTGTCACGATTATGACATTTCACATGGCGATTAATTGTCACTCAAATAACTGCGATTAACGACTTAATTGTGGTTTTGTCGTTGACAATCACATTTCTGTTTGGCTTTAAGGCTTTGGAGTTGCACATGGCAGATATGACGCATAACCTAAATATACAAAAGAATTACTCACATATTTGACAACTTTATACTTAAAAAATAACATTGATAGTGGAAATAGCCGATCTACAAGCTAACAACGCGTCGCGATGCGACGCGTTGTGAGCTTGTAGATCGGCTATTTCCACTATTTTTGAAAAAGTTTGAATACATAACATTTTTCAACATGGAAACAATTATGACGATCAGGACAAAATAACCGCGATTACGTCAAGTGACTGCGATTAGACGATTACGTAAGAATTGTGACGGGCCTATCGGCGAGCCTACCCGGGCGCGCCACGAAGAGGAGGTCGTGCCGTTCCTCGGCGAAGAAGTCGTCGTGCCGCCGATCGACGAAGAGAGGGCTGGAGATGAACTCCTCCTGGTGGCGGTGGCCGGGCTGGGGAAGCGGGGGCTCCGGTGAGGGGCTGGGGGGGGCCGGGGGGAGCGGCGGCACCACGGGGAGGGCGTCCAGACTGAAGGAGGTCCTCTGCAGGACCAGAGGCCCGTAGTTCAGCGGGAGGCTTACCTTGAACACCGGATCCTTCTCCTCCTCCTCCTCCTTCTTCTTCCTCCTCTTCCGTCCCTGCCTCGTCGACGGCTCGCCGGCGCGCTTCCGCGTCCCCGCCGCGCCCGGAGCCTCTGCGGCGGCGGCGGCGCTCGGCCCTGCAGAGAAATAGAACGGAACGGAAAGGCGATTTGAACGCTGAAAAGGTTAAGCCATAGACCAGGGGTCTTCAACGTTTTCAGGCCAAGGACCCCTTAGATGAAGCAGGGACCCCCACAACCTGTTCATAGATTCCATATAGTTTCATCGTTTGACAGCAAAATCATCAGTGTATTATGGATTCATGTCAATTTGTGTTTTCAGATATTAACCACTTGAACCGTCAATACTTAATAAACTTGACCTTTCACTCTGTACTTAGTCTGCTCTTTTTCTCCTCTACACCAAACCTCTTTGCCAAGAATAGCCGATCTACAAGCTCACAACGCCTCGCAGCGCAAGGCGTTGTGAGCTTGCAGCTCTGCTATTGTTGGCTAAAGTTCTCAGAATATGGATGCTAGGGTTCAGGTTAATATAAAAAAGGAGAAAAAAGTTTCTATAAAACAAGATTTGGAGGACCCCCTGTAGTAACTCTGAGGACCCCCTAGGGGTCCCGGACCCCCTGTTGAAGACCCCTGGGTTAAGCCATTAAGACCTGGAACGAACTTTAACCATTATTTAATACTTTAGCTGTTGAACAATAGTAGATATACAAGCTCACAGTGTGGTACCGAGTGCACGCTGCAAGCTTGTAGATCTACCATTTTGGAAAAGAAATTGAAATATTTTGCAAATCTTTGAATATATATTTTTAAAAGCAAACATTTGCAACTCAAATCTCTGCTTCTGGGGGTCACTGGGACAACATATTTTGAGATGGGGGCCCGCGGCCAAATACACTGATTTCTAAGAAGGATTTCGAAGACGTTTATAAAATTGGGTCAAAATATTCAAAGACTTGCACAGATTTTATCGATTTTTCAAAAATAGCAGATCTACAATTCCCATGAGCTTTTATATCTGCAATTTGTTCAATAGCAAACGCATAAAATAATGCGTTCCATGTCTAAATGGGTTAAAAGGCAACAGTGAAGTGGCAAAAAACTGGCTTAGAGGCCTTGGAAGAAGTCAAAATGACAAGAGAGAAAAGATACAGCAAAACATCACGCGCAGCCTACTCGGATACGCATTGTTATTGCCGGGGAAAGATAAGCCAGGGAAGTCTGGTTCAAAAAGAGATAAAAGAGAGGTTATTCACGAAGCTGGCTGGGTCACAGTGACCGTGGTGAAATGTGTTTTCCCCCCCAAACATCCTGGCCTAAACTCAACTTGGATTGAGCAATACAGTGGGCAGATGTGGACAGAAAGGCAGAGAGGTAGCGCAGTCGTGCACCAAGTGTGAGGAGTATAGAATTGACTGACAAGAGGGAAGAGGGAAGACTTTGACAGAGATGATCTTTGCCTGCTTCTGCTATGCTATTTGTAAACCTGAGCAACTTCAACTAGTCGGGGGCGTGAGGGATATGTCGTGCTAATCAGTCTAAAAGTGCCAAATTTTGCAAAGATGTAGCCCAGGGCATGCTCTAATGCAGGGGTCGTCAACGTTTTCAGGCCAAGGACCCCTTAGTTGAGAGAGAGATGAAGCAGGGACCCCCACAACCTGTTCATAGATTCCATATACAGTAGTTTCATTGTTTGACAGCACGATCATCAGTGTGTTTTGGATTCATGTCAATTTGTGTTTTCAGATATTTAACCACTTGAACCGTCAATACTTAATAAACTTGACCTTTCACTCTGTACATAGTCTGCTCTTTTCCCCCTCTACACCAAACCTCTTGCCGAAAATAGCAGATCTACAAGCTCACAACGCCTCGCGCTGCGAGGCGTTGTGAGCTTGTAGATCTGCTATCTTTGGCTAAAGTTCTCAGAATATGGATTCTAGGGTTCAAGTGGTTAATATAAAAAAAGGTTTCTATCACACAAAGATTTGGAGGACCTCCTAGGGACCCTTGCTCTAATGATTTAGCTAGGGCGCCCGAGCCGCCGACCTTCGGGGTCTCCACAGCCACAGCTACCAAAAACATTCCTTGGGCTATAAATGGCCCCAGAAAACGCCCACAAAACTTTGAAAAGTGATGACTCATCACTTTTCACCACTAAACCATCGTTTTCTGGGGCCATTTTTAGCCCAAGGAATATTTTTTGTGCAAAACAAATGCTTGCAATGGATTCAGCATCATGACAAACCCCTAGTTAGAACCCTCACATCCTACTTAAAGCTGGGTATTTTCCTCCTGTATAGAAAGTCGATGGGAGCCCAACTTGATTTGGCCGCTGTGGTGACCCCGAAGGTCGCCGACTCGGGCGCCCTAGCTAAATCATTAGAGCATGCCCTGGGCTACATCTGTACAACATGTGGCGCTTTTAGACTGATGCACGAAATGACCATGTTATCTCCCTAACGCCCGACATTGGTATAAAGAAGCAGAGTGCGTGAATCATCACTCTCAGTGCATTTCTCAGCATTCCTACAATTCCCATGATGCATTACTTCCCGGAAACCCATACCGTCTATGGCTGCCATTACATCAACCTGTTCACACAGGATTATTCTCTTGTCGCGTTGCTCGTTGATGAGGACATGATTTACGATTCCTTCGTCGATTTTGGATTTACAACCTGAGAGTGAGAATGAGTATAACAAGAACAACGTCACAACAACCAAGGTAGCAGCTAAAAAACAGTGACTGAAGTGTTGTCGTTTTCACATTAGAGATAGGATTTATGGTTCTTTGAAGTGAGCTGGATCTCTGGGATCCGTTCCTTTCAAAGAGCTGTTCAAAAGACTCGTTTTAGTTACTTATCACTTTGTAGATTTTGATTATAATTACAAATCACTTCAACCCTACATACATTTTGTCCATATATACATTTTGGCCATTTGAAAATAGCCGATCTACAAGTTCACAATGTGTCGCAGTAGATTTTTTTTTTTTTCCTACATTTTCTTCATTGGAAAACTTGAGTACTTTCTACTATTGGTACGTGCATTTTGATACCAATACTTTCGTACTTTTACTCAAGTACATTTTAATTCCAAACTTCTAATTGTGGCAGAGTATTTCTACATTGCAGTATTGATACTTTTACATAAGTAAATGTAACTGTTCATTTAGAAAGGAACGGCTCCCTATACTGCAAACCGGATCCCATCGTTCATTTCAAAGAGCCGTTCAAAAGACTTGATTTGTTCGCGAACGTCCCACCTCTATTTCACATTCATACACATTTTACCCTTGTGGGATTTTCAGCATAACTTTGGTGGTGTTTCACACACACCTCTCCAGCACCAGAGGCTGCTAATAGAGCATTAGCCATACCACAAATACACAGTGACAATATAGTCACCCTGCAAAATCATAAAACGTGCGCACCCAGTCGAGTGCTCCGGTCATTTTATTTGGCTATAGTCTCTTTTGAAGTGCCGAGGTCATTTTCCTTCTCATACAGTGATGACGTGGCGATAAAGTGTCACACACCTTGTAAAGACCGCTGTGTCCTCGGCTTGTTAGCCGGCGTCCACGCATTGCCATCCCCCAACGTCCTTATACCTGAAACAAAGACCTTATACCTGAAACAAAGACCGCAAATAACGGGAGAAAGAGAGAAAACATGGAAGGATATGAACCTAGAACAGTGGTTCTCAACCTTTTCAGACTGCGACCCCCAAAATAATCATATTTTAACTGGGGACCCCCCCCCACCCTGACGAGCACTAAGATAACACAGGTCTATTGTGAAAATAGCCGATCTACATGCTCACAACGGCAAGCGCCTTGTGAGCATGTAGATCTGCTATTGTCACAATTTCTGCCTCTAATATTTGACAATTTGTCCAATGTTTCATTTGTCATTTTAGAGGTATTAAAAAGTCCTTAAATTGTCACTTTAGAAATGTGCAGATACCCTCTATAGCCTACACCTAAACTTTATGTTGGTTTGTTTACCGTTTGAGTGATGAAACAATGTTGCACATTAAGTTAATCATTTGGGGACCCCCCAAAATAATTTTGCCGACGAGGGGTCCCGACCCACAGATTGAGAACCACTGACCTAGAAAACAGCTTACAGGTTAAGAGCGAGAGGAAGAAGTGGTTGTTTGTTCTGTGAAAGAAAAATGACTGATTGTGAAAGAGGAGGTTAGAATATGAAAGATGGCTGCTGACTGATGCAACGAAAACAGACCGCAACAACCACACAGACGAAACAGGAAGGATCGAGTAGAGAAATGAGGAGGGAAGAACAGAGAATGAAGGAAGTGATGCTAAACTATTGCCAAACGACAGACACACAGAGGTCAAAAGGAGAGGGAGAGGATTAGGGATGTCACAATTGTTAAATAATCGTCTAAATGCAATTATTTGACATAATCACAATTATTTTGAGATAATCGTCATAATCGTTTACATGTTGAAAAATGTTTATACATGTTCAAACATTTTAAAAATAGTGGATTATAGCAGATCTACAAGCTCGCAACGCGTCGCGATGCGACATGTTGTGAGCTTGTAGCTTAGGGGGGTGGGTATTGCCAGCAATCTCACGATAGATATGTGTCACGATAGAGAGGCCACAATATGATATATATCGATATATAGGTTGACGTGTTAAAACACAAAAGAAAATATACATAATATATTTTTTATTACAATTACAAAATAATTGCTAAATTACTTTTTGTTTACTTAGTTAATATCAAATATCTGATGAAGCAGAATCAAGAATAGGCCTACAGTATTTAATTAATTATTAGAAGAGAGTGAGGATTTGTGGCTACTAATACAGTAGCTGCTGCACTGGCCTGTTGCCAAATCGGTTTATTATAAGTAGATCTTCTTTCTGTAAAGTAGACTGTAAAATTTGGGGGTCCTTGATCTTGGCATGAAAATGGTTGAGAACCACTGTTCTAAAACAATATTAGACAATAAAGTTTGACTGACATGCCCTAGTTGCTTATTTTTGGCTTATGTTTATAGACCTGTTTGCTTGTTTCTATCGCAAAAGAGAAACTGGCAACAACCCCACTGGCTGGCTAGCATAATCATGGCTCGGCTGCGTCTCTGTGTTCGGTTCTGTGATGATGAGCCGTGCTCCTTCACTGGGACGGTGGATATAAAACTTCTGTACAGTAACATCCATCAAAACACAACGAACAAAGAACTATCGCGACGCAACCGCAATTTAGCTCATGTGGTTAAAACGACACGTTGCGCGAGTCAGCACGACGCAGTCGTTTACAATGCGATGCAAATGGCAGCTTTTTTATTTAATTTTTTTATGTCAATGCGCAGGTTTCAGCTGTTTTTTTTATGTCGTCTAACTGCCGACTCCCTGGTTTTCACATCTGAAATGCTTCCATTCTTTAGCTTTTAACTGGCTGTGGATGTGGCTTCCATGTTGCTTGCTGGCCGGGCCAGTCACCAGCTCAGCTGTGGGTGTTGTGTTGTTGTAACCCGCAGAATTCACGCCGTATAGAATCTATCGATAGAGCAACCTCTGTATCGATTCACATATCGTCTGGAGTTTATATCGATATATCGCCAAATCGATTAATCGAACCCACCCCTGTTGTAGATCGTCTATTTCCACTATCAATGTTCTTTTTAAAGTGAAAAGCAGTCAAATATGTCCTTCATTTCTTTGTATATTTGGGATATGTGTCATATCTGCCATGTGCAACTACAAAGCCTACAAGCCCAACAGAAATGTAATTGCCAACGACAAAAACACAATTAAATCGTTAATCGCAATTATTTGAGTGACCATTAATCGTCATATAAAATGTCATAATCATGACAGTCCTAGAGGGGATTAAAATTGCTGCACTTACATCAGCGGACGGACGCTCCTCGTGAACACAGGATGGAAGAGGAGGAGCAGAGGGATTTAAAAAGGAGAGAAAAAGGAGAAGAGGGAGGAAAAGAGGAGAGAAGAAGGAGAAGAGGGAGGAAAAGAGGAGAGAAGAAGGAGAAGAGGGAGGAAAAGAGGAGAGAATCAGGATTAGAGAGGACAGCCCATGCCGTTGTTCACTTACACCAGTGGTAACTGTTGACGGCCAGCTGGATGCACAGGGACGTCGGCAACCACTTCACCTAGGAGACATGATATGGTCATGGTGTGAACATATCATTTTTCGGCCGGAGTCGTCGCGGACCACCGCCGCGGACCACCGGAGCGGCGCCGCAAACCACCGCGACCGATATTAATCCGTGGAGGGGTAGAACGCATGGTAGGACGTAATTTTCTGGCCAGGATTTGGGGATTAAGAGGTTAAAATCCTTCACCATGGTAAACACTGTAGCTGAGCGGAGGCGCTTCCTGAAGACCAGAGCAGATAAGCTGTGATTGGCCGGTAGTGTATCATGTGTGTATGATCTGCGATGTGATTGGTCAACGTATACACAACGTATACAGATGATGCAGATTACGTCATTTTGCCGCGAAATCCCGCCCCTGTCACTGCTAAGAAGAAAACATATAAAGAGAAGGCTTCAGAAGCTGAAAATAACGGAGTGGGTGTTCTAAAACTTTAGCGATTTAACAGTTAGGACAATTTTAAGATTTGTTTTATAAAAAAAGTTACATGGTATAACTTTAAAAAAGGAGATCTCTTAATCTGATTAATATCACCGTTATGTACAGTCTGGAGTCGATCCTCGATTGCTATAAGACGAGTGCATACAGAAATAACCCGGAAACAAAACAGACTCCTCCATCCGGGTTCAATTCTTCTACTGCAAAACTATCTTTCCTCTGGTTCTGTCTCTCCACAGCGCCACATGCTCCCTTCCACACACTGTGTAGTGGTGCCTGGGCGGCGCTACAACAACAGGGTGGGAAATGTTTCGAGTCGCTTAGACAGAGGACAGCCTCAGTGTGCTCCACATGCACGCGCGTGATCACCGTTGGAAAACACGCTAAACACAATGAAAGTAAACGCCGGCAGAAGTTATAGGATGAATTCATAAATCGCTGGCACGAAATGTGTTAATAGTTAAATCATAAAATAATGGTTAAAGTAGTTCATCAAATCTAGAGTTACACAATTGTGTTCCGAGTCTTAACCCATTTAGGCCTGAACACAATATGACGCAATATTAAAGCATAAATGCTTTAAATATAAAAGAAATAGCAGATATACAAGCTCACAGCGCGGCACCGAGTGCCGCGCTGCGAGCTTGTAGATCTGCTATTTTTGAAAAATCGTGAAAATTTGAATTTTGACCCGATTCTGAAGTGTCTTTTGAGTCCTTCTAAAGTTTTTTTGAAAAACCTATGTTTCTATGTCAGCAATCTGGCCAGCCATCGTCAAAGAAAAGGTCCTTTTCACTTAACTGGAGCTCAGTTAGTCTGTTATTGAGACACTACTATGTCAGTGGTTCTCAAACCTTTTCATGTGAAGGACCCCAAAAATGATATGAATTTGGCCACGGACCCGTATCTCAAAATATTTAGTTCCAGGGACCACCCAGAAGCAAAATTTGAGTTACAAACGTTCGCTTTGAAAATACATATATTCAAAGATTTGCACACATTTTCACGACTTTTTCAAAAATAGCAGATCTACAAGCTCGCAGCGCGGCACTCGGTGCCGCGCTGTGAGCTTGTATATCTGCTATTTTTCAATAGTTAAAGCATAAAATATTGCGTCATAATGTGTTCAGGCCTAAATGGGTTAAAGTGTTAAAAAAGTGTGACAGATTTCTTCTCCCAACCCAGCAGGAGACCGATGGCGTGATGAAGACCATACCTTCACTTGTCCTCTGCCGCCCTGTCGCTCCACTCTCTGGGCCATGGAGAGGAGACACTGCCTGTCACGGCTTCTCACTGCGCCCTCGCACTCAGGGTGCCTTTCCACCTGCACACACATTATTTCAGTGCACCCAAATCACAAATAGACTCAAAAGTATCCAAGTCTAAATCAAAAGGACAATAAGATAGTGGCTAGATAATATTTGCTTCTGGGGGGGGGGTCCCTGGAACAACATATTTTGAGATGGGGGTCCGCGGCCAAATACATGTCATTTTGGGGGTCCTTCACATGAAAATGTTTGAGAACCACTGACATAGAAACACGTGTTTTACCAAAAAAAAGCTTGAGGATTTAGAAGACACTTATAGAATCTGGTCAAAATTCAAATGTTCACGATTTTTCAAAAATAGCAGATCTACAAGCTTGTAGATCTGCTATTTTTTTAATAGTTAAAGCATAAAATAATAATACGCAATAATGCGTACCCTGGGGCGACCTGATGGCCGAGCGGTTAGGGTGCGTACCACACAGGATCTAATGCCTGACAGTTGAGACACCGGTTTGATTACGGACGATTTGTGGCCAACGCCAATCCCATTCTCTCTTCCAGTTTCCCATTTTCCTCTCAGCGACTATCAGGCTTCACATCTAAACTGATAGGAGTACAGCTTGTGCGTTTCTCCCTTAGGCGTCTTACTGGTACTAATGGTGGTGAACTATTGGTAAACAGAACACACGGACCATGTAGTTGTAGTAGTGGGAGGTACTAATAGTGGTGAACTATTGGTAAACAGAACACACGGACCATGTAGTTGTAGTAGTGGGAGGAAGTGGTGAGGTGGTGGATGACTCCGTCATGGAGGGTCTTCACTCGACAGGAGTGACACAGGAAACAGTGCGGGTGGCCGTCCTCTTCTCCCCTGCACTCCACCACACGGCCCAGACCTGGGGGAAAACACACGTTATGAGAGACACACATGCACAATATAGTTAACTCATTGACTGCCAAGGCCCGAGTTTCCCGAGTTATTACAGTAGTCCCAGGCTGCCAGAGCCCGAGTTTCCCGAGTTGGAAGCCATTTTGAAAAAAAATTTTTTTTTTTTTTTTTTTTCAATTTTTTTTTTAATAAAAAAATTTCTAAAAATGCCTCAAATGTATTAGGCATGATCGCAATTGTTAAATTGCATGTGTAGCCCCATAACAAACAAACACATCTTTCAAAATGTCAAAAATGGCTGTTTTTTTCAAACAAAAAAAAGCGGATTTTTTTGTTTGAAAGCTGTTAAAAAGTACTACACATGATGCATATATGGTGCATGGGCGTGCACGATCCGTGCACTAAAAATTGATCCGTGCACTAGAAATCTAGGATAGTGGCAGTCTGGTACTTGGGGGCCATCTTGAAATGGCATTCAATGAGTTAACTTATTGACATTCTTATTTTGGACATGTCATTATAGGAGACATGTTTTTAAAAAAAAAAAAAGTCGGTATTGGGAAATGTACAACTGAAAAGGTTCACAGCATTATAAATCTAATCGTATATTGTATAAGCCTAGTACTAGAGCAGGAGACTGTTATTTAAATTCCTGATGAGAACCTTCTGCCCCATTAATCGTCTAATTGCAAGTATTTGACAACATCACAATTATTTTTGTCATAATTGTCATAATCGTTTCCATGTTGAAAATTATTCATATATGTGACCGAGGCTGGAGAAAAGGTCCATATATAGGCATTGGTCTTTTTACCTTGAACTTCAAGGTTCAAGGTAATTTTAATGTGAATACTAGGGCATTAACGACTTGTGATTTTTGCAAGTCGACTCGACTCAGTAAAAAGTTGAGTTGAAGTCGACTTTATCGTTTGATGACGTCATCACATCACACACGAAACCCCGATTATTTTGAGGGGTCCCCAGATGATTAACTTAATGTGCAACATTGTTTTCTCACTCAACTGTAAACAAACCAACATAACATTTAAGTACAAATTAAACATTGTCCAAATTGTCAAATATATAGAGGCAGAAATAGTGAAAATAGCAGATCTACATGCTCACAACGCGGCGTTGTGAGCATGTAGATCGGCTATTTTCACAATTTCGTACCAAATGTAATGTAGCACTGTAATATTGGATCATTCAGTTCTTGACAATAAGCAATCCTACTGTTTGAATGCTGTACAGACGCACACATGGAGCAAAAATAATGATAGAAAAAAATACAAAGGATTTCTTTTTTTTCAACTTCGACTTTCTCTGGTGGGAGTCGACTTGTGTAATGAGGTCGACTGAGTCGACTTATCGACTTTTTCGTTAACGCCCTAGTGAATACATGTGTAAAACTCACCGATGATCGGCTCTGTGCCTGTATAGCCATGGAGAAAGACGTTGCTGGGCTCGTATTGGCCAGCAGGGGGCTTGAGTGGCATCTGATTGGTCCCGGACAACATGGCCGAATTGTCCAACTGCACCGTGGCTACCGTAGGGGGCGGGGCAGGAGACCTGGTCATCTCAACCGACGGCTTCCGTGATTGGGTGAAATCAACCGACGGCTCCTGTGATTGGGTGAGTGCAGCGGGGGAATAGGCCGATTGGACGGAAGAGTACAGCTGGGCCCATCGTCCATCTTTGACGGCGTGTAAAAAGGATATCGCTGTGGAGAAAGAGAGATCGTTCATGTTAGATATCAAGTTATCAATTAACCACTCACGGCCTGTTTTATACATTTTATACTTTGCTGCACAATTAGCCCTATTCACGCCCCGCCCACTCAGCAACTTCCTGGTGCTGACGTCATGCTTTGAAGGGGAAACCCTTCTATTATGCCCATAGAGTTAAAAAGTACTACACATATGGTGCATGATCTAGGCATGGGCGTGCACGATCCGTGCACTAAAAATTGATCCGTGCACTAGAAATTTAGGAAGGTGGCAGTGTTTGTTTTGTCTGACTTTGAAGGCTTATATCTCATGAATGCCTGAACGGATTTCCAAGCGGATTTTTTTGTTTGAAAGCTGTTAAAAAGTACTACACATATGGTGCATATATGGTGCATGGGCGTGCACGATCCGTGCACTAAAAATGTATCCGTGCACTAGAAATTTAGGAGCGTGGCATCCTGGTACTTGGCGGCCATCTTGAAAAGGGCATTCAATGAGTTAACAGAGAAATCTCAAATTTAATGCAATTTCCGAATAGTAAAGTATAAAATACGGCTCGAATGATCAAGAACACAAGATAGTAAAAGGCACAAAAAAGGCTAAAAGGTAAAAGGCTTTAAGTCTGTGTTAACTCTATGGGCTTTCTGCAGGGTTTACCCTTCAAAGCTGACGTCAGCACCAGGAAGTTGCTGAGAAATTTGTTGAGTGGGCGGGGCGTGAATAGGGTCCATAGTTCTGCTTAGAAATAGTGAGAATAGCAGATCTACAAGCATCATTTTGACTATTTTGAAATGTTTTAAAAATCATTTCTTGCCTAATTCGACTAGTTTGATGAATTGTTGCACCCCTAACCTAGCCTCTCTGTGCGCATGAAAAACATGATCAGAATCACAGGAACATCACAGGATCTACATGAGACATACAGTACAGTACAGTACAGTACAGTACCTTCATCCTTGTGTAAGACAGGATTATGTTTTAAAAATCATTTTAGGAGAAACTTCTCATACCGCACATACTGTTATAGATACTAGTAAGACGCCTCAGGGTGACATGCGACCTCGCCCTAAATCACGCCAATTATTGGCCATCTGGCCAGTGATGTATATCGGACCAGTTACCCATTTATGGAGACCCCTGGTACGCATATATGGAAATCCATGTACTGTATATGGAGATATGCTGTGAGAGCCCAAACATGCTTACTCAGTTATTCGTTATGTGAAAGTCCTATGATGTCTCTATGAAATATGACATCATACCCTTTTATGCCCATACATGGAGATCCCCGTCTGTAGAATCAGCCAAACAGATATGCGCTGTTTTGGCCATATATGGATTCTGTTAGTGTGGCATGTTGCCGATGTGGCCCCCATAAATGGGCATTCCCATATGAAGTCCTGTTAGATAATGGCGTAATATTGATTACATCAGGGAACTCCATATATGGGCATAAAAGGAACACCTGTGATGTCACAGTGATGTGTCAGGGGAACCACAGTGTCAGGCTTTATAGACAGAGATACGGACAAGCAGTGACGGTTCACATACTAAACTGAGACCTACGGTCGCAATAATACTTGTAATATCATTCAGTACTCATTAGGGATGGGAAGATATGAACATTTCATATCACGATTATTGTGACCAAAGAAATCACGATTTACAATATCGCAATAATCAAAGTATCCTTCTACCACTTTTTCTAGTCACGTGTTCAAATACTGGATTGTGATTGGCTTAAAACAGTAGTAAATGAGGCCACAATAGCCGGAATGTGTGAAATGCCCGGATGTACATGCAAATGAGGCACATTTCCGAGATCAATACGCGATGAACGCATCCGGGGACTTCAGGAGGGAGTCGGAACGCGACCGAGTATTTCCCGGTGAATCTGTGCGCAAAGGTGGGGGCCGATGGGCAAGGAGGGTTGCGAGCTTATGAGAAACAACTAAAATAAGACCTTAAAACCTGGCGAAAACAGTTGCGTGCATTAGCGCAAATGGAAAACATTCAATTAACTTCTGAAAAGCCTACACGGCCTTTAAACAGCGTGCATACGGTGCATTAGATGAGGATACATGAAATCATTAAATGGAAATCATTAAATTAACTTCTGAAAAGGCTTCTTCTAAGCCTACACTATATAGCCTACTAAAAACGAGTGAATCTTGCCACACGTGAATAATTGTGGTTCAGTGGTTGTAAACAATAACACAGACAATATAAAATCCTTAGTCTAGTTGTGGGAAGAAAAGGATATCATCATCATCATGGCCCCAAATAACTTTTAAATATCTTGCAATTGGAGACGAGTCTCTTACTAAATCGGCAAGAGTGCCTCTCATTTTCAATACATAAAGGCTAAGCTATAGAACCTCTCCATCATCAGCAATAGTCAGTGGTGGTGCGTGTCCCCCCACACTCCCAAGCCCCCACCTTTGCGCACAGATTCACCGGGAAATACTCGGTCGCAGTCGGAACACCTTTCCCCCCACCAACAAATGACGGTCGCAACTGTCCTATGTTTACTAACGTGCATGCTATAGTCGCCGATTTATTTGGATCCAATGCAATCCGCCAACTTTAAAGCCCCTTTTCTCTGAACCTATGCCTTTCTGGAAGCGAACAGCCTCTATTTACGGCCGGAACGGTACTTCTAACTGACGTTAGCTTAGCTGTAAGCTAGACGCATGGATTAGTATGGAGTTGGCGCCATCTGTTGGTGAGTAGAAGATGTTGTTTGTGGAACTATCTGCTGTCTCGCGGAAGTTTTATAGGCAATAATGATTGTAACTTAAGATCCTTGCAAGTTACAACTATGTGTTTTCTTTCATGTATACGGGAAAAAGTGGTAGAAAAGCTATTTACCACTCGGGGTCGGACATTATGCTCTCATAATGTCCTGAGTGAGGTTGTTATCGGACTCGGCTGGCGCCTCGTCCGATAACAACCTCACTGCGGACATTATGAGAGCATAATGTCCTCTCACTCGGGGTAAATTGCTTACCCAACATCCATTATCCTGGGGCGGAACATTTGCCAAAAAATAGCAGATCTACAAGCTCACAACGTGTCGCAACACAACGCGTTGTGAGCTTGTAGACCGGCTAATTTTTGGCAAAGAGATTTGGTAGAGAGTGAAAAAAAGTATGTATATTTTAAGTACGTTTTACAAATAGAGGGTTTAAATGGTACCGGATATGCAGCTCGGCAAATAAAAGGTGAATCAATCCCAGTGCATGACAGAGGAGGACAATTTCACAGTAAATATTTCACTTGTTGTGCGGGCAGCAGCTGAAACGCAGTCACTGGTTGGCCCCGATCAGAAAATTATTGGGGCCAATGTCTCATACTCGCTGCCTATACGCAGAAGTCCAGACCTCATACTGGGCAAGGAATGAGTGAGTGAGCGCAGTATGTGGGATGGCCCGCCAGGCTACGCGACCCTGGTCTTGAGCTAAACTTTTTTAATTTTATTTTATTTTTGGGGCTTTTTGCCTTAATTGACCAAGGGAGGTCCAGTAGACTGACAGGAAATGGGGAGAGAGATGGGGAGTGACATGCGGTAAACGTCGTCCGGATCAGGAATCGAACCGGCGACACCACGGCAACCATGCCTATGTGGCGGTGCCTATGTGGTATGCGCCTTGACCAGTAGGCCACCGGACGCCCCGTCTTGAGCTAAACTTGCCGAGTCCACAGACACTTTGTATGGCATAATAAAACATCTTGAATATCAACAACCTGTCTGTCTTGTGTCGAGTCTTTTCTCCGACAATATTGGACAATATTGAATATATGGATCTCTGTCTCACACCCACATAATAGTCTATGGCTTTTCCATAGCAGGGAGGCAATGGGTCCCATTTTTCTAATTCTAAAGGGATCTAACCCCGACCTCCCAATCTCGGGGCGGAAAAAGTGAAAATGTGTGCAAATCTTTGAATATACTGTATTTTCAAAGCGAACGTTTGTAACTCAAATTTTGCTTCGGGGTGGTCCCTGGAACTAGATATTTTGAGATCGGGCGATTTTTCTAAAATAGCAGATCTACAAGTTCACAGCGCGGCACTCGGTGCCGCGCTGTGAGCTTGTATATCTGCTATTTTTCAATAGTTAAAGCATAAAATAAATACAAAAGATGAGCCCTGACCTTCAGCCTCGCTGAGGGACGCCATCATGTCGTATGCCGCCTGCTCCATTTCCATCACCTTGAAACATCATGTTGACAAAGAAACAATAATGAATATACACACAAAACACATACAGGAATCGCTCATCTCTCATGTACACACAGGGCTGTCACGATTATGACATTTTACATGACGATTAATTATCACTCACATAATTGATTAACGATTTAATTGTGTTTTTGTCGTTGCCAACCACATTTCTGTTTGGCTTTTAGGCTTTGAACTTGACGTTGCACATGGTAGATATGACACATAACCTAAATATACAAAAAAATTACTGACATATTTGACAACTTTATACTTAACTGTTCTGCCGCCGTTGACGGTGAGGACTGTCATTGAAAGGGTTAATACCATGGCGCCGTTGACGGTGAGGACTGTGAATCTTACTGTATATACAGTAAAGATATTATTACTTACTTAATGTCGCTCCGGTCCCGCTCGCATCGGTAATGTCGGCGATTTGTTTACAACGCACGTTGGGCGTGCACGCGAAGTGAAGCTCCTCAATGTTAAGTCAATGGAGAGGCCCATAAAGAAACTTCATTTAAACAAAATAGCCATTTTGAGACATTTTGCAGCAGATCTAAATGTAAACAAGGCACAAGGCAGGGCGCAGCCATCTTGCCTCTTCTTGTCCCACACTGTCATGTGACTAGATGACGTAATCGTTGCCGTCAAGTGATAATCCAAAAAAACAAAAACAACCCCCTTCCAGCCCTTCAAAATAATAGCGGCGGCCTATGGAGGAAACCACGTGGCACCGAGGCACCAAGCAACCTTCAGATTAAGAGGCAGTAGATGTGTTAAAAAAGAACACTGAGCGATGCGACGCGTTGTGAGCTTGTAGATCGGCTATTTCGACTATGTTTTACTTTTAAAAAAAACATATGAACATTTTTCAACATGGAAACGATTATGACGATTATGAAAAATAATCTCGATTATGTAAAATAATTGCAATTAAACGATTATGTAATAATTGTGACAGCCACACACACACACACACATCCCCACCTGTACGTCCCCGGCTCCCTCTGTCCTCTCCAGAGCGCGGGCCATCTCCATCAGGGGCCAGGCCAGCTTGGACAGGTCCGGGATCTCCCATCCGCCCATAATGTACGGGTGCCAGACTTTCTGTGAGCAGAGAGAGAGACGGCATGGGTGATAGTGCATGCACAGATCCACTCTACCCCCGGTGCTGGACAAACGGCAATACAAAAAGAAAATAAGAGTCAACACTGGTTTATACTCAGCTCCACAGGCTTGTATTGCTTCAACGTTTCGATCCGTTTGGATCTTCTTCAGGAATGATATAGTGAGGGAAAGTTAGCCGAGTGGTGGACCAATCTGGGAACCAAATGCTTTCTAATAGCTTTCTTCACAAATGTGTTCATAAAGGTGTCTACTATCACCTCTGAACTTTGTCAAACCCAACTCCCTTGGGAAACTTTGTGGGAGCCAATCAAAGTCTCATTGACTTTACTATAGGAAAATGATACATTTCTTTTATTTTTCTAAAGGTTCAAACATATCAGAGACGCCCACTCCCTTCCTACCTTCCAAACCGCCCTGAAAGCCCAAATGTTTAGAATAGCCTTTCAGAGTTTACTTTGATTTCAACTTGTTATTTTTAGTGTTTCTTTCCCTGCTTTTGGTTCTTATCTTTTGCGTCCTCTCCCCTGGCCCCCCCTAGCACACATTTAACCCATTTAGTCCAAGAATTATTGAATGCTTTAACTATTGAAAAATAGCAGATATACAAGCTCATAGCAGATCTACAAGCTCATGTGAGCTTGTAGATCTGCTATTCTTGAAAAATCCAGATTTTTTTTGCAAGTCTTTGAATATATCCATTTAAAAGCGAACATTTGTAACTCAAATATTTGCTTCTGGGTGGTCCCTGGAACAACATATTTTGAGATGGGGGTGCGTGGCCAAATACCTGTAATTTTGGGGGTCCTTGACATGAAAAAGTTTGAGAACAGCATGATTTAGGAGAAGGATTTAGAAGGCGGGTCAAAGATCGTGTCAAAGATATTCAAAGACTTGCACACATTTTCACGACTTTTCAAAAATAGCAGATCTACAAGTTAAAGCATAAAATAATGGTTAAAGTGGTTAAAATCTAATGCGACTCGGGCGAGTTCTAGGTATTTGAGAGTTCGAGTACTCAGAAAAGCACTATATAAATCCCAGATATTATTATTATTGGTCTTTTGGTCCTGGCTGAACTCTATCTTAAGTCAAACTAATGAGCAGCCTGTGATTCCTACTTAGTCCTTGACCGAGTCCTTGAGAACAGAACACAGAGAGGAGTAAACCATTGAAGTGTCCTCCTGCTCTCCACAGGAAGAGATAAGGTGCTTTCACACAAGATAACATGTCTGTCTGCCAAGCATCTTCAGGGGAGTCAATTGGGTATGGCAGGGGTATGCAGCTGCCATACCCTGGGTCCAGGGGGGAAAATAAAAGTTACTTGTAAATATGTAAATATGTTGTTAAATTACAGTAAAATAGCTACACATGTTACAACATGATTTTATTATTAATTGTGGCAAGTTTACTAACATGCCAAGTTTAGCTGCACTTGAACAACCATTCCAGGCTGCCATATACAGCCCAAGAAACTGTAGAAACCTGGGTAAAAAACTGACAAAACTCGTTTTTTTAGACATTGTGAAAATAGCCGATCTACATGCTCACAACGCCTCGCAGCGCGAGGCGTTGTGAGCATGTAGATCTGCTATTTTCACAATAGAACCGTGTTATACAAAATGTAATGCCTCTTTTCCATGAGGACTCCCATCTTTGCCATACCCTAGCTTTTGCTGAACTGACGCCACTGAGCATCTTCATACTGTAACTACTCTGCTGTCTCTATGTTTTCGGGAGGCTTTTCATATTAAAAGCCTTGACACTTACCCATAATTTAGAGTAGCCACTAGCCAATTATTTCTACCCCTTTTTTCTCAGGGACGGCGGGCAGGGACGTTACCACTGTGCCAGCCGAGCTCACAATGACCCTGGAATCATGTGAGGAACAATTCAACAAAGACCTCGAGGAAAAGAAGAAACCGCAGGAAGGATCTCAGAGCAGGGGCTAAGCGGAACAGTAAGCATGCGTTGTAGGTGTTCTCTTGTTTACCACCCAAAGACGCTGGGTCTGTGACTACTAGGGATGGGACGATGTGAAGATTTCATATCACAAAAGAAATAAGAAATCGCGATTTACGATGTTATCGCGATAATCAAAATCCATTATCCTGGGGCGGAAGATTTGCCAAAGAATAGCAGATCTACAAGCTCACAACGCGTCACAAAGACATTTGATAGAGTGAAAGAAAGAAATTATACCTTTTACCAATAGAAGGTTTAAATGATACCAGATATGCAGCTCGGCCAATAAAAGGTGAATTGATCCCAGTGCATGACGGAGGACGATATCACGATAAATTAAGTCTCCACGATACGATTATCGCGAGTGTTTTTTATCACGATAAACGATGATATCGTGTATCGTCCCATCCCTAGTGACTACTGTACTTACGATGTAGTTGCATCTATGGAGGCTTCCCATGATGTGGCTGCGGATGTCGGCCTTGCCGACCCGACTGGAGCACGCCTCACACAGATACAACACCTCGTAGCCGCCGGTGCCCGCCTTCACGCATTCTGTCACACTGCTCAGACCTGAAACACACACGCGCACACGCACACACACACACACACACACACACACACACACACACACACACACACACACACACACACACACACACACACACACACACACACACACACACCAGTGTTGATTTCGTCGACTAAAACTATGACGAAAAATGTTTGTCAACTGCATTTTTTAATGCAGAATAAAAACGAAGCTGTGATGACTAAAACTAAGACTAAATATATTGACAATTTCGTCAACAAAATAAAAACTAGACTAAAACGTTAGGGAGGGAGTAGTGGAGAAGAGAGGCATTTCATGTTTGGTCATGTAAAATGTTTGGTCGTGTAAAATCAGCCATTACGATGCCATCAAGCCTGCCAAAATACAAATTTACAGTTGACTAAATCAACTGTAGATTGAGTCGCCTAAAATCGTATGATATTTAGTAAACTAAAATTAGACTAAAACTGAAACTTTTCAGGTGACTAAATTATGACTAAAACTAAAAGACATTTCATTCAAAAGACTATGACTAAAACTAAATCTAAATTTGCTGTCAAAAACAACACTGACACACACAGGTTTTAATGCAGATTTTGCACAGACACACTCATCCATGTGCCTTAACACTTTCTTTTTTTTGACACACACTAGGGTCAAGATTACAAATTTAAGTTGACGATTAATTGTCACACAAATAATTGCGATTTAATTGTGTTTTTTTGGCATTGAACATTAGAAAATATGAATACAGCTTTAAATGTTCTTGTTTTTTAGGCTTCATAATCACAAATTGCACGGGGCAGATATGTATGACAAATGACTCGAATGACATTTAATAATACTTCAAGATAATGTTAAAAAAAAAAGAGAAAAAAGCTGAAATACCTGATCTAGAAGCTTACAACACATGACGGAAGTGGCGTGTTCTGAAGCTTCTAGATCTACTAATTCCATGTTTGAAAATGTAATTTTGCCCCACTAACAAATGATGATCTCATGTGTATGTCCTGTATGTAATGCATTTATCGTATTGATTATCTCATTAGCCTGCATTTAGAACCTAACCATGCACTACCTAACTTGGTTTCTCTCATACATGTACTCGGACATACATAGCGTCGTTGTCGGGTGGAAACCTCTTATCTCCACGTTTCAAATGTGTACGTTCTTTCGCAAAGTAAAGTCCTGCTTCATCATACAAGGCCGTCGCACAAAAGTAGTGAAAACAGCAGATCTACTAGATCGGCTATTTTCACTAGTTTAGATCATTTTTGGAGCGGTGAAAGCGCTCCCAATAGACAGGTATGTCCGTGGGTATGTCCGTGGGTGGGTGGGTGGGTGGGTGGCTGGCTGGCCGTGTCCGTAGCCTGGCAATACCTTGAGTGGCCACACACAACACACTAGTTAAAGGAGGGGCGCTGTTGTGCAGGCACACACACACACAGCTTCTATGGCACTATTGTGCAGACTAGACACACACACACACACACACACACACACGGTATAGCTGCTCAGATTCACCGCTCCACTTCGAACCGAGGTTTGATTTTTAAAACGATAAATACAAAACTAACGCTTTTGGACATACAAGGTTTTCACCCGAAAACGACGATATGTTACATGAGTCCTGCCTGGTAATTAAGCACGGTACATTCATCATGATATGTCATGCATGTCCTCAATTTTCCTTGTATCACGCAGTATACAGTATAAGGGCTCAGATTGGGGCGTAAGAATTGTGACAGGCCTAAAGTACACACACACACACACACACACACACACACACACACACACACACACACACACACACATGAAATGTTTATTTATGCCCACATAAGTAGAAGTACACGAATGTACAAAGGACATAAACAATATCAGTGCATTTAGATAATTAGGAAAACAGACCGTTACAAAGTGCATGTAGGGCAGAACGTTGTTACATACAATACAAGTCGAACATAGCAGACAACAATCATGGATAAAGGAAACAACGCCTCCTCCAAATCGAGCGGCTTCCTATAATAGCTGATACAGAGCAGTACCTTGCTAACTGTTTGGCCCTCCTTTTGGAGAGGCCGGCCATTTGAAGGCCCCTCACAACCAACTTGTGTACGTGCCCTAGGCTCCCAAAGATAAAAACTATAAGTTTACATCTGTAGCCTAGCTGTGAGATGGTCTGCACTAGCTGATGATATTTTAACACTTTGGTTAAGAAGGCTTCCTCTAAGCTGTAATCAAAGGTACAGCCGACCTCGAGAATAAAGACCTCCCTGTGGGTTTCATTAACAACAATGACATCAGGGGTGTTAGCTGAGATGTTAGAGAACACAGAATCATCATTACACAGGTTAAACATGCTCGGCTTCACAGTAGAATGCTTATAAAGCATGATGGAGGACCTGAAGATGGAAGAGATATCTTTTGATATCAAATCCACTATTCTGTCATGCCTACATATGTAGAGTCCCCTGTATACATGGCAACCATTTAAGATATGGGACATGGTTTCAGCTATTTGTTCATGACCATGATGTATACAGTAAGGAGCATGATTGCCTGGAAACCAGATGGAGAGATTCAGTTTACTTGGTAAAACCTGCAACCTCGCTTTCAGGGTAAAGACAACAATGCATTCGTCTATGGCAACATTTTTGAACACAGAGTGAGATACAGAATGGTCCGCAGCAGGGAGACATGCAGTCTTGCCCTGCAGTCTCAGCTCAGTCCAGTGCTGACGCTGCCTTTGCTGTTGTGCCCATAGGAGGCGACCTCGGGCATTAGTCAGTGGCAGTTGGTGTTCTGCTCCACACACAGTCATAGTTGCTCTGACAGAGATACTGGGGTCAGATATAAAGTCCTCCGAGACAGCCAACGCCTCAGAGTTAGACCCTACCCACTCCAAGGTAACATCCGCCCAGCAACATAGATCATTTAAGTCCAGCCAGTCTGACCACACACCAAAGCCAGGAGAGCGACTGTCCAGCTTTCCACTAAGCTTCCTCTTGAAACCTAGGAAGCTAGGATCCGAGCCACAGGCCAGAGGGACCTTACGTCGTTTTAGGTCCAGAAAAAGAGAAGAGCGTGCAAGCTCTCTCACATACTGGTCATCATTGTTCAACATATTTAACAAATGGGAGAGCCTTGTAGCAATATATGTCCATTCAAAATTGGGAACACCGAGACCACCCTCACGTTTGCTGTGAAATAAGATGTCACGTGTTGTGTGTGTGTTAAGACCAGTCCATTGTCTCACTAAGTGTACAGTTTTGTCAGTCAGATCACATAGTGATTTTCGTGGAACATGCACATTGGAGAAAAGATGTTGCACCTTGGCCACTGCAATTACTCTGACTGCCTCCAGTTTCATGATTAGTGGCAGGGGTGATGTATGAATTAAATCCAGCCTGCTGGAGTACTCAGATATTAATTCATCCACCTGCTCTTTCCACTCCCCTGCAACATTAAACTTGTGCCCCAAATAACTGTAAGTCTCGTGACGTGAGTAGACTCTAATGGGCTTATTGCAAATTGTGAAATCTGTTTTTGTATCTGTTTTGGAGTGATACCAGCGGTTTCCCCCACTCCGCCTCTCATAAAGTACTGCACATTTCGATTCTTTTACCTCTAAACCAGACCACTCCAGAAAGGAGTCGGTTTTGGAGAGCATGCTCTTTATTACTGCTCCATGAAGAGAGGCAACTTGAACGTCATCTGCATACCCCTGAACGGGGTTAGGGGAAATGACATTGACAGGGGCACACAAACAGAGCCACTTGAGCCACTGGTTCAGTGCTAACACGAAGTTAACAGCGCTCCACACACACACACACACACACACACACACACACACACACACACACACACACACACACACACACACACACACACACACACACACACACACACACACACACACACACACACACACACACACACACACACACACACACACATTTCAGGCCATGGCTACACAGAGCTGGATATTTCTGAAGCTAGACATTTTTTTGTGCTGTTGGGGCTTGTAGCCACATGAAGCTGGATATTTCGGCCGCGAAGCTGGATATTTTTTAAACCGGATAAATAAGTGGAGAGATTGAAAAATATCCGATTCACTGGATCCGTGTAGACAGGGAACCCGGATATCTCTGAAGACTTTACTGTGTGTGTGCTAACCTAGTGGAGGTCTGGGGACTCACCAATGATGGGTTGCAGTCTGTTCTGGTTGTTCAGATAGACCTGTAGAGAGTGGAGGAGCAGACTGCTGCCTGACATTCCTGCAAGCACACAGACAGAGTAGAGTGGAGTTATGCTTAACCTGCAAGCACACACACACACAGCCAGGGGCGTCACAAGGGGGGGGAGTGGGACTGAGTTACCAGGGCCCAAGGTGGAGGGGCCTTCATTAATTTATACTTTAGCTATTGAAAAATAGCAGATATGCAAGCTCACAGGGCGGCACAGAGTGCCGCGCTGCAAGCTTTACTTGTAGATCTGATATTTTTGAAACGTCGTGAAAATGTGTGCAAATCTTTGAATATATGTATTTTTAAGCGAACATTTTGTAATTCAAATTTTGCTTCTGGGGGGTCCCTGGAACTAAATATTTTGAGATGGGGGCCCATGGCCAAATACATATAATGTTGGGGTCCTTCACATGAAAAGGTTGGAGCACCACTGACATAGAAACATAGGTTTTTCAACAACAAAAAAAATCATTTTTTTTCTAAAATAGCAGATATCTGCTATTTTTCAATAGTTAAAGCACAAAATAATGCGTTCCCAGTCTAAATGGCTTAAACCCCTCCCCCCATGAAGAACATTCATGGGTGGCCCCGCAGTGAATCCTTGTACCCAGGGCCCAGAATTTGCTGTGACAGACACCCCTGCACACAGACTGTGACAGTATAGTGGAGTTAAGATTAACCTGCAACCAGACCCTCCCTGACGTACCTGTGTTGGCCCGGGCAGGCTGCATGCTGCGGTGGAGCCTGCATGCGGTTGAGAGAGAGAGAGAGAGAGAGAGAGGGGAGAGAAAGACAGATAACAGACCGAGGTAACAGTAGAACAAGTTAACACTGCCAGAAATATCAAGGCCAGCCAGCCAGACCAACACAGATTCATGTAACAAAAGAAACTGTCAACCACCGTCTCATAGGGCATTCACGAATAGTGATTTTTGGAGCGGTGAAAGCGCTCCCAATAGACAGGTATGTCCGTGGGTATGTCCCTGGCTGGGTGGCTGGGTGGGTGGCTGGGTGGCTGGCCGTGTCCGTAGCCTGGCAATACCTTGAGTGGCCACACACAACACACTAGTTAAAGGAGGGGCGCTGTTTTGTGCAGGCCAGGCACACTCACCACTCACTCACACAGACACACACACACACACGCACGCACGCACGCACGCACGCACGCACGCTCAGATTCACCGCTCCACTTCGAACCGAGGTTTGATTTTTAGTATTCGAATTATATTCGACCTCAAAGTATTCGAATAGTCGAATATTCAACAGGACTGGCCAAACTGTCAAAATATTAAGTAAGCAAGAGGCGAACATTGTGAAAATAGCCGATCTACATGTAGATCTGCTATTTTCACAATATTTATCTGCGGAACCAAGTCACATTAAAATTAATGTAATACCTGCACTTCCAAGTGCTTGTCAGGGTGGGGGTCCCCACCCAGTTCAAATTTGTTTATTTTGGGGGTCACAGCCTAAAAAGGTTTGAGAAAGCATTGACAACTCATTCTTATGACTTCCTATCTAGCCAAGCTTTATAAACTATATATTTCTTTTTAAGAGAAAACAATAAAAAAAAAGAGAATATTCAACTTTGGCGAACAACGTCGAATAGTGACTTTGATATTCGAATATTCTAATATTTGGTGAATGCCCTACCGTCTCACCCACCACACACACTTGAACAAAGGGACCTTAAAATCCCTCCTAGATGTTCCCACAGAGAGAAGGGCCAGGATACGATCTGTACAAACAAACACACACACACAAAATCTACATGGTTATTGATTGTTGTTTTTAGTGTTTCGTTTGATAATAAGATGTGCCGATTGATCGGTGAGTGATCGCGATCGGCCGATGAAGCCTCTACCGGCTTTGATCGGTATCGGCTTTGCCGATCTACAAGCTAGATCAGCTGTTTTCACAATATTTATCTGTGGGACTGAATGTAACCTCAGCTTCCTACAAGTTGAATTGGATACTAAAGGACCTCAGCCTGCAATCTCCCAATCTGAGTTCCCAGAAGTTCTTTTTCTCACAGCAATCTCCTAATGTTTATACTTAATATACAATGTCAATGTTTTGTAAGAAGAATCATTAAATATATAAATGTTGCTACAGTAACACAATAAATAGAATTTATGGATTTGACGCTGTGATCGGGAATATCGGTATCGGCAGATACTGATTCCAGTTGATCGTATCGGCCAAAAAATCTGAGCATCTCTATAATGCAACTTGTCTTGGAACTTTTTGATTGATTGATTGATTGATTGATTGATTGATTGATGTATTGACAACAAGTATATACAACACAAAGAAGCACTAACTAAGTATGGAAGCCAGGTAATGCCTAATTCAAACTCTGACGTTCAACAGCATTACTCGCTGATAATACCCTCCACAAACTAAGACGTAGCTTGAAGATCAGTTCTTGTAGGCATACTAGGCAAGCCGACGACACAGTCGTGGGATGGAGTATAAATTGATGCTCAGGCAGACCTGTACTTAGTGGCTCAGGAGGTAGAGCGGCCGGATGGGAACCGCAAGGTTCACAGTTCGATCCTGGGCTCCCCCAGAGTTAGTGTTTAAGTGTTCTTGAGCAAGACTCTTAAACCCTAGGGCAATGTTTCTCAACCATGTTTTTTCTGTACTTTTCATGTCCCAAGAATCCATGGGCACACCAACATAATACGGGGGTGTAAATATCGTCACTGTCGGGAAGAAACCTTGTATCTCCAAGTTTCAAATTTGTATGTTTCTTCGCAAAGTAAAGCCCTGCTTCATCATACAAGGCTGTCGCACAACATTAGTGAAACAAAGTAGCAGATCTACAAGCATACAACGCCTCGCACTGCGAGTGCTTGTAGTTGTGTGCTAGTTTAAATCGTTTTTAAAATGATAAATACAATACTGGCTTTCAAGCAGTTTCAAGGGGCACACTTGACCCTTCTCAGGGGTACACAAAGGTCCCCAGGCCCAGTGGTTGAGAAACACTGCCCTAGGGGTCCTGGACCCCCTGTTGAAGACCCCTGCCTTATAACATCAGAGCAGACAGCACTGCTCCTTTTGTCACTTTTAAGTGCTAGACTGTTCCCTCTCCTCTGAATACAATATAATATGATTACTGTGGCAGCTGCTGGCAAAATGCTGTGTTGAGTGTATAAAATACACTGTGGATAATAAACACTGTACTGTATATTAGGCCTACGTTGACTTTCTTCCATTGTTATTAGCCTACTTTTGTCTTTTGCTAGTTTTCCCCTTTTCTTGAAGTGCCATGTTTAGCAATGCTGTCGCAATGTCTGAAGGAAACAAAAAAAAATCTAGTATTATTGTATACTTGGTCATTTAATGTCTCAATGAATTGGGTACAAAGGACCCCAATGTAAAACAATACATAGTGCTTTCTTCAGTTTCTTGGGTTTAAATCCTAGTAGTAGACCTTGTATCTGAACTGGACTAGTGTCACGTCTTCAATAAAGTATTCAATCAATATAAAAACAAAAGTACGTCATTGATTTGTCTGTCATTCAATGTTGAGTTTAAAAAAGAACCCCAATTGAAACACGATTGATTGATTGATTGATTGATTGATTGATTGAAGACCTTATTAGAAGTTTGCATAGAAAAAGGTACAGTTTCATGACGGTACAGTTCACTGGTACAAGGTCAACTAAAAGGAAATACTAGAAAGCACTTGGTAGCCAGATAAGTCACCCTCTTTCAAAGTCGCCCCAAACTCATTTCCCAGTTTTCCCAACGGGTCTGTGGCCTTAAGCTAGATGCAGAATAGACTAAAATCAAATGTTTGCTTCTGGGGGTCCCTGGAACAAAATATTTTGTGATGGGGGTCCGTAGCCAAATACATATCATTCTGGGGGTCCTTCACATGACAAAGTTTGAGAAACACTGATGGCAACATAAGTTTTTTTCAGAAAATTGTTATGATTTAGAAGACATTTGTAGAATGTGCTTATCAGTGGTTAAGGACCCCCAAAATGTGTTTTTGGCCGTGGACCCCCATCTCAAAACATTTTGTTCCACGGATGGACCCCTATTGCAAACGTTTTTGTTCTAGGGACCCCCAGAAGCACAAATTTGATTTTAGTCTAATCTGCATCTAGCTTAAGGCCACAGACCCGTTGGGAAACGAGTTTGGGGCGACTTTGAAAGAGGGCGAGTTTTCTGGTATTCAAGCACTTGGCTTATTTGCACAGGAAAACATTGAGAAGTATCTCTTATAACATTGACAGACGGATAGAACACACTACTATGCAGTAGATAGTCAGAAAAAACGTGTTTTCTTTTAGTTGACCTTATACCAGTGAACTGTAGGCTACCGTCATGAAATTGTACTTCTATGCAAACTTCTAATTAATGCTTCAATCAATCAAAACTTCTCCTACAGTGTCCACCAGATGGCGACACAGCAGCAGCTAAACAGGGCGGCATGATTTACAGTCAATGAATGATCTAATCTGACCCCAAAACGACCACGGCACCAATTTAATTGAGATTAAAACATTAAGTAACCTGCTGTTTCAAACCGAGATGTTCCCATTCAAGTGACTGTTCTTTGCGAAGATTACGCAACAATTAATTATGTCAACACAAACTGTTGAGAGATTTCCACGTGTTTTTGTTTCCTGAAAACAGGAAACCGATACTGATCAATCAGAGGCGTCAATTGGGTATGGCAAGCTATGGCAGCTGCCATACCTTGGCTACAGGGGGGGAAATAATAAAATGTACTGTACTCGTTGCCTGTTGCTAAGGTATGGCAACATGACTGGTGTCTTGCACGCGCGCGAGGGCGCGCGTGCAAGACACCAGTCATGTTGCCATACCTTAGTTTTTCTGAACTGACGCCACTGTCCAGATCATTCAATGACTCTCGTCTCAGTCAGACTCATAGAGATCAATAGATAGGCTATAAAACATGTGATGTGACCAGCTGTCACCGTTTCAACATTCCTAGTGCCGTGATGTAACATTTGAAACCACTGAAACTCAAACCGAGAAAACATATGTTCACATTGAACTCTCGAGAATCAGCTCGCGGCGGCATTCGACAAGTCACCGATGACCGTGTAACGCACCGTTCAGGAACAGACAGCTGCTATCAGCGATCACACCAACTAAACAGCTCCGTGTTTTCTTTCCTCGTTAAAGTAACTTACCTCTAACGTCCGCGTCGGAATCAATCTACTTTCACTTTCACATGGAAGCAATCAAAAAATGTCGATCAAGGTATTGTTTCCCACCTTCTGCTCGAATCCTGACGTTACGTTACGGCTAATGACAGACACACGTTCTCCCTGTTCTCCTTCACAGCAGTTAACTGGTATTGGGGGCGTTTCGGGTCTCGACGTCCTTATGTTCTTGACTGACTCCACGCAACATTTAACAGCGTCAAACTACAATACCCACAATCCCCTCCCCCCATCAGCATTCTACCCCACTGGTTCCCAAACTCTGGGTCGGGACCCATTTGTGGGTCACGGTCCACATTTTTAATATGATATGTCATATGGGTCCCTTAATTTTTAGCTACATGTAAAATAAATACATATACCGTATTATTTCAAATCATTTTCCTAAAAAGCTAAGATTTTCATGATTAAAAGAAAAAAGTAGGCTAATTTCATTTATAAATAAAAGAAAAATCTAGAAAACAAATAATTGAACGTTACCATTTTACAAGTAGGTCTACCCGCTAATAAGTCAATTCAGAATTCCAAAGTGACTGTCGTGTTGCCACTCAGCAGTTGCCGACTGGATTGAACATTAATTAGATTTACTTTTCGCAGTTTTCGGACAAGTGAGCATGACCTTTAGAACTTGACCTGTAGACCTACATGACTCCGAGGCCTTAGGGCCAACGCATACTCCACTTTAGAGCCGAATTTATTTTGGTTCGGGGAGTCACAAAATCTCGAACCGAGTTAGTGTGAACCTCTGTCAATTATTATGCCTGACTATGAAATGTGCTGCTGTAGCATCTAGTGATACTAGGGATGTACCAAAATGTAACAAAAGAATAAAATAGATCCTTTGTGTTCTCAATGTTCTACAGCTGGTGGGCCTAAATTGTTGAAGGTCAAAGTCTCCTCTAACGCACAAAAGAAAGAATGACATAAAGCCATTACCAAATGGGTGACTTTACTGGTTTAATGCATTTGGTGAATTAATGTATTGATTGGTGAATCAATGTATTGATTGTCTTACTAGGCTGTCTTAGAATTTAACCATAAATCTGGCAACATGCACTTACTTAAGGAGGTTATTGTCATATGTACTTTGACATACAACAATGTGCAATCAGCTGATGGAGAGAACATCATTTACTGTGCCATCAAAGACATGTCATGGTGGTGTCATGGCTGGGCACTATTTCATGAAGGGGCACTTAAGACCAGGCACGTGCAGAGATAGATTGGAAAGGGGGTTTGAGCATTGTCTCTTTTTAAATTAGTTTAATGGTGCCTCTTAGATTTAAGCACCTGCCCCTTCAAATCTCTCTGTACGTACCTGCTTTTAATGATCATGTAAAAGGAGTCACCCACAATTGTGCGGTGGTCTTCTCGCTCGTGACTCAGAGAGAGACCCCCCTGTCCGCCAGGACAGGAGAACAGCTGTGATTCCAACTGAAGAAGAAGATTGTGCTGTTTTTGGAAAGAGATTCTTGTGAACTTTGAAAATAAAACGTCAAGATCTGAGAAGTTGTGTGGACATCCCTTCATCATTTTTCCCTGTCAGATGCAACACTGCTCCACGCTCAGCGTCCGAGAGCGGCGACACTACCCTGACCGACTGCTGCAGCATGTGTTCCATTCTTATCGACTGAGAAGGTCTATATGCCAAGGAATATATAGGAAGACCGCTATATGCCAAGGCCATAGTCACTGCCCTAGCCAGAGCTGACGCCTGATATGAGAAACATTCTCTTGCATATCATAACACCTTATAACTTGCCGTCTTGTTGTATGAGTCTGCCGCTTGCCTATAGGGGAATAGCTACTGTACTTGGCCTGCTGCTTAATAACTCCACAGTACACAGAGAGGGTGTACTAAACTTCAAATACACTATACACTTTCTAATTAATCTCATATTGTCAGCTGAGTGAAATCAATTCACATACAGTCAGTATAATGTTTTGTTTAATATTGTCTTGCGTTACATATTATTGTCATGTTATATCATGATATTATGCTGTTCCTTTTCTTTCTTTTTCTTTTTTATAATTTTTATCCCACGATTTTGCAACCCATTTTCACCCAGTGCCAATTGCCTATGTAATCCTGGGCTCTGCTCTCCCTCTGCCGCGCCTGGGGAGACAACGGACTGACCTCATGCTTCCTTCAATGCATGAGTAGTCCAAGTTGTTTCTTTTCACCTGACAGGGGGGATTTCCCCGGGATGGACGTAGCGCGTGGAAGGAACACGTTATTCCAACCAGTTCCTTTCCCCTCCATCAAGCACCCCAGCTGGCCAGGGGGAGGCATTATTGAGACTAGAATTACTGCATGTTTTTGTGAGGGTATCAACCCTAGGAGACACGGGGAGAACATGCAAACTCCACACAGAAAGGCCCTATCGCCGACCCCACCTAGGGTGTGGGTGCTGATGACGCGGAGGGAGGAACACGCCCCCAGCACCCACAGCGTCCCCCGGCGGGAATCGAACCCAAGACCTTCTAGCTGTGAGGCAAAGCGATGCTGTTCCTTTTCTAAAACAGTGGTTCCCACTATTGCATCTGAAGGAAAAAATTATGAAAGGGATTGTCCACAACAGCTTCTCAGTTACAACAGATCTTCTTGTTTATTTTCAAAGTTCACAGGTGTATCTTCTCAGTCAACAGCACAATTTTCCTCTCAGGTTGGAAATCACAGTAAGTCTCCTAATCGAGTGATTTCCTAAGTTAGATTTGTACTTCTTCCATCCTAGCGAAACGGACAGAAGGGGTCTTCTGGAGTGATCGGTTTGCACAAGACCAAAGACAAGCTAAAACAGAGGCCTTTTATACTGTAACTAACATATCAGATCATTGATGCATGGACCATGTTAAAAGCCCAAACATGACATATTCTTGATGCATGTACTGTAGTGTACCACATTAAATGACGACATCCTCTTTTATTGCCATCCACTTACAACACATTGTAAGTTTGTAACATGTCAAAGTACATGTGACAGAAACCTGGTTAGGTAATATGGTTAAGTGCCTGTTACCAAATGTATGTTGGGTACATCATAGTATCACTAGATGCTACACCGCCTTTTAGCTCAAGACCCGAAAGAAAACTATTATGTCTCCTTTGGACCCAAACTAGTGAAAATAGCCAATCTACAAGCTCACAACAGGATGCTGTGGTAGATCTGCTATTTTCCACTACTTCTTAAAAGTGTTTGGAATTCTTTCAAGAATTGTTTTTCTTTTTTTTTATAATCCTTTAAAATATAATTAAAATCAAAAGTGTAAAGGGCCTGTACGTCTCACAAATCCAAGCCACACAAGCACCGCAGAGCCCAAGGAAAATCACAAGAACAATATACACGATACCATGTATGGAACAATAGTGAGAAAAAGGAAACGGCCCATGTAGGGGAGAAAAAAAAGATTACGCAAAAAGAATATGTCAGGACGGAGATAAAAGCACGTGGTAATAATAATGGTTGTCAAAACAAATGTGTGAATTATCTCACTGTGTCAAAGATCCCAGCGCTGGCCCCCGCAGGAGCACGGAGCGGGTCCCCCACGCAGGGGCGTCACACCAAATTCAGGGCCCTGGGTACAAGGATACACTGCGGGCCCCCCATGAATGTTAACTATTGAAAAATAGCAGATATACAAGCTCACAGCGCGGCACCGAGTGCCGCGCTGCGAGCTTGTAGATCTGCTATTTTTGAAAAAATCCTGAAAACGTGTGCCAAGAAACCTATGTTTCCATGTCAGTGATGCTCAAACTTTTTCATGTGAAGGACCCACCCCCCATCTCAAAATATTTAGTTACAGGGACCCCCCCAGAAGCAAAATTTGAGTTACAAATGTTCACTTAAAAAATACATATAGTCAAAGATTTGCGCACATTTTCATGACTTTTCAAAAATAGCAGATCTACAAGCTCGCAGCGCGGCACTCGGTGCCGCGCTGTGAGCTTGTATATCTGCTATTTTTCAATAGCTAAATTTACTAGGGCCCCTCCACCTTGGGGCCCTGGTAACTCAGTCCCACTTTCCTACCCCTTGTGACGACCCTGCCCCCACGCCAACCCCGCCTCCTCCTTGGCGGGTCCAATGATGGTTTGCAGCCGCAGATGGGGATGTATGGCAGAGAAGGCTCTGGGCAGGGGCGTCACAAGGGGGGAGGGAAGTGGGACTGAGTAGGGCCCAAGGTGGAGGGGCCTTCATTTTGTTATACTTTAGCTATTGAAAAATAGCAGATATACAAGCTCACAGGTGCCGCGAGCTTGCTATTTTTGATAAAATCGTGAAAATGTGTGCAAATCTGTATGTGTTTTTAAGCGAATATTTGGAACACACATTTTGCTTCTGGGGACTGGGGGGTCCCTGGAACTAAATATTTTGAGATGGGGGTCCGTGGCCAAATACATATCATTGGGGGTCCTTCACATGAAATAGTTTGAGCACCACTGACATAAAAACATAGTTTATAAATACAAAAAACCTTAGAAGGATTTGAAATATTCAAAGACTTGCACACATTTTCAAAAAAAAAAAAAAATAGCAGATCTACCACTCGGTGCCGCGCTGTGAGCTTTCATATCTGCTATATTTCAATAGTTAACCCATTTAGAACGGGTACACATTATTGTGTATCATTATTTTATGCTTTAACTATTGAAAAATAGCAGATATACCAGCTCACAGCGCGGCACCGAGTGCAGCGCTGCGAGCTTGTAGATCTGCTATTTTTGAAAAACCCGATTCTATAAGTGTCTTTTTAAATCCTTTTAAGGTTTTTTTAAAAACCTATGTTTCTATGTCAGCAATCTGGCCAGCCATCGTTAAAGAAAAGGTCCTTTTCAATTCAACTGGAGCTCAGTTATGTTTTTGTTTTTTTTGTCTCGTCACGTCTCGCACCAGATTTCACCACAGGGGTGTCGGGGAAGAGGTCTTGTTGTGTGTGCGGTTCTGTCGCGCGTCTCTCGCACAGCGGGACACACGACCCAATAATCGTCAAGACTGAGGATGGTGTAGTGTGTGTGCTCATACGATCCGATGAAAAAATTATAATATCTTATTCTAGACGAAATCTCTTAGTCTGTGGAGGGCTTTAGTCTGTTCTTGAGAGACTACTATGTCAGTGGTTCTCAAACCTTTTCATGTGAAGGACCCCCAAAATTATATGTATTTGGCCACGGACCCGCATCTCAAAATATCTAGTTCTAGGGACCACCCAGAAGCAAAATTTGAGTTACAAACGTTCGCTTTGAAAATACATGTATTCAAAGATTTGCACACATTTTCACGACTTTTTCAAAAATAGCAGATCTACAAGCTCGCAGCGCGGCACTCGGTGCCGCGCTGTGAGCTTGTATATCTGCTATTTTTCACTGGTTAAAGCATTCAATAATTCTAGGCCTAATTTAAAGCACCCAGGGCCCAGAATTTGGTGCGACACCCCTGGGCAGAGAAGGCTCTGGTTGACCAACCAGGAACCGCACCAGGCGTCCCGCGACATCCAGTCGTGGAATACCACTTTCTTGACACCAGAAATGTGGTGGAAAGATTCACAAAAGGACAAGACAACACTTTGTTCAGAGAATAACTCAAAACAATATAAAAGTATCAAATGAAGAAGGTTTTATTACGACATGAACAGGGCCAGTGCAGAGAATGACATATGGCAGTTTGAAGCGAATGTGAAAGCCTCTTATGCTTTCACCGGTAAGTGAAACATTAAAGGAGTTGCAGTATCGTAAGAGTTTTGGTCTAACACGAACACACAGCCACCCACCAGGCCGGGACACTGCTGAGCTGGGGTTGAACACCTGTTTCCCTTCTCACACACACTCTTTTCCCCAGCACACACACATATCATGAGCCCCGTGCGTGTGGAGGTCAAGAAGAAGACATCATATACACAACCTTAGCACTTAGACGCACGTGAAACGCACGAAACATTGATACTGACTAATGAACTAGGGTCAGAAGGTGGCCGGAGCTGGCCGGAGTTCCACCGGTCATTCCTTCCATATATGCTAATCTGTGAAGAACGCATGTCACCTAAATTGCCTTCATGTACACATTTTCTAGACTCGGTGGCGCTCTAACACCGCACACGCCACACGCACGGTGAACATGCACGTACAAAGACACACATTAGACTGGGGGGTATAAAAGGGGTTCAACAGAGAGAATCGGGGCTCTTTGTACCAACGAACGAGGCCACACAGCGAACCTTGGTCAATTAGCCCGTGACGCTGACTGCAACCTACTTGTGATAACTAATAAAACCCAGCCCGATCTGTGACGGGTGAAACGAGGATTATTGTTTGCCTCTTATTGTGTCGCCTTACATCACTGCTGGAGAGAAAGTGGACAAGTCATAACCCCTGAATATACTACAGAGTAGTTCACCCTCAAAATGACTTTTTTTTTTCCTATTGATTACTCATGCCGTGGAGACTTGAGTTTAATAATATGTTTAGTTTTTTGTTGCATTCCTAAGACAAAAAAAATATTACAATGAATGTATCTCAATTGATTCCGGATTCGGATGGGGACCCAGATCCATTTGGGTCCCCTTCCGGAATCAATGGGGGTAAATTTACTAAGATTTGTCTTTTTGCCTTGGGAATGCGACCCCCTGGGGGGTCCCCAAATAACTTTGGGGGGTCCCCAGATGATTAATTTAATGTGCAACATTGTTTTCTCACTCAACCGTAAACAAACTAACATAAAGTTTAAGTGTATAGAGGGTATCTGCACATTTCTAAAGTAACACTTTAAGGACTTTTTAATACTTCTAAAATGACAAATTAAACATTGGCCAAATTGTCAAATATTAGAGGCAGAAATTGTGAAAATAGCAGATCTACATGCTCACAACGCCTCGCGTAAGTGTGGGCTCGGCGAGCCCACACTTATTTTGCTGCACGCACGCGCGCCTCATATGCACACACTAATTAACAATAAAAACACTAATTAACAATAAAAACAGCGTGCGCGCATGACGTCATGAATTTAGAGGATCCACACTTCTAAAATCCATATATCACACCACTGGTTGTGAGCATGTAGATCTGCTATTTTCACATAGAACCGTGTTATACAACATGATATGCCTCAGCTCGAATTGATCGTAGGGCGAGAGGGTCCCCAGTTAAAATATGATTATTTTGGTGGTCACAGCCTGAAAAGGTTGAGAACCACTGCGCTATATGACCCTGAGATGCAACTGCTGGTGGGGGAGGATAGTTAAGGGAGTCATAGATGCCACAGTGGTCTGTTTTATGGCTATGTGAGAAAGAGATAAGGTTTTAATGAGCTCTGCAGAGAAGAAGATGTTTTTGTTTGTTTTAGCGTTTAATATTGACCTGTGGGGGGCAAGTTAGTCCACTTTTGTTGCCTTGCTGAAGCAACTTGTCTAATGATGTGTGAATGTTACAGTGCTGTATATGAACCTTTTTGTATCATTTTATATAGGTAGGTAGGTATTATAGGTATGGTCTGTGTACATGCATAACGCTCAAGATTATATTTTGCCTCTACAGGTCCCCAGATGACAGTTTAAAGACTTTAAGACCTTTTTAATGCCTTAAAAAAAGACCATAAAGCAATCAACAAATGATGCAATAAAAACTGGTCAAGCATTGGCCAAATTGTCAAATACTATAAGAAAGAGCGAGGCAAACATTTTGAAAATGGCCACGGACCCCCATCTCAAAATATTTAGTTCCAGGGACCACCCAGAGGCAACATTTTAGTTACAAATGTTTGATTAAAAAAATACATACATTCAAAGATTTGCACACATTTTCACAACTTTTCAAAAAATAGCAGATCTACAAGCTCAGCACTCAGTGCCGCGCTGTGAGCTTGTATATCTGCTATTTTTCAATAGCTAAAGTATAAAATAATTAAGGCCCCTCCACTTATGGCCCTGGTAACTCAGTCGCCCAACCCCCCCCCCCCCAACCCCCCCCCGCCCTTGTGACGCCCCTTTCTGTTCAGAAACGTGAACTTTCTCTGACCATAGAGATAAGATAACAAAAGAGCCCCCCTCCCCTTTTTCAGACCAGCTTAATTGGAGGTCTCAGTCTGTCTGCAGTGAGTTTTATGAGGTTCAGGAGGAGTTCAGGACCTTTTGGCTTAACACCATGTTGCCAGACTTTCTAACCTGTGATGGTCACATCACAGGTTAGCCCAAAAGCCCAAAAGCTCAAGGAATAGGGTAGGACCTGTGATTTTCTGCCATACTTTTTATTTCTGTTTTACTATTAGTTTGGTCATTAAGGTCCACAGAATGAGAGGCCTGCTCTGCCGGAAACATCGCGAAAAAAAGTTATGGCCATTTGTATATTCAGTGTCCCATTGACTCCACTACACTCTGACTACACAGGAAAAGAAAAATATTTATAAAAAGTACGGCAGAAAATCACAGGTCATCTCACATCCTGTAGGGGTGGGTCCCTGACTAAGGTAACCCCAGAGTCAACCAGAAGTGGAGAGTAGGGGTAGACTCATCATGTGTGATACTTGTGTTTTATAAGGCCCAAGGCAGTGGTGTTCTTTTCAGAGCTGACGGTCATTTATTGAAGTCATGTGCACGCGTGCCTTGAGATGTGTGCGTGCGCCTACATGTGCGCATGGAGCAAATAGAAAATACTGCGCTGCAGTAGAGACACAAAAAGTTTGCTTTGAACGAATCTCAAACAGTACCTACCACAGTAATGGAGCCATGTAGCCGAGGACGCACACACAATGCACATACAGTCACCGCTGGAAACCTACAGTAGTAGGTGTTAAAGTAGCCTATCCATATGAATAGGCTTGTGAATCTATGGGGGATGCACAAGCCCACCACTCACTGGTAAACCTGGTAAACGTGTTATGCAAATAGCCATTTGATTATTAGATAGGCTATGGCGCGTCATCACTTGTATAGCCTATAACTCGGGCTAGTCCCAGTTGGGCGGTGTCCCAGTTGGGCGAACAACTGTAAAGCAAGCGATCTTCATCCCATTCATGCGTTTATCGTGTGCGGCCTGGGCATAAATATAACGATTGCATTCACCACGGCTTCGTAACTCGCGCGGCCCCTGGCCCGCTCTTAATACTGATGAGATCAGAGATTTCCACATATGGGCATAAAAGGGACAAAGCGTGTATTGATGACATCAGGGATCAATGGGTTCATGTGATGGACGGACGGATCTGCAGGTTTTCATAATAAACATGCATGCGACCTACGGTCGCAATAACACAATAATTCAGGCTTGTCAATGCTCCTGGATTTCCTAGGAGTCTCCTGGATTTTGACCCCATCTCCTGGGAATCTCCTGGATTGGCAAATCTCCTGGATTTCTCCTGGATTTTGTATCAAACTCCCAAAATTCACCAGAACACAGGAAATGACATCTATATGTTAAAATTTGTCTGGGCAGACCCCCCGCTTTAGGGGTGGGGGCAATGCATGCACGAAAGATCATACAGATATTCACTTAAGTAATGACTTAAACATGAGAAGTCATTATTAAAGATGTCCTTTGCTTCAGTCATCAAATCTGTACAACTGACAGTCCAATGTTGACAACCCTGCAATAATTATTGAATAAAGAAAATAAAAGGTGGGGGATTAATATTGTCTTATTGTTTTGTTTTAATCTCTGCTGACACCTATAATACAGCAGCATGATGAGACAGCTAGATGCCTGGAGCTCTCTGACCACGTGGTTCTCTTTTGACCACAATTACCAGCATTGTGGACAAACATGTTCCACCTGAAAGACATGTAAACTGTGCTGTGTTGTCACCAGAGGCGTCACAAGGGGGGGGGGGGGGGGGACTGAGTTACTAGGGCCCAAGGTGGAGGGGCCCTAGTAACTTTAGCTTTTGAAAAATAGCAGATCTACAAGCTCACAAGATCTGCTATTTTCACAATAGATTTATTTTTTTATTTTTTTACTTCGACTTTCGACTTTCTCTGGTGGGAGTCGACTTGTGTAATGAAGTTACACTTCTGGTTGACTCTGGGGTTATTTTCTCAATTTTTCAAAAATAGCAGATCTACAAGCTCACAGCGCGGCACTCTTTGCCGCGCTGTGAGCTTGTATAATAGTTAACATTCATGGGGGGCCCGCAGTGAATCCTTGTACCCAGGGCCCAGAATTTGGTGTGACGCCCCTGATTGTCACTGTGGCTTTTGGGCTGTAGAAGTCTGTCTGACACCTGTCTGTAGGCCTATACGTTTTTATTGCTATACTATTACTATGTGTTGATGATGTTGTGAACATTATTGTATATCATTGTATGTCTTTAAATGTCTCGATTAATGCAATACACAGGACCACAATGGGAACAAGACTTTGTATAATCGTACCACTAGTCAAACTGTTAATAAAGCATTCAATCAATCAATCAATAAATAAATCTATCAATCATCATTAAATGTGTCTATGAATTGAGTATACAACAAAGGGGAAAGGACCCCGCTAGACAGTTTGCCCTCCTGGCCCCCAAGCTGTGGAATAAACTCCCTGTCGGCTGTCGCACTTAGAACAACGGACTCACTCGTTAGCTTTCGCCGTGGACTGAAGACTCACCTTTTCAGACTCCACCTAAACCCTTAGCACTACTGGAAAAATCAATTACCCATGAAGCTAGTTATAGCATTTGTTTTTAGGTTTTTTAGAAAACTGTTTTTTCTTTACGGATTATATTGTTTTTCTAGATAGATATTCATTTGCATTTGTTATATTGCTGTTGATGTACTGACATTTTTTTTTTTAAGATTTGTTTTTGGGCTTTTTATGCCTTTATTGGATAGGACAGTAGACTGACAGGAAATGAGAGAGATGGGGAATGACATGTGGCAAAGATTGTCCGGATCGGGAATCGAACCGGCGACGCCAACAGGCATCATAGCCTAGTATGTGGTATGCGCCTTGACCACCAGGCCAGCGGGCGCCCGCATGTACTGACATTTAACCTTGTTTATTATTGTAATGTTTTATCTGCTCATTGTAAGTCGCTTTGGATTAAAAGCGTCTGCTAAATGCCTAAACTGTAAACTGTAAACTGTTTCTTGGGTTTAAAATCCTCTTGGTAGTAGGGCATTAACAAAAAAGTCGACAAGTCGACTCAGTCGACTTCATTACACAAGTCGATTCCCACCAGAGAAAGTCAAAAGTCGAAGTAAAAAAAAAATCTATTGTGAAAATAGCAGATATCTTGCTCATCGCGAGGCGTTGTGAGCATGTAGATCGGCTATTTTCACAATTTCTGCCTCTATATATTTGACAATTTGGACAATGTTTAATTTGCCATTTTAGAGGTATTAAACAGTCCTTAAATTGTCACTTTAGAAATGTGAAGATACTCTATACACTTAAACTTTATGTTGGTTTGTTTACAGTTGAGTGAGAAAACAATGTTTAACATTAAGTTAATCATCTGGGGTCTGGGGACCCCCCCAAAATAATTGGGGGGTTGTGTGTGATGTGATGATGTCATCAAACGATAAAGTCGACTTCAACTCGACTTGCAAAAATCACAAGTCGTTAATGCCCTTGTTGGTATTAATTGAAGTGTTCTTTCACTGTGCTTTACTTTTTCTAACTCCTAATAAAGAAGGTATTCAATCAATCAATCAATCAATCAATCAATCAATCAATCAATCATAATTAGAAGTGTCAGCCAGTAGGCTACACTGCGAGTAGGCTGGGGATTCCCCACTCGCCCCCAGTGACATCACAAGCACCGCCTCTGTGATAATATCCCTCCTCCTGTCATTTTTACGGCACGTACGCACACCTCACGTGACAGCACAAGTTTATTTACACACTGAATACATGGAGCGGACTCGGCGGAGGCATGGGCAGTTTGAGCGACAGGACAGCTGAACAGCGTGGAAATAATTATTCAGGGTGTTTTTTATTACTACAGTGTAGCCTATCAAATACGCACGCAGCCACGCACAGTCCATTCCTTGGAGTTTCCTCTGATCCAATCTATGGTGGACCCATCGTCTGAAAAAAGGGGGAAAACAGCGCCCTCTGCTGTTCTTTTACCGCAGCACAGAATATATTCTTGAGAGATTTCCCCTGATCAGCTTCAATGATGGCTCATCATCCAGGACTGTTCTACTACTGTCAGGTAGGTTAGATCAGTGGTTCTCAACCTGTGGGTTGGGACCCCCAGGGGGGTCCCCAAGCGTCCCCAAATTATTTTGGGGGGTCCCCAGATGATTAAATTATGTGCAACATTGTTTTCTCAATCAACAGTAAACAAACCAACATAAAGTTTACGTGTATAGAAGAGTGTATCTGCACATTTCTAAAGTGACAATTTAAGGACTTTTTAATACCTCTAAAATGTCAAATTAAACATTGGCCGAATTGTCATATAGGCCTACTAGAGGCAGACATTGTGAAAATAGCCGATCTACATGCTCACAACGCCTCGCGTTTGCGAGGCCTTGTGAGCATGTAGATCTGCTATTTTCACAATAGAACCTTTTTATACAAAATGTAATGCCTCCACTCTTGGCCTCCACTTTTGGGGGTCGCGGCCTGAAGAGGTTGAGAACCACTGGGTTAGATAGCCTACACCAGGTTGTAGGCAACCTTAGGCACGGGTGCCAACATTGGCACAGGGGAGGTTGATCACTGGCACACTGGCAGAAGTGTGAGAGAGGATTTTTATTTTAAAATCAAATATTGTTAACCTGACTTTCGCCAGATGGTTTGCAGCATTGCGTATGCCTGCATAACGCTCTGCTTTACCATCTGGGCTCGGTCCAGCACAACCGATGTAAGGGGCGGGCCATTTTTTCAAATTCTAAAGCAGGTGATTGGATATGGCCGTGCCAACTCCAACCACTCATATTGGCCTGTCTGCATGACGTTGCACCCAGAATCCGCCTCCTGGGTTTCCACGTGGTCTGCAATCAGACTCTATTGGCTCAGAGCCGCTCAGAGCCCGCCCATAGCTGCCGCTGATTGGTCCGGCCCGGGACTTTACGAGTGTTATCAACTGTGCTGGAGCGAGCCCAGATGGTAAAGCAATGCATAAGCAATGCTGCCACCATCTGGCGAAAGTCAGGTTAAAATATTGTATTACATGTGGTCAATTAAATTATCACCTAATTTGCAGCAAATAACATCCTGCACATAATTATTTGACTGGGGAGGGAGTCTGGGAGAGGTGGATTATTGCTCTGAATGACCGTTATAACAATGTCCACTCCTGACAATCAAAATATGTCAGAATGTTTGATGGCGTGTCATTAAAATGTATGTTGACATGGCACACTGACTATCTAGAAAATAAAAACATGACACTTCATTTCGAAAAGGTTGCTGACCCCTGGCCTACACAAAACACAAATAGGCTACCCCCCTCCCCCATGGAAATGTTTTAAGGTGTCTCCACCCCAAACAATGCATTTGTCTTAAGGGCAAATACTTGTATTCTTGAGCAGTGCAAATTAACTCATGATTCTCCTCCTCTCTCTTTGACAGCAATGGCCACTCTGAGTCAACATGACAACCTTCTGAAGCAGAGCACAGGTCAGTTGATGCTACCTCTGGCTGCAAGGCTTGCCTTATTATTATGCAGTTTGCTCGAATCCTTCAGTAAGAAAAAGGTCAATTATGTGTTACCCAAAATGTATATCCCCTAGCCCAGGGGTGGAGCAACTTTGATGATGGAGAGGGCCACTCTATTTCCACACTGACTCCAGAGGGCCACTCTATTTCCACACTGACTCCAGAGGGCCACATTGCATATCTCTGCTGTCGAGCCGAAACCTCCTAACAAAATTTTCATTTTCAGGAAAATGAGCTCAAGTGGAGTTAGGAGGTTTTGACCGAAGGGCTTTTTACTACTTTTCACCTCTTAGTTTAACCTTTTTCATAAATGAATGTCCTACTTCGTCATTCAATGTCACACAAAAGTATATAGCCAAAATAGCCGGTCTATAAGCGTTGCAGTGCAACACGTTTTGAGCTTGTAGATCTCACCGTTCTCAAAGGAAGACAGGATGGAAGATCATTGTTTAGTAAAAATAATGGACATAAGAAATGAGAAAAGTAAATACAGAATATGTCAACAACAATCAACAATAACAGCCTGTAAAGCAATGACTGTAAATGAAATAAGGACAGTAAAGTTATGTAAAAAGTGTCATTAATGAAGGACTTGTCTTCAAAGTCAGGGGTCATCAACACGTCTATACACGGACAAACGTGTCCGTGGCAAGAATTGGTCTTGTCCGTGGCAAAGTTTCAATTTCTGTTTTATACATAATGTTATTTTTTATCATAAAGCCCAGTCTCCAGATTTTCTTCAGAATATGTGTGACACTGATTTACTATGTGACAGATTATGACAGATTACGAGTACCAGTGGTTCTCAAACGTTTTAACTGAGAGTGTACAAATGGAACCAAATGGACCCATAAGCAGTGTTGATTTCGTCGACTAAAACTATGACGAAAAATGTTTGTCGACTGCGTTTTTTTCACTGACGAAAACGAAATAAAAACACAAAAAAAAACTAAGCTGTGGTGACTAAAACTAAGACTAAATATATTGACTATTTCATCAACAAAATAAAAACTAGACTAAAACGTTAGGGAGGGACTAGTGGAGAAGAGAGTCATTTCATGTTTGGTTGCTCTCAGGTGTCGCGTGCTGAAAATAGCTGATCTACAAGCTCACGACGTGTCGCGCTGCGATGCGTTGTGAGCTTGTAGATCTGCTATTTTCAGCACACAACCAAGTGTAAAATCAGTCATTACGATGCCATCAAGGCCTGCCAAAATACATTTTAGTTGTAAATCAACTGTAGATTTAGTCGCCTAAAATCTTATGATATTTAGTCGATTAAAATTAGACTAAAACTAAACCCTTTCAGGTGACTAAATTATGACTAAAACTAAATTACATTTTATTCAAAAGACTATGACTAAAACTAAATCAAAATTTGCTGTCAAAACAACATTGCCCATAAGGGTCCATGTGGTTCTATTTGTAAACTCTCAGAGTTACAGACCTGTTATGGTCATTCAGGGCCATCTCTTTATGTCTTTATGGTCATATTATTGTCCGCTCATTTTATGTCTGTGGCAAAAATTGAATTTTGACAGAAATGTCCACCACAAGCCACCCCCCACCCACCACAAGGCATAAGCAACTTAAGCGGTCGCTTAGGGCAGTGTTTCTCAACCACTGTGTCTGGGGACCTTTGGTGTGCCCCTGAGAAGGGTCAAGTGTGCCCCTTGAAACTGCTTGAAACAGCTTGAAACAGCCGATCTACAAGCACACAACGCCTCGCGGTGCGAGGTGTTGTGTGCTTGTAGATCTGCTGTTTTCACTACTGTTGTGCGACTGCCTTGTATGATGAAGCAGGGCTTTACTTTGCGAAGAAACGTACACATTGAGCTTGTAGATCTGCTATTTTTTTGGCAAATGTTCCGCCCCAGGATAATGGATGTTGTTGGGGATATTTTGATTATCGCGATAATAATGCAAATGGCGATTTCTTTGGTCACAATAATCGTGATAAGAAATTTCCATATTGTCCAATCCCTAGTGCTGAGGAAAATAAATACCAAAAATGTTAGCATCCGTCAGTAGGGGGCCACCTAAAATGATCTTGCTATAAAGCCACCTGAGTCCTAGAACCGGCACTGCCGTTCACATTCCTTTCATACCACCTGGAGACCTGTCCTTGAATCCTCTCACCCTCGAGCACTACTTACCTGCTGACGTCACTTAAAGGTCTGTTAAGGTGAGGGTTCAGGCCTTGAGGGCTTGAGGGAGGACCTTGGAATTTGGCCTATCTGACATTCACATTCTATGGCGGACACAGACGCGCAGCTCTGCGGTTCGTGCCAGTGGCGTCAGTTCAGAAAAAAGCTAAGGTATGGCAACATGACTGGTGTCTTGCAAGACACCAGTCATGTTGCCATACCCCCACCAGTCATGTTGCCATACCCCCCCCCCCCCTACGGTTTCTTGGGCTGGATATGTCAGCCTGGAACGGTTGTTCAAGTGCAGCTAAACTTGGCATGTTAGTAAACGTGCCACAATTAACAATAATGCATTGCACCTGTGCAGCTGACCTGCGGAACCTGGGAATATACCATTTTGTCAAGATGGGGAGAATACAAGTGTGGAGAATATAATTATACTACCTTGTTAAAGTGACCATTTTGTAACATTTTGCATTTGTAGTTATTTTACCGTAATTTAACAATATAATAACCAGCACAGATAGACAAAGAGACATTCATGGATTTATATTTAAAAGTAACTTGTATTCCCCCCCCCCCCCCCCCCCCCCCCCTGGACCCAGGGTATGGCAGCTGCATACCCCTGCCATACCCAATTGACGCCCCTGGTTTGTGCTCTCTGATAGACACAAAACACAGAAAAAACCCAAAGGCAATAAAGACAAGTTTATTCGTGTAGCATATTTTAACAATGAGGCATTTCAAAGTGCAGTGACATTAAAGGCACAGAACATAGGATCACAAAACACACATAACACACACAACAAGGACAAGTGGTGGACAAAGTACCCAAAGGTTTTACTTAAGTGAAAGTACCATTACGGCAATGTAGAAATACTCTGTTACAAGTCTGGAATTCAAAATGTACTTGAGTAAAAGTACAAAAGTATTCGTATAATACTATAATAATACAATTCTTTTGAAGATAGCAGATCCACAAGCTCACAATGCGTCGCAATGTGACGCATTGTGAAATTGTAGATCGGCTAGATCTTGTATGATGAAGCAGGGCTTTGCTTTACCAAAATATGTACACATTTGAAACTTGGAGATACGAGGTTTCTGCCCGACAGTGATGATATTTTAGTGATTATGTTGCGAGCTTGTAGATCTGCTATTTTTGAAAAAGTTGTGAAAATGTGTGCAAATCTTTGAATATATGTATTTTTAAAGCGAACGTTTGTAACTCAAATTTTGCTTCTGGGGGGTCCCTGGAACTAAATATTTTGAGATAGGGGTCCATGGCCAAATAAATATCAGTTTGGGGGTCCTTCACATGATGAAAAGGTTTGAGAACCACTGACATAGTAGTCTCTCAAGAACTGAGCTCCAGTTAAGTGAAAAGGACCTTTTCTTTGACGATGTCTGGCCAGATTGCTGACTCATATAGGGTTTTTTTCAAAAAAATCAAACCTCGGTTCGAAGTGGAGCGGTGAATCTGAGCAGCTATACCGTGTGTGTGTGTGTGTGTGTGTGTGTGTGTGTGTGTGTGTGTGTGTGTGCGTGTGCTGCAGAACAGCGCCCCTCCTTTAACTTGTGTGTTGTGTGTGGCCACTCAAGGTATTGCCAGGCTACAGACACGGCCAGCCAGCCAGCCACATACATACATACATACCCACGGACATACCTGTCTATTGGGAGCGCTTTCACCGCTCCAAAAATCTTAGAAGGATTCAAAAGACACTTATAGAATCGGGTCAAAATTCTAATTTTCACAATTTTTCAAAAATAGCAGATCTACAAGCTCGCAGCGCGGCACTCGGTGCGTGTGTACCCGTTCTAAATGGGTTAAGTTAATCATCTGGGGACCCCCCCCCCCCCCAAAAAAAAAATCATTTTGGGACCCACAGGTTAAGAACCACTGTTCTATGAAGTGTGTTGAGGCTAGCCTGGTATTTGACCTTTAACCCGTGCCCTGGTCATCTTTTGCTTGTCAGTCAGTCAGGCATTGTGAAGACCAGGTAGAGCAGGGGTTTTCAAAGTGGGTGACGGGGCACCACCAATCATTTGATAATATTTGGAATGTATTTGGACACTTCAGACACAACAAATATTTAGTATCATTTTAAACTTGAAGTACAAAGTTATTTTCAGTCAGTTCTAAACCAAAATGGCTATTATCTCAACGTTTTCCTCTCAACATAATCACTAAAATATTGTCACTTGTCGGGCAGAAACCTTGTATCTCCAAGTTTCAAATGTGTACGTCTTTTGGTAAAGCAAAGCCCTGCTTCATCATGCAAGACCGTCGCACAAAACTAGTGAAAACAGCCGATGCGAGGCGTTGTGTGCTTGTAGATCTGCTGTTTTCACTAGTTTAGTATATACATTTTATAGATGATAAATACAAAACAAACGGTTTTGGACATACAAGGTTTCCACCCGACAACGACGATATGCTATAAATGTAAGGTGCTGGGAGTGAACATTATAATGGTGGGGTGCCTCGGATTAAACCAATATTTATGGGGTGCCCAGAGACAAAAAAGTTTGGAACCCCTGCTCTATACACTTAAACGTTATGTTAGTTTGTTTACTGTTGAGGGATAAAACTGTGTTGCACATTAAGTTAATCATCTGGGGACCTCCCAAAATCATTTTGGGACCCACACAGGTTAAGAACTGTCCTATGAAGTGTGTTGAGGCTAGCCTGGTATTTGCCCTTTAACCCGTCCCCTGGTCATCTTTAGCTTGTCAGTCAGTCAGGCACTGTGAAGATCAGGTAGAGGTAATTGCCAGAATGACGACAGCCAGGTGCTTGCCAGGAGGACACACCTCCCTGTGTGCAGAGAGTGCAGCTCAGAGCGCAGAGCATTCACGCACAGACAGGACTGGCAAGCTGCCAAGACAACACCTTTCTCTGTTTTGTATGTCTGTGCTTCGCCTCAACAGAATCCCTTGACAGAAATCCAGGACAGCCTATATGTCGCTAATCTCTAGATGTCTGTGTCAAAGTTCTCATTTTATACGTGTTGATTTTTAGCCTTGAAGAAGAAGCTGGAAAACCTGAGGAAGCTACACAAGCAGAGCAGCTTGATAACTACAATCACACACCAGGAGACACAGCTGGGTAAGTGTTAGACATTATGAGATTACTTATGCATGGATAAAGTTCTCAATCCGCCACGACTGGTTTCGGTCATTTCGATTGCATAGATGCCATGCATGTCTTCTATGGCAGTGGTTCTCAACCTGTGGGTCAGGACCCCCCAGGGGGGGGGGGGGGGGGTCCCCAAATGATTTTGGGGGGTCCCCAGATGTTTGGCTTAATGTGAAACATTGTTTTTTCAATCAACAGTAAACAAAGTGTACAGAGGGTATCTGCACATTTCTAAAGTGACAATGTAAGGACTTTAAATACCTTTAATAGGCCTACCTCAAACATTGGTCAAGGTGTCAAATATTAGAGGCTGAAATTGTGAAAATAGCTATGCTCACGTTGTGAGCATGTAGATCTGCTATTTTCACAATAGAACCGTGTTATACAAAATGCAATGCCTCAACTCTTAGTGCTCGTCAGGGTGGGGGGTCCCCAGTTAAAATATTATTTTGGGGGTTGCAGCCTGAAAAGGTTGAAAACCACTGTTCTATGGAATTATGTTGTGCAGTGAAAATAGCCTATCTAGCTTGTAAATGGGCTATTTTTGGTTGTTATTGGTTGAAGCATTTGAAGTGGTCACACTAGAAATATGTTCAGAAGCATCTTCCGTAAAATCGTAATGGTTGTGGATATTTCATATAAAAGCAAAGGTTATTATAACAGCCTCAAACTGTGATTTCCTCGCATGGGCTGGTTGGCAGTATGTAGAATAGCAGGAACAACAATTGCTAAAACATCATCATTTTTCATATTGTTTATGAAACACAGCAGTGAAGAGTTGTGCTAGTGGAGTGAAGGCACTGCATTGTGGACCAGGCTTGAGAGCATGCAGTATTGCTGGAAGACCAGCGAGGCAGCAAGGAGAGAGTTACAGTAGTTCATAGAGAGTTACAGTAGTTCATAGAGAGTTACAGTAGTTCATAGAGAGTTACAGTAGTTCATAGAGAGTTACAGTAGTTCATAGGTAGTAGTTCAAGGCAGCAAGGAGAGAGTTACAGTAGTTCATAGCTGAAGACCAGCGAGGCAGCAAGGAGAGAGTTACAGTAGTTCATAGAGAGTTACAGTAGTTCATAGAGAGTTACAGTAGTTCATAGAGAGTTACAGTAGTTCATAGAGAGTTACAGTAGTTCATAGGTAGTAGTTCAAGGCAGCAAGGAGAGAGTTACAGTAGTTCATAGCTGAAGACCAGCGAGGCAGCAAGGAGAGAGTTACAGTAGTTCATAGAGAGTTACAGTAGTTCATAGAGAGTTACAGTAGTTCATAGAGAGTTACAGTAGTTCATAGAGAGTTACAGTAGTTCATAGAGTTACAGTAGTTCATAGAGAGTTACAGTAGTTCATAGAGAGTTACAGTAGTTCATAGAGAGTTACAGTAGTTCATAGAGAGTTACAGTAGTTCATAGAGTTACAGTAGTTCATAGAGAGTTACAGTAGTTCATAGAGAGTTACAGTAGTTCATAGAGTTACAGTAGTTCATAGCTGAAGATGCTTGGATAAAGAACAGGGAAGGCCACACCCTTTGGTGTTTCCTATTTACCAGTGTTGCCATGTCTGCTTATAAGCGACTATTGGCTTATTTTTTTAAAGTGTAGTTGCTTATTTGGATTCACACATTTTTTCATGTCAAGGACCCCCAAATGAATATGAATTCGTCTGTTTGGTGCCAGGAGGACCCCCATAAAAGATTAGTGTTGTTGTTTAAATAATTAGCATGTCTACAAGCTCATAATGTGACCGCTTTTAGATCTTCTGTTTTCAAATAGCCGTTGTAAAGCCTAGTTTCTTCTTTTGGGCTTGTTTTTCATAGACCTGGCCTACTAGAGATGAAGTGACTAGATATCAGTGATGCGTGGGTCAGGTTTCTTTTAATGACCGGCCCTGCACGGAAGCCCAAAGTGCTAAACCTGCCCAACCCGCCCGCAAAAAAAATGTATATGAATCTACGCCCCGGGCCTGACCTGCAACCTGTCAAACTAAAAAAGCTGGCTTTTCAACACAAAAGCAAGTCCCATTCCATTTACAAGCTTTCCAGAGAGAGAGGGAGAGAGGTGACCGCCGTGTGCACTACTGTCGCTCTGGTCCATAGCGTTAGAGGAGGAGAACACTCTCTAACCAGGGAAGAAGAGATGCTCAGTTTTGTTTTATGTAGTGGTGGGAAGTGAACCTTTTATATAAGTAATGCTTAACAGAGGTCCCTGTCTGAACCTTTCATGAACTAAAGTTTAAATTGTGTCTGTGAAGTGTGAACACCTATTTGCGAGACAGTCTGCCATTGTTAATGTGATCTGTGTGACTTTGTAAAGAGGTGCTCTGACCGCATGCGGCTTCTATTGCTACAGTTTCAGAAGTAAGGCTATCACGAATGTCGGATAGTCGAATATTCCACAGGACTGGCCAAACTGTCAAATATTAAGTAAGCAAGAGCCGAACATTGTGAAAATAGCCAATCTACATGCTCACAACGCCTCGCGTTGCGAGGCGTTGTGAGCATGTAGATCTGCTATTTTCACAATATTTATCTGTGGAACCGAGTCACATTAAATGTAATACCTACAATTCCAAGTGCTTGTCAGTGTGGGGGTCCCCAGTTCAAATATGTTTATTTTGGGGGTCACGGCCTAAAAGGGTTTGAGAACCCCTGATATAGAGCATTAACAAATTCATCCATCAGCGGCATTGACAACTCATTCTTATGACTTCCTATCTAGCCAAGCTTTAAAAACTATATATTTTCTAAAGAGAAAACAGTAAAACAATTAAAATAAGCGAATATTCGACTTTGGTGAACAACATTGAATAGTGACTTTGATATTTGGTGAATGCCCTAGTAACTAGTTCATATTCCAATAGCTACGTTGTTATTGTTGTTACTTTGTATTCTTGCATAACAACACATTCTGACAGTGGACTGTTTGTGCCTTGTTAACTGCTATGGCCAAGGACACTTGATTCAGACTCTGAGAGGAGGTGATAAGAGAAACCATACTCCCTCCCTTTTCGTTTTCCCCCGGGAGGGACGTTTCTATGTCTCTGTGATTCTCCTCTAAGTTCTCCTGGCTTCAGCTTGCGTGCTGACACCACTACTTCACCAGGCACCCGCGCATGTATTAATAAAACTCCAGAAAAGAGAGTTCTCGCTCAATGTTTATTTCTCAGTACGTTCTAGGGCAGGGGTCTTCCACGTTTTCAGGCCAAGGACCCCTTAGTTGAAAGAGCCAAACCTACACCAAACAGCCGATCTACAAGCTCGGCTAAGCTTGTAGATCTGCTATTTTTGGCTAAAGTTCTCAGAATATGGACGCTAGGGTTCAAGTGGTTAATATAAAAAAATCAAACCTCGGTTCGAAGTGGAGCGGTGAATTTGAGCAGCTGTACCCTATGTGAGTGAGTGAGTGAGTGTAAACTGTGCCTGTGAGTGAGTGGTGAGTGTGCCTGGCCTGCACAAAACATCGCCCCTCCTTTAACTAGTGTGTTGTGTGTGGCCACTCAAGGTATTGCCAGGCTACGGACATGGCCAGCCAGCCACCCAGCCACATACCCACGGACATACCTGTCTATTGGGAGCGCTTTCACCGCTCCAAAAAGGAGAAATGTACAGTTACTTTTTAGGCGAATTAAGCGAATAATATACGCATATTCGCGTCACTTTTTGGTGTGTATGGAAAAAGGCGAATGGCGAATACTTTTTTGGTTCGCTTATTCGCGACGCTTCGCTAATTCGCCGGTCTGTACGGAGCTTTAGAGTCCATAAATCAAGTAAGGATTTCCACGTCAGTACGACCCGGGGTCATGAAAGCTAACCTCTAAGTAACCTGATTGTGGCCCAATTCCAATGTCCGCCCTAAGCCCTCAAGCCCTCAAGCCCTGCACCCTCACTGACTTAATTGATGTCAGCTGGAAAGTGCTTGAGGGTGCGAGGCTGCAAGGGCTCCAAAATGGTATGAAAGGAATGGAACAGCACTTAAGATTAGAGGTTATAATGTATCCATTTTAAATTGTATTTCCATATTCTGTATTTATTTTCCTCATTTCTTATCATTTGTCCCCTTATTTTTTTACTAAATACACATATTCCATTCTGTCTCCCTTTCAAAACAGAACGTCAACAAACGGTAGAGCTTTCTCACTAAATGTGATTCATGACCAATTTTCATTGCAACCGCCAGGTCGCAAGTTACTATGACAAGCTCCACCAGTTGTCAGTCAGTCAGTCTGTCAGTCAGTCTGTCACGTAACATCACACTTTTCTCCTACTCATATCTCCGCCACCGTTGCCCCTAACCATACCAAACTTTGCAGTGTACACACACACTCCTTGGCTGCCAAAACACAACCCTCCACCCCTCATTTCTCACATGGCCCTCTTCTAGCGCCACCATGAGGCCGTTCTTGCAAAACACATTTTTGGACACTGCTCCTACAGATTTTGCCCTAAATCATATACAGTATCTCTAAAGTCATGTCATCAACATGGATCTGTCCCATTTCCCATAGTCCCTCCTGATTGGCCACCATTGCCTTCTAAAGTTTGTGTATGCGACCTGACGGTCGCTTATCTCCCGATTAGGGAGTCATACTACTGAAGGATCCCCCTCATTCCCTTGCTATGAACTGTGGGTAATAATTCCTTTGCCAAAGTCTGCATCGATCGCATCGATGCTGACTTACGGAAATGGTGCATAAAGACAGCCCTCAAGTCGTCACTAACCTAACGTGAGTGAATGCGCACCAAGTCAGTAAGGGAGCGGATTGGAATTGTGGCATCCTTAAAGGACAACTCCGCCCTAAATCACTTCTAGGTTCATTTTCCTACTTATATTGATCCAAAAAGACTGTCCATGGGGTCTATTAGGCAGAAATGCCCCTGTTGTCCAGTTTCCCCAGCAGAACCCAGCAGCCCTCATAGCATAGAATGGATCCTATAAGCCTATCGCGTTTACACTATTTGTTGTGGTTAAAAGTGTTGTTATTTTTCATGAATGTGTTACTAGTTGTCATTACAAACACATCCATGCCATCATTGTCCCACAAAAGCCATCTCACTCTGCTAAACAGATGTTATGCTTGTATATGTTTTTCCAAGTCCCGGAAAAGACACGCTGTGATTGGCCAGTACAGTCACTTTGATGGGCAGTTGTGCCGAATGCTCACCCCAAAACGTGATTTATGTGATTGTGGTACTTGTGTGGCACAATCAAGGCATGGATGTGTTTGTAATGACAACTAGTGACACATTCATGAAAAATAGAACCCATGGGCAGTCTTTTTGGATCAATATAAGTAGGAAAATTAGCCTAGAAGTGATTTAGGGCGGAGTTGTCCTTTAAGACAGGGGTTCTCAACCTTTTCTGGCAGCGACCCCCAAAATAATCATATTTTAACTGGGGACCCCCCCACCCTGACGAGCACTTATAGTTGACGCATTAGATTTTGTATAACACGGTTCTATTGTGAAAATAGTTGCGAGGCGTTGTGAGCATGTAGATCTGCTATTTTCACAATTTCTGCCTCTAATATTTGACAATTTGGCCAATGTTTAATTTGTCATTTTAGAGGTATTAAAAAGTCCTGAAATTGTCACTTTAGAAATGTGCAGATACCCTCTATATACTTAACCCCCCCCCCTTGGGAACCGCTGCCCTAAGATACCATGTTTAGTAGCTGGCAGTTGGTTGATTGAATGTATGGAATGTATTAGCTGACACAACAAGAAAGGCAGGTTGGCTTGATCAAATGCCACAGATAGGTGAAGGAGGAGGAGGAATGAGGAGGGAGGCAGCCTGAGGCCGTGGTGGAGTCCTCTGTGACTTATGGGTAATGCTACTATACCAGTAGAAAGGGCAAAAGGTTAATGAATCCTTTATTTTGTGGGGCGCAAAATGAATGTTTTTGAATGGATGATTGTGTTTGTTTGTTTTTTTTAACTGGTCAGCAGTTTTTATTTTCCCCTGGTTGACTTAAAGGACAACTTTGTTTTTTTACAACAAGGGTTCATATTTTAGATGGTCATTAGAGAAAAGAAAAGATGAGTGTTAAAATGTTTTCATTTACTTCTTTCTATCGTTTTAGTGGTTTTAACGATTTTGATTTGCATGCATTGGGTCCATTATATCTTCCCTTTAATAATACCAATTTGTATTGTGTTTTATATCATTTTTATGGTTGATTTGTCACCTTTACAACGAGGTACGGCTTGAAAGCTGTACCTCGTTTTACTCTCGTTTTGGGCTTCCCTGACACTGAGCTTAAAAGTGAAAACATGGACAATATTTGTTGTTTTTTTCTTTTCCTTATTACTGTGGGAGAGTGCAATCATTCAGTGCTCCAAGCAACAAAGGTGAACAACAAAAGAACAGTACTGCAGGCCTGCCAGGCCATTTTGACAATTTTGGGAGGGGCCCTACCCACACGTTTGGCTTGCTCATTCCACGAATGCCAGATCGTTACAAGCTGTACCTCGTTGTAAAGGTGATCAACGATAACAATGTTATCAAACACAATACCATTTGGCATAATTAAAGGGGAGACATAATGAACTGAATTTTGGCAAATTTTGGGTCGGCGCTACCCACACATTTGGCTGTCAAGCTGTCAAGTCAAGTTAGTGACTTGCATGAATATGCATGAATCATGACGCATGTGTACAGTTAGAGAGGGAGATCTCTACCTCGATGAGATGGGAAGTCCCCTCGCTGTCACAGCATAACTTAAGTGAAAGTCTCAGGCAACCTAGAGCCGTGGTTCTCAACCTGTGGTTCGGGACCCCCAGGGGGGTCCCCAAATTATTTTGGGAGGTCCCCAGATGATTAACTTAATGTGCTACTACTGCAACATTGTTTTCTCTCTCAACAGTAAACAAACCAACCTAAAGTTTGTAGTGTATAGAGGGTATCTAAACATTTCTAAAGTGACCAATTAAGGACTTTTTATACCTCTAAAATGAAGCATTGGCCAAATTGTCAAATATTAGAGGCAGAAATTGTGAAAACAGCCGATCTACATGCTCACAACGCCTCGCATTTTGCTATTTTCACAATAGAACCGTGTTATACAAAATTAATGCCTCAACTCTTAGTGCTCGTCGGGGTGGGGGGTCCCCATTTAAAATATGATTATTTGCGGGGTCACGGCCTGAAAAGGTTGAGAACAACTGACCTAGGACCAGCCCTAATCTCTCAAGACAGATTTTCAAAACATATCGTTTAAACAAATGGGTGTTTCCAAACACTTCAGAGTTGAGTTCTCAGCTCTCAGCAGACTACACGACGTAAACTGTTCTAAAATTGGTAATAATCAGAATACAGTAAGCACAGGCATTGACACTAAGGCTTGCCCACCTGCCCCCGGCAGGTAAATAAACCTTTTGGGCAGGTGAAGTTTGCTTTCAGGTTGCCTGACCGGGCAAGTGCTCATTTGGGAGGGGATGCAACCGTCTATAAACACAACATGAGATTTCTGTGACTGTCTAAACACCTGAATGTGGCCAGCGTGCTCTGTTTTATGGTCTGTGGAATTTAAAATAAGAGCGTTCACTGTGCTGTTTTTTTCTGTTGCTACACTTGAAAATATAAAATAACAAGTGTGAAACCATAGACATATTCAATCATAGCTATGTAGATATTTGGTATTTGGAGGTATTTAGGTGTGACATTTTGTATTGCACAGGCCCAGAAAGTAAAGAAATAAGTGTTACATTGAGCGGTAATTCAAATCTTACCTGTCATTTTATAATGATCGATTTACAAGTGCCTCTGAGACCTTAGTGTCAACCCCTGTAAGCACATACCCCCCTATGATATATTTATTATGGTAGGCCAGTGAGCAGCCTTCGCCATCAGAACAAGGTCACCACTAACTGATAACAAAAGCTGTGCTGACAGCTCAATGTCTCCCCATAGGAGCTGGAGCGCACCATGCGTGCCAAGGAGGATGCTGGGTAGAGACCTGTAGCCAATGGAGAGCTTCCACATTTAACTTCATCCGTTCTTTAGTTCCCCATATCAGGAGGATGTGGAATTGAATAGGTTTGCAGATTTCGGCGTGCCAAGAGCTGACTACTAGACGACAGCTGTTGACGGCGGTGAGAGTGATATCAGAGACTATTTATTGTGTTTCACACGTGACGTGTTTAGGGCGGGTGTATTCGGTTAGCAACCTCATGCACAGCACTCGCGAGAGGGCACCAACCCAAGCTACAGACGTTAAAGGACAACTTTGTTTTTTTACAACAAGGGTTTATATTTTTGATTGTAATTAGAGAAAATAAAGAGTGAGTGTTAAAATGTTTTCATTTGCTTCGTTCTATTGTTTTATCGCGTTTACCGTGCTAAAATGTGGGGCATGCGTACGCATTGGGGCATGTGTACAAGTGGCTAAATATGTAATTTTAGACACAATAAGCCAGCCGTTTCTTTATTGCTATTTACAGTAACACTGCTAGCCCCCATAAGTCACATCCATGAAAGGTTGTGTTGTATCTTGGGAATGGGCTTATTGTGTGGAAAATTACATATTTAGCCACTTGTATGCATGCCCCAACCACTGAAATAAGAATCTCTAAAACAATAGAAATAAGTAAATTAAATAATTTTAACATTCATCTTTTATATTCTTTAATCACAATCTAAAATATGAACCCTTGTTGTAAAAAACTAAAGTTGTCCTTTAATACAGATAGCCTTAGAGTCTCCCGAGAGGGGGGGTGGGGGTATGTGAGACTCAACAATACAAACTTTCGGTTTACAGCCAGTATTTAATCACAGCTAAGGAGACGGCTCACCTAAACAACATCAACTGGGGAGGCATTGGAAGTAAAGTGTCACTGCAAGAAGATGTGCAGGAACACAAAAAGGCAAAATACATCAAGCCAGGACCAAGTGTGGAGAAGAGGGTCACAGGTGCAGCGCGCAGCTTCAGCGGCTGGTGAGACGAAGGAGAGCTCCAGGCAGGAATAACCCCCACAGTACTGGAGATTTCTACGCACCTGTGTTACCTCAAGACCTCAGGAGGGACCCACCCAATACCTCCAGCCTCTTGTTGGTTTAAAAAAATAAATAATAATTTATGGAGCCGAAGGCAGGAGTTTAGCCTTGGCCAGGAGGAGGAGATGGGCAGTGATTTGGCCACCACTGTCGACCCTGCCATTGGAGGGTGTAGCGGTTAGGGATGGGACGATACGTGATATTATCGTTATCGTGATAAAAAATTCTCGCGATAATCGTATCGTGGAGATTTACTATATCGTGATATCGTCCTCCGTCATGCACTGGGATCAATTCACCTTTTTATTTGCCGAACTGCATATCCGGTACCACTTAAACCCTCTAGAATTGGTAAAAGGTACTTGTAATATACGTACTTGATACAGTCTTTTTTCACTCTCTTTCAAATGTCTTTGCCAAAAAATAGCCGATCTACAAGCTCACAATTGCGACGCGTTGTGAGCTTGTAGATCTGCTCTTTTTTGGCAAATGTTCCACCCCAGGATAATGGATTTTGATTATCGTGATAATATCTTAAATCGCGATTTCTTTTGTCACAATAATCGTGATATGAAATTTTCATATCGTCCCATCCCTCGTAGCGGTTCAAGGGACGAAACACCTGATGACGATGGTTACTGCCTGAAGACATCAACTCTTCCTGGCCAAGCCTGCATTCACCAAACGTGAATGAAGGAGAAGCATCTTTAGATGTAATTATTATCAGGAGGTTGAAAGGGAAGGGGCCCTAACTGTAAGTGTATACTCAACAGTGTTAAACTGTGAAAAACAGAGGCCAACCGGGTGCTCACAGGAGATAAAACAATTCTTAAAGGTGTGTATGATGATCAGCGGGAATATATACACTATCTATACTATAATTTTCCGAATGTCTGTCTGTCTGAGTGAGTGAGTGTCTGTCACAGCGTTTCTCCTCACTGGCTGGAGCAATTGATCTGAAATCGCATCACCATTAGCATATGAACACACCTGACATAACTGTGAAGCCCGTTTGTCACTTTCACAAATCATATGCTGTATATTAGCATTTTTATGGTGTATCTACTATCTATTCTGCATCTAGCATGAGGCATATCTATTCTGCATCTAGCATGAGGCAAAATGTTTAACCAGCTGTGTGTGTGTGTGTGTGTGTGTGTGTGTGTGTGTGTGTGTGTGTGTGTGTGTGTGTGTGTGTGTGTGTGTGTGCGTGTGCGCGGGGGGGGGGGGGGGTTGTTGTCCAAAAATCATGCAGATCGGTACACAGTATCTCTGTAGCCATTAAACGAAACGGGTATTTCTTACATTGATGCTCCTACATATTATCATGCATGAACGGGTAAGGAGTAAGGACTAGTATATCAAAAAGAGGAAAAGATCCGAGCACTATAAGATGTGGAGGAGAGGAGGTAAAGTTAAGACAAACTTTATTCTATGAAACAGCCAACATTTTTCGACCGGTTAAAGTCTTCATCAGGCAAGAGCGGTTAAACTGTGAATGGAAAACAGGGCAGAGTCACAGAGAATCGAGTTATGCGATCTGATTGTGTGTTTTGAGTGTCCCAAACATAGCGGATCGAGCCCGGTCGCCTGTTAGTTATGAGACAATAGAGGGTATGCACGTCCATTGGGACCCGCCCCCCTAATCTAGACTGAGTGGCAAAACATTGAGCAGCATGGAGCACTGGAGTTTGGAAGTGCTAGTTGCAAATCACTCAACGGCCCTGCATACCACCTGTTTCTAATTTGCACATAATGCAGGAGGCAGCAGGATGTTGTGTTGTAGAAAACGAGTGCTTCCAAACTCCGACACTTGGAAAAATAAAAACCTGCACAGAATGTCTTGAGAGAAAGTAGCTCATAACATGCCTATGGTGGATATAGAAAGAGGATAATTCAAGCTTTCAGTACAGCTGCAATGTTGGTGAGTCAACTTTGTCTAATACAATCAGATAGGACTTTTCTGTTTGGATGTATGGGCTGTCAATGGCAGAAATTAGTGTTTTGCCACTCAGTAGGCATGTTCCCACATAACTTCCAGCAACAGTGATGTCACGCGCATACCCTCTATAGAGGGTATGCGCATGCAAGAATTAATGGCAAATCGAGTGGCAAAGTGAGTTTAACGTTGTTTAAAATAGTTTAATACAATTGATTGATTGAAGACTTTATTAGAAGTTTGCATAGGAAAAGGTACAGTTTCATGACGGTACAGTTCACTGGTACAAGGTCTACTAAAAGGAGATCCATGAAAAGACTAAGCTTATTTCCACTGGAAACCATTAAAGTATCTCATATAAGTACACATACAAATACAAATATCTCATATAAATACAAATACAATTCAATACAATACAAATACAATCAGATAGGACTTTTCTGTTTGGATGTATGAGCTGTCAAAAGTAGTTTTTTTGCTACTCAGTAGACATTCCTGCATAACTTCCAGGTATGATGATGATCTCACGCGCATACCCTCTATGTTGGTTCCGTGATGTTTGGCTGTGTCGCCAATTGTGGACGTTTTGCACCAATTGGGATCAAAATACCACATACTTGGTTGACGTGCTGGGGCAGCTTGTACACGACCCACAACCTGTCTGGTCTCATGTGGAGTGAGTCAGTTATCCACTGCTGCCTGGAGCACTATAGGTTTAGGGGAGAGGACTTAACAAACCAACTCATCCCACCTCCCTAAAGCCAGCCATGGCACAAGGGTTGTGTGCCACTTAAAAAAAAGATCTCGCTACAGAAACCCTAACCAACAAACTGTATGCTGGGAGGAGGATGGATGCACATCAGGAGGTTGGCCGTTGAGACCTGATCTGCAACGCACAGCTGCCAGGTGTTTCTCACACAGGATTTGTCTGCTCCCTTGAAAGGCTAAGATAGATAGATAGATAGATAGATAGATAGATAGATACCTTTATTATCCCAAGGGGGAAAATCAGTTGCCCAGAGGCAGCAGTATAAGGTTATTTACAAAGTTACAGAGAAGTAAGAAAACGATAAAAAGAAAACACAAGAACAGAGTACAGTAACTACAGTAAGGGCAAGGTACATCAAGAAAGGGAACGAATTATATATATATATATATATATATATATATATATATATATATATATATATATATATATATATACACATAAAGTGTCCAAATCAAAGTGACCATAACAGTCAATGCTAGTTAGTGCAACAAGTATCTCAACATCATGTCAAACACAAGCAGAAATACAAAAAAAGAAAAAACTAACACAACCTAATAGTGCAGTGTCCAAAGGTCAGAGCGATGAAAACAACTAGCAAAAGAAAAAAAACAAGAAAGGGTGACGCAGCAAGACGCACAAGAGCACCCTCCCTGGAAGGTCCTTAGAGGTCAGAGTCAGTGCAGATATAGTTCCAGTCAAGAAAAGAAAAAAGGCTACCTAAGGTGAGAAGTGACATCGGTATAGTCCAAATTAGTAGTTTAATTAATGCGGCCGTGGAATTTATGATATAGGGCTCTGAGGTTGTGTGGAATCCCAAGTTCGAGACTAGTATAGCGAACATTTGTGACGGTTAAGTTATAACTTATTTTGCATGGACTAAGTAGTGTTGATATCTTCATTTCCTCTATCTCCCTTGTCATCTTTCAACTGGGCCTGTTTGGAATTTGTCCTGCGAGATCCGACACCCACGCACTCATGCACACCTATCATACCGCACATACCAGACGCACGCACGCACGCACGCACACGCAGGGGCGTCACAAGGGGGGGGTAGTGGGACTGAGTTACTAGGGCCCAAGATGGAGGGGCCTTAATTATTTTATGCTTTAGCTATTGAAAAATAGCAGATATACAAGCTCACAGCGCGGCACCGAGTGCCGCGCTGCGAGCTTGTAGATCTGCTATTTTTGAGAAGTCGTGAAAATGTGTGCAAATCTTTGAATATATGTATTTTTTAAGCGAACATTTGTAACTCAAATGTTGCTTCTGGGGGGTCCCTGGAACTAAATATTTTGAGATGGGGGGTCCGTGGCCAAATACATATCATTTTGGGGGTCCTTCGCATGAAAAAGTTTGAGCACCACTGACATGGAAACATCAAAGACTTTTTCAAGTTTTTTTCAAAAATAGCTACAAGCTTGCAGCGCGGCACTCGGTGCCGTGCTGTGAGCTTGTATATCTGCTATTTTTTCAATAGTTAAAGCACAAAATAATGCGTAATAATGCGTTCCATTCTAAATGGGTTAAACGCCCTCCCATATGAAGAACATTTATGGGGGGCCCGCAGTGAATCCTTGTACCCAGGGCCCACAAACACACACACACACACACACACACACACACACACACACACACACACACACACACACACACACACACACACACACACACACACACACACACTTCTATAGGGCTCTTCCCTCCCACCTTCACTTCCACTTCTCTTCCATTTCTCTGCCACTGTCATCTGATACTGTGCTGAGTTGAGAACACATTAACACTTTACTCTGTTGCTTTACTGTGTCATTTCTCCTGCTGTGCTTTGACATCTAATGAATATTAATAGTAAGCCTTGCCAAGCCACGAGGCCCAGGGCCTATCACCTGTTTCTGTCGTTTTCAGGCCAAGGACCCCTTTGTTGAGAGAGAGATGAAGCAGGGACCCCCACAACCTTTTCAGAGATTCCATATAGTTTAATTGTTTGACAGCACAATCATCAGTGTATTTTGGTTTCATGTCAATGTGTGTTTTCAGATATTTAAACACTTGAACCGTCAATACTTATAAAACTTGACCTTTCACTCTGTACTTAGTCTGCTCTTTTTCTCCTCTACATCAAAGCTTTTTGCCAAAAATAGCCGATCGGTGAGCTTGTAGATCGGCTATTTTCGGCTAAAGTTCTCAGAATTTGGGTGCAAGTGGTTAATATACTAAAGGAAGAAAAAAGTTTCTATCACACAAAGATTTGGAGGACCCCCTGTAGTAACTCTGAGGACCCCCTAGGGGTCCCGCACCCCCTGTTGAAGACCCCTGCTGTAGCGTGAGGCAGCTTGATGTGCAAGTACACCCCCTGGTGGACATGACGCTAGCATGTTGCAGGAACCAACCTGTGGAGGTTGAGTGATTTTAATGAGTATTTTAGTTGTAACATTCTGGATAAGCGGTTGAAAATGGATTGAGTTGACAGCAGGACAGGAATTCTGGCATTTTAGGGTCAGGGCCACTTGGCCTTTGGTGTGGTCCATTTTTTTAGGGTACAAAGGCCAAATGCCAGGGCTGGAAGGCCATCAAATAAAACAAGATTTTAGTCCATTGAAAGAATTTGTTGAATTTAAGGGTTAGGGATGATAACCTCATCTGCAGTGAAATAGATAAATGGTGGTATTTACAGTCTGATCCATGCTCAGCCCTGCACCAATCAAAGTCACTGGATTGGTTTAAAGACTCTGGGGAGTTACAACAGACACAGGTGTCTACTGTCTTCATATTGACAAGAAAGAGACAGAGGAGAAAGTGGTACAGTCAGCTGGGGCATTAAGGCCACTGTGGCCTCATGTCATGCTATTGGTTTGAGGCCAAACTGAGGGGCAACGGTAGCCATGGCCTTGATAGCCTCCTATGAAATTCTTGCGCTGGTTCACAGACTATATCTATTAAAAGCTTGCACCAGGCCCTGAAGCATGGACTAGTTAGATTGGATGATGTATTTGGAACATAATATTTAGTATGGATGCGTGATACAGCCATAAGTTCAGAGTTGGGTAGCTTCTACATACGTGATATTATCATGACCCGGGTTACGTATGTCTGAGAACTCTGTGTCTACGGGGATGATGGGGGCCAAGGACGTGCAGAGAATGTTAGAGAGGCAGGGGCTGAAATATCTAAAAGGGCCTTTTGGTGAAAATATCTAAAATAGCAGACCTCCAAGCTCACAACACGTCGCAGCAGTTGTGAGCTTGGCGGTCGGCTATTTTTAGTGCTTGATACCACACTGAACTAAGCATTATCAAGTCAATACTGGCGATGTGGTGTAACCGTATGGATTTCTACACCGAGAGGGCAATTTGTTAAATATAAATTGCTGCATTCATGTTGAGGAGAGTTTGGACAACACAATTCTCTTGAATGCTGCCTTCAGGTATGACATGGAAAGAGGGGCATTTGCATTTCTTTCACCATAGTAAAAGCTGCCTTCATGGTCTAGAGAGGGCACTTTTTACAGATAAAAGGGAAGGGGCTCAAGCCCTCTGTGTGCACGACGTGCCTGATAGGGGCGGAGGCGTGGTGGATCGATGTGGCTGGTCGGCTTGGCAGCAGGTGAGCCAGATTCAGGTGCCAGCCCTGCAGATGGGCTGGGGCTGGATCTCCCTCGCACGCAGCTGGCCTGGGCCCTATGCTGTTATTACCGTGGTTGCATGGAGCCTACGTGCACATGCAAGTGGGAAGGGCGCACAAAACACAAGTGGGACTGAGTTTCTAGGGCCCACGGTGGAGGGGCCTTCATTATGCTTTTATGCTTTAGCTATTGAAAAATAGCAGATATACAAGCTCACAGCGCGGCACCGAGTGCCGCGCTGCGAGCTTATATATCTGCTATTTTTGAGAAGTCGTGAAAATGTGTGCAAATCTTTGATTATTTTTATATTTTTTAAGCAAACATTTGTAACTCAAATGTTGATTCTGGGGGTCCCTGGAACTAAATATTTTGAGATGGGGGTCAGTGGTCAAATACATATCATTTTGGGGGTCCTTCACATGAAAAAGTTTGAGCTCCACTGACATAGAAACAGGTTTTTCAAAGACTTTTTCACTTTCTTTTTTTTTTACCGTGGTTTCATATGAAGCCTACGTGCACATGCAAGTGGAAGGGGCGCACAAAACACACACGGTCAAATGTGGAGCGGCTTGCACCACTAAAATGTTATAATACAGTATGACTTTAGTTGTCTTGTGTTTTATCTGCTTCTTTAAAATCTGCATCCTGATATTTATTTTTCTTTTCTTATTTGCGCAGCAAAGCGTCCAGGTCCAGTAATGTTTTGCCTTCTAAGCTGCCAGGTGAATATGAATGATATTCTCTGTACCACCACACACTTGCTTGCCTCTTCCTATAATGCTGTAAAGTACAATGACAATAATCCAGTGGGCTAAAGTTGATGCTAATATGATCTTATTTTGACTCTTGATCAGGTCTGCCGTTTGAAATTCGAGACCATATCGCAATATTTTGCTCACGTGGAAGGATGGGAACACAAGCAGGTGAGCCATACTTTCATATTCAGGTTCAGGTTTATTGTCACGTACAGTACCAGTAAGACAAGCGACCGTCAGGTCGCAGAGTCATTTGAGAGCGAAATGTGTAGGAGCAGTGTCCAAAAAAGTGTTTGAAAAAATCGGCCTGATGGTGGCGCTATATGGAACAGATCCATGTTGAAGACATGAGTGTAGACCAAATGTGTACCAATTCATGTGATTTTAGGTCAAAATTTGTAGGAGCAGTGTCCAAAAATGGGTTTAGCAAGAATCGGCCTCATGGTGGCGCTAGAAGAGGTTCATGTGAGAATTGATGGGTGGTTTGGCAGGCAAGGAGTGTGTGTGCAAAATTTGGCATGGATCGGGGCAACGGTTGCAGAGATATGAGCAGGGCAAAAGTGTGACGTGTGACAGACAGACAGACTGACAGACAGCTGGTCGAGGTTTTGATAGTAACTGCGACCTGACAGTCGCAATAAGAGCACTCTCAGTCTTAAGACACATCAACATGGTCACAGCGACCAACAAGAGTAGTAGTAGTAGTAGTAGAAATCTTTATTTCGGTTCATTAAAGAAAAAAGAAAAAAAATACATTAGTACGATGTAGTCCACTGACAACAGTGTAGAGTGTAGAGTGTAGACCTTCATACCATGTAGGCTACAGAAGACAAGTTCCAACAACAGACATAAATATAAATGTACATACCCCAATCCCCAATACAATACCATACAGTTTACGGTTACACTGTATGGCAAAAAAGGTTGAGACCACCAGTCTAGACAATGGACAGTAGTACAAGTCTCAATCCACTTATTCTCAGAAGTCACACAATATTTATAGGTTTGCAGTGGTGGAAAAAGTACTCACATATTTTACTTAAGTAAAAGTATCAATACTGCAATGTAGAGCTGCTCTGTTAGGGTGCCCTCACACCAAAATACCTAGAGTGGAATCCGACAATGCATTTCAATGAGAATTGTGTTTTTTTGCCAGTAGAACGCAAAAAAACGCTCCATTCTCATTGAAATGCATTGGCGGATTCCACTCTGGGTATTTTGGTGTGAGGGCACCCTTACAAGTAAAAGTCTGGAATTCAAAATGTACTTGAGTAAAAGTACGAAAGTATTGGCATCAAAATGTACTCGAAAGTACCAAAAGTAAAAGTACGAAACGTTTGAAAATAGCTGATCTACAAGCTACAAGCAACAAGAAAAGGCTCAATAGTGGCCTCGATAAAAGCCCGGCTCAATAAGCAGGATCGATAAGGTGCTCATTATCAATAATCCCTACACACAATAGGTGGTCTCTTGTACAAATGTCAAGTGCCTGTTACATGTTGCTCAATAATCTATGCACAGAGACATACAGTATGTGACTGCTGTAGTGTGTCCAAAACAAGGGACATCGTCTTAAGTTGGAACCAATGCAATAAATAGTTCCTCCGAAGTGAGAGACCACACCAGCCAAATGATCCCTGTATTGTATCTGGTCATAACACATGTTCACAAGTGAGAATTATGAATGAATTGACTTGTGTCTGTCTGTCCACAGAACATGAAGACAATCTTCCAGTCAGAAGGTACTACAGTATATTATACCCCAGGGGTCTTCAACGTTTTCAGGCTAAGGACCCCTCAGTTGAGAGAGAGAGATGAAGCAGGGACCCCCACAACCTTTTTCATAGTTTCCATATAGTTTCATTGTTTGACATCACGATCATCAGTGTATTTTGGATTCATGTTAATGTGTGTTTCCAGATAACCACTTGAACCGTCAATGCCTAATAAACTTGACCTTTCACTCTGTACTTAGTCTGCTCTTTTTCTCCTCCACACCAGAGCTCTTTGACGAAAATAGCCGATCTACAAGCTCACAACGCCTCGCAGCGCGAGGCGTTGTGAGCTTGTAGATCTGCTATTTTTGGCTAAAGTTCTCAGAATATTGACACTAGGGTTCAAGAAGTGGTTAATATAAAACAGGAGAAAAAATGTCTATCACACAAAGATTTGGAGGACCCCCTGTAGTAACTCTAAGGACCCCCTAGGGGTACCGGACCCCCTGTTGAAGACCCCTGTTATACCCTTCTATCTCATGGTCTATTATTAATGTTAACCACATACTTTATGTGACATTAATGTTACTCCATGGTCTGTTGTTAATGTTCACCACATGAACTGTATGTGACATTAATGCATCTTGTTTATTCCTAACCCTCTGTTCTACTATCACAGCAGATGAAGTGGAGAATGAACCAGGTATGATTTCTTATTATTCTACTTGTTCCATAATGTATGTTGTTGGGCTATCAGAGATGTTGCCAAGAGGATATATCATAATGGGGAGAGACAACCATAGCATTTATTTATCATTGATTGTAAACCATAAAGCTTAATTGATGCTTACCTTTATCCTAGTGGGCTTCAGTTCTGTATTGATGAATGAGTTCCAGCGCATCACAAAAGAAGATCGGTCTGAACCAGTCATCGGTGAGTTGGCCTTCATTATGTCTCATCAACAGTATGATCACTGTGATGCCATTGAAGAGCTACAGTTTAATTTATTATTGTAATGAAAACAGTCATTTGTTCCACAACACAAATTACCGGTACTTTTGTCCTTTTCTTTTGCCAAGGTCTTCTTCATATTGTGATGTGTGTCACCACCCGTGCATATCGCAAGCCTCTCTGCGTGTGCACGGTCTGCCAGCGTACGTTCCCTGCATACGACCTCATAGTCCATCTGTGTCGACCACTACACATCAAACACACTCTGGTGAGCCCTGCTGTACCCTGTACTGTACTTGGTCAGTCATTGTCAAGTTTCTGTTGATTTTTGCTTAAATGTTTGGTAGGGCTGTCACAAACACGAATATGACATTTTACATCACGATTAATTGTCACTCAGATAATTGCGATTAACGATTTAATTGTGTTTTTGACAATTACTTTTCTGTTTGGCTTTTAGGCTTTGAAGTTGCACATGGTAGATATGACACATAACCTAAATATACAAAAAAATATTTGACAACTTTATAGTCCTACTTAAAAAAAGAACTTTGATATATATATCAAAGCCGATCTACAAGCTGAGCTTGTCGATCGACTATTTCCAAAAAAAATTACTTACATTTTGTACTTTAAAAAATATATGAAAATGTTTCAACATGGAAACGATAATGACGATTATGAAAAATAATCACGATCATGTCAAATAATTGCGATTAGACGATTATGTAATAATGTTGACAGCCCTAACCGTACCTGGTCAGTCATTGTCAAGTGTGTTGATTTTTGCTTAAATGATTGGTTGCCTCATTTTGGTGTCCACACCGACAGCGACATTAGTGGCTTTTTACTTATTTTAGTGTTTTGGGGATTTTTTTTCTCACTTCCCTAGTAGGCTAGTGCCTACTTCAAATATGACAGACATACACTGCTGAACATGTATCAGCAGCAATCAATTTAATATCCAAAACCGGACTTGACTCAATGGGATCTGTCGTTGGACCACACCACTGCCCTGTATCACAACACCAGCAGGGTTACTGATGCGGTCGGTGGTCTCTGATAGGGCATTCACCAAATATTCGAATATCAAAGTCACAATTTTTTTTTTATTGTTTTATATATAAATATATACGGTAATTTATAAAGCTTGGCTAGAAAGGAAGTCATAAGAATGAGTTGTCAATGCCCCTGGTGGATGAATTTGTTAATGCTCTATACCAGGGGTTCCCAAACCTTTTTAGGCAGTGACCTCCAGAATAAAAATATTTGAACTTGGGACCCCCACCCTGACAAGCACTTCGAATTGTAGGTATGCGAGGCGTTGTGAGCATGTAGATCTGCTATTTTCACAATTTTGCCTCTTGCTTGCTTAATATTTGACAGTTTGGCCAGTCCTGTCGAATATTCGACTATTCGAAAACTTTGAGGTTGAATAATTCGAATACTAAAAATCACTATTCATGAATGCCCTAGTCCCTGATAATAGATTGGACGAACTTAAAAGCTCTCATGACATCTCTCATTTCTTTCTTTAGGCTTTTTTCTCCTTTTTTTTTTTTTTTTTTTACCTCAATTTCATACACCAAAAGAAATACGGAACTTTCAACATTCAGTAGTTTTTCTGTGGTCTGGGGGAGCAGAGGTGACGATTAACAGGAAAGTCCCTGAGCTACGACGATATTATCTTTGCAAGTCAGCAGCACTCAGAACACAGAGAGAATAAAACCTGCCATGGCTCACTGGAGTGGCGTTTTTCACTTCAAACATTTTGATACAAGTTTCAAGGACTCAGGACAAAGACTTTTAGGATTGCTAAAAACAGCATGTCATAGGAGCTTTAATGTAGGGCCAGCATTTAATTCCAACGAGTAACAAAGTAACTTTATTGCTGTTTTTTGTTGCTCTTTTGGGGCCTTCATTTTTAGCCTTTAGTTCAGGGGTGGGCAACTTTGATGATGGAGAGGGCCACTACATTTTCACACTCACTCCAGACTAGGGCCACATTATACATAGCAAAAATAGCCAATCTACAAGCTCAAAACGCGTCGCAGGGCGACGGGCAAGGTCTTCTATAATGACTTCAATTGGCGAATAGTGACAAAGCCCTGAACCGGAAGTTTACAGAATTCAAGGGAGTCTATGGGCGTTTGTCACTGTTTAGAGTTACTTGAACCACCTGATTCAGTGCTGTTTTCTACAGCAAGCAGATTGACCAGCAGGGCATTAACAAAAAAGTCGACAAGTCGACTCAGTCGACTTCATTACACAAGTCGACTCCCACCAGAGAAAATCGAAAGTCGAAGTTGAAAAAAATAAAAAAAATAAAAACACTTTCTATTGTGAAAATAGCAGATCTACATGTTGCGAGGCGTTGTGAGCATTTAGATCGGCTATTTTCACAATGTCTGCCTCTATATATTTGACAATTTGGACAATGTTTAATTTGTCATTTTAGAGGTATTAAAAAGTCCTTAAATTGGCACTTTAGAAATGTGAAGATACCCTCTATACACTTAAACTTTTTGTAGGTTTGTTTACAGTTGAGTGAGAAAACACTGTTGCACATTAAGTTAATCATCTGGGGACCCCCCAAAATAATTGGGGGGTTGTGTGTGATGTGATGACGTCATCAAACGATAAAGTCGACTTCAACTCAACTTTTTACTGAGTCGAGTCGACTTGCAAAAATCACCAGTCGTTAAGAGTCTCCTCTCTTCCAGAGGAGCTAAACTGCTTTTGTGGCAGACTTGAGATGACAGATCTAAAAAAAAAAAAAGAATTCCACAGTCTTCCATCTCACGGGGCGTTGGCGTCACCTCAGTCTCGCATGTCTCGTATATGTGGGGATAGACAACTATCGATTTTCCCATTATGGCGCTCAGGGAGCCCTCGGTACCCCTAGCGGTGCAGATAAATGCATTTTTGTACTAAAATACTTCACAAGTGGAAAGAAACCTAAAACTTTTCACAAGTACTCCTTAGGGGTTGTTCCTATGATAAAACACGTTAGACACTGAAAAATCAAAATGGCTGCCATGTTTCCAAGATGGCTGCCTCTGAACAGTACGCCAGCCAGTTAATGTCCGATTTTCATAATATTAGAGTTGTTTTGTATGTTTTAAAACATCCTGAGTTCATTTATTACACTTTTAAAGCAGCCAGAATATCCTTTCTGACTTTTGGTTGGGGTCTTTCCTCACCTGGGACCCCCCAAACAGACCCCTGAGCCTATTTCAGTAATCGCTCTGCTCCTGCTCAAGAGCAATGTTAAATTAGATCATAACTGAAGCATAAAAGTTGTTGTAACTGGGCTCTGAAAGCAAAAATGAGTAGTAGAAAATACCAGGGGTCATCCACGGGGCGTCCGGGACCCAGGGGTCCTCAGAGTTACTACAGGGGGCCTGCCGAATCTTGATGGGGACTTTCCTTTTTTTTTACATTTGAAACAGTTTTTATTAGTATTCTCAGTATTATTTATAATTGTTTTGTGTTAGACAGACAGGTTCACAGCTGTTACTGCAGGGATTGCAAGAATTAAGGTATTGCAACTTCTCACTTTGGGCGCGCAGACTAACATGTCCATTTATTGCTCTACACTCACACTGACAACACAACACACACACATCTCTTTGTTATCATCACCCCAAAACCCGCACCCTATCCTCTTAAAGAGCTCACGGTCAATTGTACCCAAAGAAATTCACTACTATACATGTCCTCCCTAATAGTGTTGGCAGTTTCCACTATAGCATTTGCAGGGAGTGCAAGGCAGGTTATTGTTTGAGCATCTGCACCGTCCCTTGTAACCTGCTTTGCAGCCACATTTGATGAGCTCAAGTACTGCCTTTGGAGCAGGGAGGGCAAGAAGCCTGACTGGAACATACCCTCCACTCTCTGAATTTCATCTATTTTCTTCAATTGGTGGAAGCTCAGGGCAATTTGTCAGGTATGACAAAGTAGGCATCATGATACGACACCTTCATCAAGGGACATGATTTTGAGGAAGTGCAAACACTCAAGATTCCTTATCAAGTCCTTGCCTCGCGTACGCCTATTGGGTTCCCCAATAGGCGGCCCGCCGGCCATTTGCGGCCCGGTGTTCTGTCCGGTCCCCACCAACCCCAGTAAAAAAAAGAAAAAAATATTTTGGGGGACCAGTGAAAGTTACAGGTATGGTGAGTGCGATATGAAACGTAAGCTTACCTTAATCACAGTAATCCTTAATCATTTTCAATCATATTCAAGGGCTTTTGGAGAGAAATGTGACAGACAGAGCACTGCAGAGGGAAGGTGCGTGTGTGTCTGTGTCCAGCTGATGCCATTAAGTAGTTGACAGCCCCTCGTTAATTGATCAAAGGAAGGCAATTACTGTATGTCTCTGCACTGTCAACTAGCTACTGTTATACAGTACAGATGCATACTTTTCAAGCAGACTGGTTAATTGGTTCTTAACTTATTTTGTTTCAACTTTAAGGAGTGCATTTGTCATAATAATTATAATAATGGTGGCATAAGAGCAGCAACAACGCTAGTATATTTGAAATGTCGCTGGAGTAGCAGGATCACAGCCATCGCACCCTGCAATGTTGTGGCCCTCGGCTTGGTACCCTAGACATAATTCTGCCCTTGGGTAAAACTGATTGGGGAACCCTGCTCTATGCTATGGTGGAGACTGTGTCAACACTATTTTGTTGGACATTGAAGATGATGTTGATGAAGACGAATATATCCTGCATGTCTGAAATCACTGTATTGTAGTGAATCTCTTTGGGCGTAATTGACCATGGGCTCTATAAGAGGATAAGGTGAGGGTTTTGGGGTGACAATAACAAAGAGGTGTGTGTGTGTGTGTGTGTGTGTGTGTGTGTGTGTGTGTGTGTGTGTGTGTGTGTGTGTGTGTGTGTGTGTGTGTGTGTGTGTGTGTGTGTGTGTGTGTGTGTGTGTGTGTGTGTGTGTGTGTGTGTGTGTGTGTGTGTGTGTGTGTGTGTGCAAAAAAGGAAATGTTGTTCTGCGTGCCCAAAGTGAACAGTTGCAATTCCTTCACTATTGCAATCCCTGCAGTAACAGCTGTCAACCATAACTGTTTAACACAAAAACATTATAAATAATACTGAGAATACTATCAAAGTACAATACATAAAACCAGGATACATAAAAACATTCAAAGTTTCAAATGAAAAAAAAAAAAAAAAAGATCTCATCGAGATTTGGCAGGCCCCCTGTAGTAGCTCTGAGGACCCCCCAGGGGTCCCAGACCCCCATGGAAGACCCCTGTTATTTGCTGCTAGTCATTTTTGATTTCAGAGCATATTTATTCAGATCTAATTTAACATTGTTCTGGAGCAGGAGCAGAGCGATTACTGAAATAGGCTCAGGGGTCTTTCTGGGGGGTCCCAGGTGAGGAAGGACCCCACCAAAAGTCAGAAAGGTTATTCTGGCTGCTTTAAAAGTGTAATAAATGAACTCAGGATGTTTTAAAACCTACAAAACAACTCTAATATTATGAAAATTCAATATTAACTGGCTGGCGTACTGTAAAACATATCCGAAAAGGCGGCCATCTTTAAAACTGGCGGCCATTTTGAAAATGAAGTGTCTAATGTGATTTTTCTAAAGAATGACCCAAGAGGTACACTCTGTCAAATTTTGGTGCTTCTTTCCACAACTGAAGTATTGTTCTCCTTAGCTGCCCCGCTACCCAGAAAGAGTTGAAATGCTACCACATGGGTCAACGGACAATGATAACGGTGAGCTTTGTATTTGTTCTGCTCGGTCTAGATGCACCAAAATCCTGCTCGATTACCATTTGGCTGGAAGGGAAGCGAGTGTGAAAAGCTCCTAACATCCTTGGCCTGGGAGGAGGAGAAGGCTCAAGCACCGGAACACATGACGATCAAGGTGAAAATGACAAGCAAAGCATCGATTGTTGTAAACGGTAACACTTGATATGCATCCTATCATGTCTATGATGCAATATGCTTATAATGCATTATATTCTGCTTATAACACTGCATAATTATAGTTACTAATAAGACGCCTCAGGGCGACATGCGACCTCGCCCTAAAGGGCGAGGTTGCGCCAATTCTTGGCCATCTGACCAGTGATGTATATCGGACCAGTTACCCATATGTGGAGGCCACATCGGCCACACTAACAGAATCCATATATGGCCAAGACAGATGGCCAAGACAGCCCATATCTGGGTGGTTCTACAGACAGGGATATCCATGTTTGGGCATAAAAGGGTATGATGTCAGATGTCATAGACGTCATGGACAGAACAGCAGCTCTGTCTGTATACATATTTACCAGTAAGACTCCCTAATCGGGAGATAAGCGACCGTTGGTCGCTTATCTCCACAAATATCACAGCCTCCACCTCTCACGTCATACGGGCAGCCATAGTTACACCTGGAATGTTGAATCTCCATATATGGAGATAACCTACCCATCACACAAAGTCTGACCTCACCAGCCCATACCTGGGCATGGACGACTTATATCTCCATATACGGAGATGGCCATATATGGAGATACGATGACATCACAGAGTCCACAGCTGATGATGTGGCGTGATGTCATACAATACACAAACAAGCCCTATATAAAGGGGCAATTCTCACCAGGGAAGAGAGCATTCCCCACTAGCTGAGTATCTTAAGATGGTTGGATGTGATGATAAGCCACAAATAGGCCAAAAGTTTGTTTTACCAATTATCAAGACATACGGGCAGTTGACAGTTTGCCATTGTTACTCATTGAAGTTGAATCTCCATCTGAATCCCTTTTATGCCCATATATGGAGATCCCTGCTCTGAGTATCTGACATCACTAATCCCTTTTATGCCCATATATGGAGATCCCTGCTCTGAGTATCTGACATCACTAATCCCTTTTATGCCCATATACAGTATGGAAATCCCTAACAGAATCCATTTTATGCCCATATATGGAGATACCTACTCTGAGTATCTGACATCACTGTGATGTCACCTGTTTATGCCTAAATATGGAGATCCCTGCTCTGAGTATCTGACATCACTGCGATCTCACCTGTGATGTCACAGTGACACATCACCTCAGTATCTGTGATGTCACAGTGACACATCACCTCAGTATCAGGCGTTACACGTATACATTGAGCAGGGCAAAGGTGTGACGTGTGTGACGGACGGACGGACGGACGGCTGGTGGAGGTTTTCATACTAAACTGCGACCTTACGGTCGCAATTAGATTTTACTGACAGCACGAGTCGGCCTGATTCGGCCACTGGGCCCCAAACAACTCTCGGCCCCAACGCAATAGCGTTGTCTGCGTCACGCTATTTACGCCCCTGCTTTTGTAAGGTCTATATGGGTTTGCCTCTCTGACATCACGCTCTGACTTCACTGTGATGTCACACTAACAGAATCCCTTTTATGCCCATATATGGAGTTCCCTGATTGCGACCGTAAGGTCGCAGTTTAGTATCAAAACCTCCACCGGCCGTCCGTCCCTGAGTCACACGTCACACGTCACACGTCACACGTCACACCTTTGCCCTGCTCATATCTCCGCATCAGTATGACATCACACTGCTGACATCAGTATGACATCACACCGTACACAAATGACCCCTATATAAGACCGGCATTGTCTGTCGTACATTTCGGTCAATTCCAGTGGGGATGCCATTGAAAAGTTAATCTAGTTGTACAAAGTAATCAAAGAATGGGTTGACTGGTAGGCTGGTTGACTGCTTTATCTGTGGAGAGTGTATGTCACTGAGAGTCCTTTTATAGCGATTGAAATCATGATGAGGTCACGATGAGTCATCTATGCCCAAATATAGATTTCTAGGTCAGATGGCCCATGGAGTTTGTGATGTCAAACCTAGCAACCCAATATAAACAAACCTGATGTCAGACCTGAAGTATCCTTTTATACCCATATATGGAGATACAGAGATCTCCATATATGGGCATATTAGAAAGCCCATATATGGGCATATACGGATGACATCAGGGATATCCATATATGGGCATAAAAGGGACAAGGGCTTACTGTTAAGAGATCTCCATATATGGGCATATCAGAAAGCCCATATATGTTCATATACTGATGACATCAGGAATATCCATATATGGGCATAAAAGGGACAAGGACGTACAGTTAAGAGATCTCCATCTATGGGCATAAAGGGACAAGGACTGTTACAGTAGATATAGAGATGTCCATATATGGGCATACATGAACAAGGACTGACAAACACTGAGATCTCCATATAACCTATGGGAATATAAGGGACGAGGACAATGCGTAGCATTGTGAGCTTGTAGACCTATTTTCTAAATATTGTTGTACATTAAAAACTTGAAATGGGTCGTTCTGCATAGTACTTGGGATTTGTTGATGTAAATGTTCACATAGAGTGTAATAATTGGTAAAACAAACTTTTGGCCTATTTGTGGAGATAAGCGACCAACGTTCGCTTATCTCCCGATTAGGGAGTCTTACTGGTGTCATCAATATATTAAGCCCAGAACTAACAGGACTTCATATGGGAATGCCCATATAAGGAGGTCACATCGGCCACATACCACACTAACAAAATCCATATATGGCAAAGACAGATGTCCAAGACAACCCATATCTGTGTGGCTGGTTCTACAGACAGGGATCTCCATGTATGGGCATAAAATGGTATGATGTCAGATGTCAAAGACATCATAGGACTTTCACATAAGGCTCTTTGGACACCTCTGCACTATAAGTATGTTTATAATGCATATACTTATAATAGACATGGGAAGCATTGCAAGTCGTCACTGTCGGGCAGGATAGGATCCTCGTATCTCCGAGTTGCAAATTTGTATGTTTTTTTTCTCCGTAAAATACAGTAAAGCCCTGCTTCATCATACAAGGCTGGCGCACAAAACTAGCGAAACTAGCAGATCTACAAGCACACAACGCCTTGCCATGCGAGGCTTTATGTGCTTGTAGATCGGCTATTTTCACTATTTTACAAAAAAAAGGGAAGGCTTTTGGACATGAAACAAGGTTTCTACCCGACAGTGTTAGTGAGCGGAAACTTGCCGCTTCTTATTTGCAGCGTGGGGCCAAGCTGTGGTTGACAGAGGGGCGGAGGTGTTGCGTCTGTTTACACCCGAGTGTGATCGCCTCGTTTCCTCATCATAGCCTCTAGCATATATGCACAGTTCACCTTCATTTGCAGGCATGCTTTTGCAAGCTTTGTGAGCTGAATTGCAATCCATTATAGTAGGCTACTTTTAAGTATTACTATTTGTGTCATGTCGTGACATTTTTGTAGCTTTTGAGTTTTGACTGTCTCAACACTTTTTATGTGCTCTTGTGCGTCTTGCTGCGTCAGCCTCTCTTGTTTCTTTCTATTTTCTACTTGTTTTTATATCGCGCTGACCTTTTGGACACTCTGCACTATTAGGTTGTGTTAGTAGTTTTGAGTATTTGGTCACTTTGATTTGGGGGCACTGTACTATATTGATAGTTGTGCCTAAGGACACTTTATGTATATATGTATATATATATATTATTCGTTCCCTTTCTTGACGTACCTTTCTGTGTGTGTGTGTGTGTGTGTGTGTGTGTGTGTGTGTGTGTGTGTGTGTGTGTGTGTGCGTGTGCGTGTGCGCGCGTGTGCATGCGTGGGTGTGTGTGTGTGTGTGTGTGTGTGTTTTATTACTTACGTTTACTTACGCTCTGTATTTTTGATTCTTCTTCCTTGTTAGGTTTTTCGCTGTACACAACAGCACTTTTTTATTTTTCATACTTCCCTGTAACTTGTAACCTTAAACTGCTGTGCCGCCTCTGAGCGACTGATTTCCCCCCTTGGGATACTAAAGGTAACTATGTATCTCGCTCAGAGTTTAGTCGGCGCTGTTAAATGTGACACTTTATTTTATCGATCTATTTCAGATAATTGATCTTCCAAGCTGGGTTTTTATGCGGTTTAGCAGCGACTATACACATGGTGAGTACTGTCTGGCCATATACATACATTACTGGGGCTTGTCAATAGGGCTGTCACGATTATGACATTTAACAAGACGATTAATTGTCACTCAAATAATTGCGATTAACGATTTAATTGTGTTTTTGTCGTTGACAATTACATTTCTGTTTGGCTTTTAGGCTTTGAAGTTGCACATGGCAGATATGACACATAACCTAAATATACAAAGACATTACTGACATATTTGACAACTTTATACTCAAAAAAGAACATTGATAGTATTTCCACTATTTTTGACATTTTCTTTTCAAATACATGAACGTTTTTCAACATGGAAACGATTATGACGATTGTGAAAAATAATCACGATTATGTCAAATAATTGCGATTAGACGATTATGTAATAATTGTGACAGCCCACCCCACAGTCCTACACTGTTTTCTCGCCTGTGCACTGAAATGGTTTTCTGATGTTTCTTTTGACAGTCTGCGACGTGCTCGATGAATACTTCTATGACTGGCAACGGGAAGGTTGGTACCAGATCTCAATATAACGGTGTAACAGTCGCTTCGTTCGTTGCCATCTCGTTCAGCTAAATGATGTTTGTTTTATGATATTTTCTGTTTTTGTGTTTATGCATAGTTCCAAAGTTGGTCACAGTTGATGACCTGCTGGAAAGCCACACGTGTCCTCAGCTCGGTGAGTACTAGTAAAACATGGTGTTGCCATGTTCGGGTCATCATTATTTTATGCTTTAACTATTGAAAAATAGCAGATATACAAGCTCACAGCACGGCACCGAGTGCTACGCTGCGAGCTTGTAGATCTGCTATTTTTAAAAAATCGTGAAAATTAGAATTTTGACCCGATTCTATGTGTCTTTTGAATCCTTCTAAGATTTTTTTTGAAAAACCCTATGTTTCTATGTCAGCAATCTGGCCAGCCATCGTCAAAGAAAAGGTCCTTTTCAATTAACTGGAGCTCAGTTAGTCTGTTCTTGAGAGACTACTATGTCAGTGGTTCTCAAACCTTTTTCATGTGTAGGACCCCCCAAAAAAAAGATATTTATTTTGGCCACGGACCCCCATCTCAAAATATTTAGTTCCAGGGACCACCCAGATGCAAAATTTGAGTTACAAACGTTCGCTTTGAAAATACATATATTCAAAGATTTGCACACATTTTCACGACTTTTTCAAAAATAGCAGATCTACAAGCTTGCAGCGCGCTGTGAGCTTGTATATCTGCTATTTTTCTCTGGTTAAAGCATTCAATAATTCTTAGCCTAAATGGGTTAACAAGTGGCTTTAGTAATAATAATAATAAATTGAAGATTAGTTTTTTTGGGGCTCTGCACTTTTTAGGTTTTTAGGCTAAGCATTATTATTATTGTCTTGGTGCAGACACTTATGTATGTATGTTTATATTCTTTGGCACTGCGTTGATAAGTAGTTACTAATGTTTGAATGAATGGACCATTGTAAGCTCTTTGAGTTTGCAATTATGCTTAGAAAAGTGCTTTAAAATTGCAATCCATTATAGAAACTTTAGGTACTACAATTTTTTGTGGTGTTGTGTCTTTTTCTACTGATGTCTGCACTTTATTTGTCTATTTTTTAACGTATAGCCTAGTTGCTCTGTATGGTTGATTCTCCTGTATTGTTGATTCTTCTTTCTTGTTTGTGTTTTTGTCGCTCCTTTTTCTTTTTCTTACTGTCCTGTAACTTGTAACCTTAACTGCTGTGTGACTCTGGGTGACTGAATTTCCCCCTTGGGATAATAAAGGTATCTATCTATCGTTATTATTCACAACATTTTCAAAAAGCAATTTTCTTCCTGAATTGAAAACAAAATTAAATGATTTTTTTCCCCAGTAATTTCACGAAGAGGAAAGAAATCTAAGAAATTCCATAAATTGGAAAAACAAACGTTTAAGAAGTAGTGAAAATAGCCGCGCAAAGCTTGTAGAGCTGCTATTTTCACTAGTTTGGGTCCGGGGCAAACGTCTATCTAATTTTTCTCTTTTGGGCCACAAGCTAAAAAGCTACATTTGTCTTGATGTTTGTCCTCTTTCCCTACCAGGTCTGCATTTCATAGTTGTTTACCAAAATAACAGGGCATCAGGATCCTTATGTTTGCTCTGTGAGAGGATCGTCCATCAAGTTGAATTGTCCTCCCACATATTCAGCTTTGAACACGTCAAAGCATTCCTGGTGAGTACAATAATCTCAACTGGTTCACGCATTGTGTTCATTTATTCGTAAAATAAAAATCATTAAAACCCAGTTAGACCGAGTACGCACTATAGCGTATCATTTTATGCTTTAGCTATTGAAAAATAGCAGATATACAAGCTCACAGCGCGGCACCAAGTGCCGCACTGCGAGCTTGTAGATCTGCTATTTTTTGAAAAATCTTGAAAATGTGTGCAATTCTTTGAATATTTTGCCCCGATTCTATGAGTGTCTTCTGAATCCTTCTAAGGTTTTTTGAAAAAGATATGTTTCTATGTCGGCGGTGCTCAAACATTTTCATGTGAAGGACCCCCAAAATGGTATGTATTTGGCCATGGACCCCCATCTCAAAATATTGTATCAGGGACCCCCCAGAAGTAAATATTTGAGTTACAAATGTTCACTTTAAAAATGTAAATATATTCAAAGATTTGCACAAATCTTCATGATTTTTCAAAAATAGCAGATCTACAAGCTTGCGGTGCCGAGCTGTGAGCTTGTATATCTGCTATTTTTTCAACAGTTAAAGCATTCAATAATTCTAGGCTTAAATGGGTTAAATAAGGCAATTTGGGTTCATCTTAAATTAGAATCGTCTCATATAAATAAGCATTGTGGTCCAAAAATAAACAAACTGTCTCTGCGATGTTGTCGGGGAGCTGGCTCTGTATCGTTTACGATCGTCAGGCAATTCAATTTCAAGGCGCTTTATTGGCATGAGAAAACATACGTTTACATTGCCAAAGCAAGTGTCAAAATACAATAAAAACTGTTGAAAATGGGGAACATATGTACTGTATATACAGTTGGGAGGGGGTACAGCATTGTGTAAACCGAGCTATGTCACATTTTGTCGTTATGTATAGGGCACCCTGGCCACAATATGACTTCCGTGTTTAACGGTAGTTACGTCATGAGTTTTAGTCTTCCGTTGAAATTCTCACGGCGGAAGTTGAACAGTCTCTGCCTGATATTGTCACCAGGCTTTTCTCTTCGCAGATGAGTATAAGCCTGGCTACGCGAGGCTATATATTGTGTATACAGGGTATGAAGCTTTTTGGAACAAATAGGAGCATTTCTCTCATAATACGATTCAATTCAATACGATTTCAATAGTATGCAAATAAAAGAAAAGAAAAAAGCCTCAATTGTAAAATGCGTTTCAAGGTAGCAGCTCTGTTTCATACTGTATGTGCAGTAGGTCTGGATGCCATTCAATGGTTTGTAGTCCTTAGGGCAAAGTGGGTGACGGGGCACCCTGGGGTGCCTCGACGGCAGTCCAGGGGTGCCGCGAGATCATTTGATAATATTTGGAATTCATTCATTCTTTCCGAGGGGGGCACAGTGGCGCAGTGATTAGCGCTTCGCCTCACAGCTAGAAGGTCCTGGGTTCGATTCCAGCCGGGGGACGCTGTGGGTGCTGGGGGCGTGTTCCTCCCTCCGCGTCATCAGCGCCCACACCCTAGGTGGGGTTGGCGATAGGGCCTTTCTGTGTGGAGTTTGCATGTTCTCCCCGTGTCTCCTAGGGTAGATGCCCTCACAAAAACATGCAGTAGTCCTGGTTTCTATACTACCAGCCAGGTGCTCCCCAAATCCCCTGGGGTGGCAGGGGGAGAGCGGAAACCAGGACTACAGGTTAGGTAGTTGGCACTGGGTGAGAAAATGGGTTGCAAAACTGTGGGATAAAAAAATATATATATAAAAAATAAATATTTGGAATTCATTTGGACACTTGAAAAAAGATTTAGTATCATTTTAAACTTGAAGTACAAAGTTATTTTCAGTCAGTTCTAACCAAAATGGATATTATCTCAACGTTTTCCTCAACATAATCACAAAAATATCGTCACTGTCGGGCAGAAACCTCGTATCTCCAAGTTTCAAATGTGTACTTTTCACTAGTTTAGTACATTTTATAGATGATAAATACAAAACAAACCATTTGGACATACAAGGTTTCCACCCGACAACGACGATATGCTATAAATATAAGGTGCTGGGAGTGAAAATTATAATGTAGCAGTGCCTCGGATTAAAACAATATTCATGGGGTGCCCTGAGACAAAAAGGTCTGGGAACCCCTGCCTTAGGGTGGTTCTATTCCATTCTCTAGCCTTCTTTTATCACAACAGTTCACAAATCTTGCTGTGTTCTCCCAGTAGGTATGGGAGTGTTTTGTCGTTGGTCATGTATTCAAACTCAATTTGGGTGTGTGTAATCTGTTGGAAGTACTGTATGTCACTCACATTTGACACAGTCACATTTGACACAGTCTGTTTCTGGTGAAAATGTAACTAGTTCGACGGCAGTAACATTAGCCTCTCCCCGTCAGTTGATTCTTCATATCCATATGAGTCAAACTGCCAGGATCATTATTATTTTTTTTTTAACAAAGTTCTTATTTGATGCGATATAAAAAAAAGTCTGTGGGAATTCATAAAAAAGCGCGACCCAGGTAGGATGTGTAAATTACGTCAAGACTTTGGTCCTGTACTAGACTTTGTGTGTGTGTGTGTGTGTGTGTGTGTGTGTGTGTGTGTGTGTGTGTGTGTGTGTGTGTGTGTGCGTGTGTGCGTGTGTGCGTGCGTGCGTGCGTGCGTGCGTGTGCGTGTGTGCACGTAATCGTATGCGCCTGTGAAATGAAAGGTTGATATCTGTAACCTTAGGTAAATTAATTCATAATATGCTGATAGATTTGTGTGTGTGCGTGTGCAGCATAATGCCCACCCAGGCTCCCTGGATTCCGAAGCAAAGAAAACCCCAGACAAGTTGCTGGACTTGGCAAAGCAGGCAGCAGAAATCCACCCCACTGGTTGCATACAGGTATACTCTTTATAGCACACTAGTACGCTGTTTCCCAAACAGTGGGTCGGGACCCATTTGTGGGTCGCAGACCCATTTTTATGGGTCCCTTACATTTTTTTTTGCGACCGTCAGGTCGCAGTTACTACCAAAACAGTATGTCCGTCACGTCACACTTTTCCCCAACTCATATCTCCGCCACCGTTGCCCCCATCCATGCCAAACTTTGCACACACACTCCTTGCCTGCCAATCCACAGCTTCCACCCCTCCAGGGACCCCCGGAGCTCCAGGGACCCCCAGGGACCCCCTTCCGCCGCCGCCAAAAAAATTACCAAATGTCCACCCCAACGGGGCTGTTCACGGGGAATTCCCGGGGACCACCGACTCCTGGTGCTCCAGAAATGGATGCAAAAGTGGCTGCACCCCCTAGTGGAGGACCCCCACCACTGCAGCGCACATACAATGCCGTAACTTGGGCTAGGAGCGACCGGGAGAGCCGGGGCCGGTACCCACACGTCCGCCTCGGCGGCGCCAATTGAGCCGTTTTTTTAAAAACATTTTTGGACACTGCTCCTAACAGATTTTGCCCTAAAATCACACAAATCGGTACACAGTATGTCTACACTCATGTCATCAACATGGATCTGTCCCATATAGCGCCACCATCAGACCGATTTTTTCAAACACATTTTTGGACACTGCTCCTAACATATTTTGCCCTAAAATCACGTTGCGACCTGCCGGTCGCTTATCTCCCGATTAGGGAGTCTTACTGGTTTTCTACTTTTTGTTTTTCATTGTTATTTATTTCAAAACATGTTCCCAAACCATTCCCAATTTCTCTCATTAAAAAGTAATTTTCATGCATAATTAATGAATTTCAATAAATAAAGGAAAATCCAAGAAATGTCAAAGTTGAAAACAAATGTTTAAGAAGTAGTGAAAATAGCCGATCTACAAGCTCACAATGCGGCACGAAGCGGCGCGTTGTGAGCTTGAAGATCTGCTGTTTTCAATAGTTTGGGTCCTGGGCCAAACATTAATTTCTCTTTTGGGTCTTGAGCTAAAACGTTTGGGTACCGCTGCACTAGTACACTTTAATTGCATGCAGCAATGTGATCGGTTTCAACATACTGTACATATATCTGGTATCTCTCTATTTTTTGTCTTACAGAAAGTGCCACTGAGCTGCCACAACTGTCCATACACCTATACACACAGTAAGTTGAAAGCTGTCACATCGCCCGCTGCTGTTTGCACGTAGAAAACATGCTCAGTAGAGCACAGACCTCAAACTACTGTAAAATGCACCTTTGTTTATAGTAAGGGAAAGTTAGCCTCATGCTGGACCAATCTGGGAACTAAATCATGTCCAATATCTTTCTTCACAAATTAGTTCATAGAGGTGATAGTAGACAGCTTGTCTACTATCACCTTTGAACTTTCTCAATCGCAACTCCCTCTGGAAACGTTGTGGGAACCAATCAAAGTTGGGGGTATCGGGATACCCTGAGCCTGGGATTAAAGGGGGGAAAAATAAAAAATGGCCAATATGAGTGTATGAGGTGAGTAATTAGGGTATTTCTGGGCAGCTGAATCCATTCCAACCATTCGTTTTCAGTTAAAATGACTCCTTGGCCATAAAATAGGCCTAATTGGCTAAGGCTTAGCCAATCATGTCATTCGAGTTCACCTGTGTCCTGTTGGTCCCTATGTTTTAAACCCTGTGTTTGAGTGTTCCTTGTCAGATTGCATCATGTTATCCTGTGTGTCATGATGTGTGCTTACCCACCTGATCTTGAATAGTTTTCATGAATTCAAACCATACTCCAACCATTTTTTTATTGCAAATATTATATGTCTCATGGACATACAAAAGTAAGCGTGGCCTATTTTATGGTCAAGGATTCATTTTTACTGATAACTAATGGTTGGAATGGATTCAGCAGCCCCAAAATACCCTAATTACACACTTCATACGCTCATATTGACAATATTTTAATGTTTCCCCCTTTAATCCCAGGCCCTCGGGATACCCCCAACTTTGATTGGCTCCCACAAAGTTTCCAGAGGGAGTGTATGAGAAAGTTCAGAGGTGATAGTAGACACCTTTATGAACACATTTGTGAAGAAAGATATTGGAAATGATTTAGTTCCCAGATTGGTCCAGCACTCGGCTAACTTTCCCTTACTATTAGGAGGTTTAGACCTTCTAACACTGTGTACATTTCTGGCCAATGGAGAGAGCTTCATGATGCATGTGACCAGTTAAAGGTAGGGTAAGTTATTTTGTTTAATTAAAATAATGACAGAATGTGTTCTTATGTTCTGATAGTACTAATTACTATAGAGTGTTTGGTCCATATTTGGACTTCAGCCTTATCCCCTGTGAGGAGAAAAAAAGCAGTTTCAGTTGCTCCACCAAAACTGTTGGGTGACAGGTTTTCCTCCAATCAGGATAGAGTGGGGCCTTCCTCCTATCATGGTCGAGTGGGGGCGGGCCTTATGCGCACCAAGGCCCGCCCCACTTGATCGTGATTGGAAGAAGGCCCCCGTCTGTCACCTTCATGAAAACTGAAACTTAAGTGAAATCACTTACCCTACCTTTAATAGTTTTTTTTTCCTTTTTTTTCCTGAAGCCACGATGAACTCTTTATGAACCCAAGGCAGGCATGTGCACAAATAGACATCAAATGTATCTGCCTGTAAAAAGTGCCCTCTCCAGACCATGAAAGCAGTTTTTACTGTGGTGAAAGAAATGCAAATGCCCTCTTTCCATGCCATACCTGAAGGCAAGGGAATTGCCTTGTCCAAACTCTCCTGAACTTTAATGCAGCATCTTATGTTGAAAGAATTGCCCTCTCTGTATATTACCGTCTGTATATGCCGTTACGCCACATCTCCGGTATTCACTTGATTATGCTTAGTTTAGTGTGGTATCAAGCACCGAAAATAGCCGACCGTATTTTCTTGGAGGTATTTTCGTTATTTTCACCAAAAGGCCCTCTTAGAAATGTCAGCCCCTGTCTCTCTAACATTCTCTGCACGTCCCTGGGAGAGACACTAAACCATATGGGCTTGGTGAGACCGTGTCGGTGGCATATCACCTCAACCACAACTATATCTTATCTCAAACGCATAATCAGAAATTGTCCCTATGGGGACATAAATAAACAAAGTCTGTGCCATATTTAGAAGCTCTGGCCTGGCGGTCGCCACTGGCTATTATGGCGTGTTAGTTGTTTAATTTATGATGGAAGCAGAGTTGGTGTCTTAGCTACTCATGTCTGTTCCAGTTGTCCACCTCCTGCAAAGACAAAAGAAGATGGATGGTGAAGGACCGCTCATTCCTGGTTTACCAGTGGGAGAGAAGTTGGGTAAGCCTGGTCATGTTTTTGTCCACAGGCACATGTGACTGTAAATCACTTTAATGATACTGTATATTTACTATAAAATGTGTTGGATGCACAGAACACATTGAAAGGAACCTAAGCTACAGTGAGATTAAAAGAACCGTTGCGTCATAAATTACTTGGTTACAACAATTACAACCAGATAATCTTCAAACCTACAGTCGTTAGCACTTAGAACCGGCAGTGGTGCCACTTGGCTGCCTCAGTAGTGCCACACTGGCAGCTCTGAGTGAATGTGGTGGCTCTTTTCACACCTTTATTTAGAAGTGTTACTTCTACATCTACAGGTGCTCCATCTAAAGCTACGAGTACTCAGGGTGGTAGTTGTCAGTATTTAAAATGAAGCAACACGGAATTGAAAGTTCCTATGATTGGCCGCTAGTTGCGCTGTGCTGGTACCATGGTAACCATGTTCTCCATATAGGATTCCATTCTATTCCCCCAAACTTTTACATTTGATTTTCTTACCTTAAAGGACATCTTTAGTTTTTTACAACAAGGGTTCATATTTTAGATTGTAATTAAATAATTAAATTAAATAATAAAAGAGATTCTTCTTTCAGTGGTAGGGGGCATGCGTACAAGTGGCTAAATATGTCATTTTACACAGAATAAGCCCATTCCCATGATACAACGCAACCTTTCATGGTTGGATGTGACTAATGAGGGCTAGAAGTGTTACTGTAAATAGCAATAAAGAAACTGCTGGCTTATTGTGTCTAAAAAGACATATTTAGCCACTTGTACACATGCCCCCATGCGTACGCATGCCCCACATTTTAGCACGGTAAATACGATAAAACAATAGACGAAGCAAATGAAAACATTTTGACACTCACTTTTTCTTTTCTCTAATTACAATCTAAAATGTGAACCCTTGTTGTAAAAAACTAAAGTTGTCCTTTAATAAACATTGTCATAAGTACTTTATGGTTCTTGTCGCTAGTTTAAAGCATCGTTCATGTTACATTTGATGTTAAGTTATGCTGTTGGAGGGGCTTGTGATCATAGGATTGTGCTGGTTCTTCTTCGTGTTCTTTATTTGGCAAGCTCAACACGACATTCTCCCAAATATCCCTGCGGTTGCATGTGACCGTTGGCAGCCAATAGCATTCGAGATGGTACCATTTCTACCAATGAACGTTGATTTCTACAATGATGGCGGCAACCGTACAAAGGAGAAAAAAAACCCGTCATTTTCGCAGCATAGAAATCAATGGCTTAACACCGTCCGTATTTCTTTACAGTCTATGCGAGTACTTCAGGTCAGAGGGCCACCACAACTCCAACCATCTCAACAATTACAGCCAAACCCACTGCACACATCTCTACTGCAACTCCTCCCATGTCCAAACCCACTGCACACATCTCTACTGCAACTCCTCCCATGTCCAAACCCACTGCACACATCTCTACTGCAACTCCTCCCATGTCCAAACCCACCACGGCCATCCATGCCACGGGGGCTGTGGGTAGCGGAGCCCCCACCACCTCCAGTGCAACATCCACCATCTCCAAACCTACATCCGCCACCGCCTCCAAACCAAGTATAACTCCAGCCGAAGCTATGAAATCTCTCTGGAAGGATCTGGACGCTGGCTTGGTAACTGGAGCTGCTTCTACACCCGTGAGCGCTTCAGCTGCAGATGACCCCGCCTCCGGTAGGACTGTCACGATTATGACATTTAACATGACGATTAATTGTCATTCAAATAATTGCGATTGGCGATTTAATTGTTTTTGTCGTTGACAATTACATTTCTGTTTGGGTTTTAGGCTTTGAAGTTGCACTTGGCAGATATGACACATAACCCAAATGTACAAAGAAATGAAGGACATATTTGACAACTTTACACTTTAAAAAGAACATTGATGTTGGAAATAGCTGATCTACATGCTCACAACGCGTCGCATTGCGACGCGTTGTGAGCTTGTAGATCTACTATTTCCACTGTATGTTTGAACTAAGGCTGGGACTTTAACTGATTAATTGTGATTAATTAATTACAGAAAATTAAGGCGATTAAAAAAATTAACGCATTTTAATCGCACTTAGTTTTTGCACCACAGCACCTTCAGTTTCGGGCATACCGATCATAGCGATGCAGTGGATGCACCAATAAGAAGAGACAAAAAACGCAAAGGGAGAAGTAGCCGATCAGAGCGCTTTGCTTGGCCCAGTGGATGCGAAATTTAGATTTAAAAAACTCACTTGTTGTGTTGATTCACTTGTACAGCAAAATGCGTTTTACTTGAAAAAAATATATTATCGGGTCAAATATTGATATGCGATTAAAATGCGATTAATTGCGATTCATTAATTACAAAGCCTGTAATTAATTAGCTAATTTCGCATCCCAGCCCTAGTTTGAACATATAAATATTTTTCAACATGTAAACGATTATGACTATCATCACAAAATAATTGCGATCATGTCAAATAATTGCGATTAGACGATTATGTAATAATTGGGACAGCCCTAACCTGACTGACCGTTGCAGGGGCCTGTCACACTGAAGTCACCTCCGGAACATCCAATACCACCTGGGAAACGGCAACCAACCAGCTGCTGCTTCTCTCACTGGCCGCGGCCGTCGCATGCGCTGGAGAAACACCAGAGACCACCATGAGATCCACCTGTGGGAACAGCGCTGTAGAAACACCAGAGACCACCATGAGATCCAAGTCCAGGACAAAGGGACCTGCAGTGGGTCAGTCTTTTCTTTTCTTTCCTTTCCTTTCCTTTTCTTTCTTTCTTTCTTTCTTTCTTTCTTTCTTTCTTTCTTTCTTTCTTTCTTTCTTTCTTTCTTTCTTTCTTTCTTTCTTTCAAATAATAACTAAATGGGTCTACCATCTATGTTCTGATAGTACTAGTTACTTGGGCATTAACGACTTGTAATTTTTGCAAGTCGACTCGACTCAGTAAAAAAGTTTAGTTGAAGTCGACTTTATCGTTTGATGACGTCATCACATCACACACGACCCCCCAATTATTTTGGGGGGTCCCCAGATGATTAACTTAATGTGCAACATTGTTTTCTGTAAACAAACCAACATAAAGTTTAAGTGTATAGAGTGTATCTTCACATTTCTAAAGTGACCTTTTAAGGACTTTTTAATACCTCTAAAATGACAAATTAAACATTGTCCAAATTGTCAAACATAGAGGCAGAAATTGGGAAAATAGCCGATCTACATGCTCACAACGCCTCGCGAGCATGTAGATCTGATAATGTTATACCAAATGTAATGTAGCACTGTAATAGTGGATCATTCCATTCTTGACAATAAGCAATCCTACTGTTTGAATGCTGTACAGACGCACACATGGAGCAAAAATAATAATAGAAAAAAATACAAAGGTTTTTTTTTTTCAACTTCGACTTTCGACTTTCTCTAGTGGGAGTCGACTTGTGTAATGAAGTCAGTCGACTTGTCGACTTTTTCGTTAATGCCCTACTAGTTACTGTAGAGTGTTTGGTCCATATTTGGACTTCAGCCTTATCCACTGTGAGGAGAAGAAAAGCTGTTTCAGTTGCTCCACCAAAACTGTTGGGTGACAGGTTTTCCTCCAATCAGGAGAGAGTGGGGCCTTCCTCCAATCATGGTCGAGTGGGGGCAGGCCTTACACACGTAAGGCCCGCCCCCACTTGAACATGATTGGATGAAGGCCTCCGTCTGTCACCTACATGAAAACTGAAACTTAAGTGAAGTCACTTACCCTACCTTTAAAAGATAAAAAAAAAAAAAAAAACAGTTAAAGATAAAATAGAAAACAACTTTCCTTTTCCAAATTTCCACTAATCAGAACCCTGTGTGCTCGCGTGTGGACCTTTCAGGTTTGAACTTCCTGGTGTGCGTCAGGTACAAGAAGAGGAACGCCATCTATTGTCAACTGTGCGAGATTAAGGCGGGAAGCAAGCACCACAGGTTCGGCATCCAACACCGATCAAACTACGTGGTGAGTGATTTGAAAACGTCTACATGTTGTGTAAAGTTTTAGGGAAACCGGTTGGTTTTCCGCACGTTAACTGTGTGTTCTGAATGATGTGCATTTAGAGGTTCAAGTGCCCAGAGTTGACCACTCTTCCATCGGACACGGAGCTGCTGAAGATTGCCACTGAGTTGGCTAAGAAAGACACAGGCGACAGAACGCAGGTAAATCACACAACCTATGTATTTTTATTAAAGGGATATTTCACTTTCAAAAAAACTTTTGGTCATTTTATCATCTAATCAGGCTTTTATGAACACCCTGGACAGTTTTTAATTGGCTTGATTCAGTATTTAGATATTTGATGTAAATGTTACCAGGCCCTCCTCCTGCAGGACGCCTCCCCATACACACCCATTGTAACTTCAAACTTCAAACTTTCTGGTGACTCATACTACCCTCCTAATACGTGAGCAGGCCGTGTTTTTTCGATAACTTTTTTCATTTATTTTTAATAATTTATTATTGTATTTAAAATGTTCCATTTTCCCAAAGAATTATTACAAATAAATATATGAAAAAATAAATGAAAAAACATGGCCTGCTCACGTATTAGGAGGGTAGTATGAGTCACCAGAAAAAATAGTGTGTGTTTTTGATGAATCGATCATGGTTAAAACAGAGTTTGAAGTTACAATAGGCGGAGAGGCCCTGGGCCTGGAGGGCCTAACCCTAACCCTAACCCTATCCCACATTTACATCAAATATCTAAATATTTAATCAAGCAAATTAAAAACTGTTCAGGGTGTTCATAAAAGCCTGACAATAAAATGACCAAAAGTTTTTTTGAAAGTGAAATATCCCTTTAAGCAATGGACCCCCATTTAAAACAATTATATTAGGTATACTGACATGAAAAGCTCTTACGTGAGGATTAGATTAAGAGTGGTGGTATGGAAACAAAATTAGAATAGTCACAAATACATTTTGTATTGTGTGTATTTCAAGTGAATTGATATATTCACGTGTATAGTTACATAAATAAAACGATTGAACTATTCCTTATTTAGCTGGAGACCCCCTGGAAAACCGTAAGGACCCCTGGAGGTCCCTGGACTACGCTTAACACAACTCGTGCCTCTTAATCTGAAGGTTGCTTGTTGCCTTGGTGCCGCGCCGTTTCCTCCGTCGGCCGCCGCTATTATTTTGAAGGGCTGGAAGGGGGTTGTTTTTGTTTTTTTGGATTATCACTTGACGGCAACGATTACGTCATCTAGTCACATGACAGTGTGAGCCGAGAAGAGAAACATGGCTGCGCCCTGCCGTGTGTATTGTTTACATCAGATCTGGTGCAAAATGGCTCAAAATGGCTCTTTTGGATTAAATGAAGTCTCTTTATGGGCCTCTCCATTGACTTAACATGGAGGAGCTTCACTTCGCGTGCACGCCCAACGTGCGTTTTAAACAAATCGCAGACATTACCGATGCGGCCGCGACCGGGGCGACATTATGTAAGTATTAATACATTTACTGTAAATACAGTAAGATTGACGGTGAGCGCTGTCAACGGCGTCATGTAGTCACCGATTTGAATGACGGTGAGGATCGTCTACAGCAGCAGAACAGTTAAGGCTTATGCAAAGGCATAATGTCATTTAGATAGCATGTTATGTATACTGAAACCAGGTCATTGTTGACCTAGTATCCCAGTGGCCGGGATACTTTTGGGGGTCCCAAGATGATTAACTTCATGTGCAACATTATTTTCTCACTCAACAGTAAACAAACTTTAATATGCATAGAGGGTTTATGCACATTTCTAAAGTGAAATTAAAGTAAGTCAATTTAAGGATTTTTTAATACCTCTAAAATAAAACAATATTGTCAAATGCTGTATTAGAGGCAGAAATTGTGAAAATAGCCGATCTACATGCTCACAATGCCTCGCAACGCGAGGCGTTGTGAGCATGTAGATCTGCTATTTTGGGGGTAAATATTTTGGGGGTAAATTTACTATTTACTAAGTACACAATTAGAGAATGTAGAAGAATTGTTTTTTTGTATCAACATTTGTTGCAGCATGGAATCGTGGACAAAATCAGTAGAGTAAAAAGAAAAAATCTAAATGGGTCTGAGAGGCTAAATATCATCAAATGGTGGTCCGTGACTCAAATGCAGAATAAATAATGGTCCTTGATGTGAAAGAGGTTGAAAACTCATTCATTTCTCGGAGTCTCGCTCACATATTCTAATTTCTACACCTCGGCCAGTTCCCCCTTTCCTGCTGAAGCTGCTTCATCAGAAACTTCCCTATTCTTGTGGTTTAGTGTTTCCCCTCTACTGTCACTGTTGCAGAAACGACAACATACTTTACATCTCTCAACTGTAGATTTATGCTATACTCTTTTCCTATGAATTATTTTCTTCTTTGACCATGAAGAGAAGCCGTCGTGTTTCCTAAAGTACTTCCACAACAACTGAGTACTGTTCTGTCAGCTGGCTATTGACGCTATAAACAGGAACACATAGTAAGTCACGTCACATCCAGCGCGCTACTATAAGCTACTGGTTACCAATGGTTACACACAATAATAATACGATATCACCACAGTTTAGTAGGCAGAAATGGAGACATGTCACCTACCGGATTTGTCATAAGGGGTCCAAGGTAGCTAAGGGGAAGCAGGGTTGAAAGGCTGAAACAAACAAACAAACACACGCACACACACACACACACACGCACGCACGCACGCGCACGCGACACGAACAACTCTAAACGACAATTCTCTTTTCTCTTTGCACAGATGGTGACAATGAAAAGTGAGAAAGAATATGAAGAGCTGACTAAGGCACAAGTACCAGAAGGTAAAATCAAGGTTCATTTGCACAGAAAACATGTGAAGGTTTATTTTTTATAGTTTTTTTTTACACAATTTAGGCATTTGATCCCACGATTTTTGTAACCCCTTTTTTCACCCGGTGTCAATTATCTAATGTAATCCTGGGTGCTACACCCTCTCTACCAACCTGGGGAGAGCAACGGACTGAGCTCATGCTTCCTTCTATGCATGAGGAGCCCAAGCCGCTTCTTTTCACCTGACAGGGGGGAGCTTCCCCGGTTGGACGTAGCGCATGGAAGGAAGACGTTATTCCAACCAGTTCCTTCCCCCTCCCCTCCAATAAGTCGTCAAACTCGTCACGCGGCAGAAAATAAAAAATGCCTATGTATAATGACATGCCCAAAATAAGGATGCCAGGTTGAAAGTGGCTATTTTGAGACATTTAATGTGAAACTAATGTCTCCAGCTCAGTGGCCTTGTGGTTAGAGTGTCCGCCCTGAGACTGGGAGGTCGGGGGTTCGAACCCTGCTCTAGACATGCCAAAATGGGACCCAGTGCCTCCCTGCTTGGCACTCAGCATCAAGGGTTAGACTGGGGGTAAGTCCCTGAGACATACTAGCGTCATGTCCAGGGGGTGTACAGTACGCGATTATTCCTACCTAGGAGACGGGGTTACATAAATTAGAAGGCGCGGCTTGTGATTGGCTGGAGCGGAGGTCTGGAGCGCTCGGCTGTGGTCACTTGGACCGCGCGGGTGTGAATGTTAACCTCTATGCCTAAACCTAACCCAAAAATCTATGCCTAACTCTAACCCCAACCTTAACCTCAGTAAAACTATGCCTAACTCTAACCCTAACCCTAACCTCAACCTCAGTAAAACTTTGACTAAACCTAACCTTGGCGCGCGTGAACGGAAAAGAAGCGCTCCTTCAACCACCGTCTCCTACGTTTGGAATAATATTGTACAGTACTTGTACATCAAGCTGCCTCACGCTACAGAATCAGGATATAAGCTCCTGCCCTACTTGGCCTCATGGCTCGGTAAGGCTTACTTAATGCCTCCTTAGTGCATAGCTTCAGTTGAGGGCACAGGTGAAATGTGTCATGTAGACCGCACCGATGCAACTAGACGCAACTCCTTGCAACGGTTTTAAGGGCCAGTCCACACCAGTGCAACGCCTTGCAACTGCCTTTGGGGATAATGGACGGGTTGCAAGTGGTAGCAATAGTTTCATGTTGCAAGTAGTTGCAAATAGCTGCATGTTGTAAGGAGTTGAAAATAGTTGCATGTTGCAAAGAGTTGCATTGCTGTGGACTGGACTGTGAGGACAGCTGATTCACTACAATGACTGCTGTCCATTTGACGTGTCAATGACCAGGTCAATGACCATCTAGGGAAGAACAGCAGTTGTCCATTCAGTGTGTGCTCCTCTCTCACACACACTCTGTGTGTGGACGATATAAGACGTCTCTGCTTTTTGAACTTACAGTAGGACTTGGAGGAGAATGTTAGGATGGAAGTCTACATGGAAGGTTATTCTGCTCTCGAATGCCTCGATAAACTTTTAAAGCAACCGTTCTGCATGGAATAGCAACTATGACAGTTATTAGTTTTTATATAGACGGGTTTCTGGTCCACGTTACACTGATAAAACTAGATGCGTGCGCAGGTTTGGGGATTGGACGGAATTGATTACATGATACAGTCAGCTGTGCATTTAGTCTCAATGTTTGTAAACAAGAAACCCGTCTATAGAGTGAAGGGTAGTTTTAGTTTCAGGAATTGACTAGTTTGAGTTTTTCATGGGTTTCATGATTTAAGCTAGGATGAAAGAATTCTATTTGCAATTAATTTTTGTGTTAATTTTGCTATTTTCGTTTATTTTCTTTGTCGTTTCATTTTTTTTTATTTTTTTAAGCTGTAATTAACTATAATTATCTGGGTCTATGACGGTGTTTTTGTATGTGTTTTTTTCTCCTTTTAGCCCTGGCTAAAATAAAGGCCATCCTGAGACAGCAGAGAGGTTCACCTTCACCGTCTTCAACTAATCCTCAACCAGAGAGCCTGAAACGGCAGAACGTGTCAACCGTCCTCACTGTTTCACATCACCCTGATGGTAAATGCACCAACCCTATAGTTAAAAAAATATATAATACATAAAATAAAACATTGGCTGAATTCAGCCTATAGCACAGACAAGGGCAAACTACCAGATGGGACTGTGATGTTCAATTCTGACAAGTATAATCATAATACCTGTTGATTGTGTATTGAAGGGGGGGGGGATAACAGCACCATATTTGTCTTTAAGAGATGGCTTAAAGCATTCCAAATGTGTAATTATCAGCTCAATGTGGTGTCCAACTGGTGTCCCCTGTACTTTGTCTACTTGTCTTGTATTGACTAGAAGTTGGGCCACTCATGTATATCGCGGGCGCTCACAGCTAAATTGCAGCAGTGATCCAACTGATATGGCCATATATGGAGATCTGTATGTCAGTCCTTGCACACTGTCGGAGAAACATAAGCATATCTCGTCGTTGTTGGGTGGAAACCTTGTATCTCCAAGTTTCAAATTTGTACGTTCTTTCGCAAAGTAAAGACCTGCTTCATCATACAAGGCCGTCGCACAAAAGTAGTGAAAACAGCCGATCTACAAGCACACAACGCCTCGCACCGCGAGCCGTTGTGTGCTTGTAGATCGGCTGTTTTCACTAGGTTAAATCATTTTTAAAATGATAAATGCAAAACCAACGGTTTTGGACATACTGTAGGCCTACAAGGTTTTCACCCGACAACGACGATAATGCTTATGTGAGAAATATTTTAGCGTCGGCAAAATAAGCAAACTCTTTCTCTGTGCGTGCAATTCCTCTCAAATAGAGTTCCATAGATAGAGCGGCTGTTGTCTGCGTCCAGAGAAAGGGGGAGGGCGGGGCCCTCGACCCAGCATGTGTGCTGTGTGAAGTGGCATAGTCTGGCTGCCCCTCAAGTGGGGTATGAAATTAAGGTATATAGTTTGTTTTATTGGCCTAAAATGTTGTCTATATACATACAGTCATGAATCCACCTGCTGACCGCCTGTCAGCATTGAGCAATTTTGTTTTATAGGGGGTAAAAGTTTGGGGCCCATCACTTACTATACACTACGCCATAAAGGGAAAAAATACCCCCCAAAACATCTGCTTTAACTCTTTTACTGCTACTGTTTACTGGCCTGCTCTATTCCCATGCCACCATTATAGGCTACTATTTTCACCAGTCTTTCTAGCTCTACTGAGAATTATCAAAAAGACAAAAAAAAAATCACCCAGTATCTCAAATAAAGTGCAACTTGTGCACTTTCACCAGAAGTTAACCAGGGGTTTCAGCTATGTTCGGTTCTTGCGCTATATTAGTTTTAAAACTGTCTGCTCTTCCCCAGAGTGGACCAAAACAAACAGAAACAGGAGAAATTGGCCCTTTTGTGAATGTCACTTGTTCAAGCATTTCTTTCTCTTGGACCTTTTATTTTTTGGCTTCTGTGACATCATACATGTATAAATAGGCTAGTGACTTTGGGCCCCAAAATTAGAGATACCCCTACCAGAGGTAGGACCAAACACAACATAGTTTTTCCTCATCTCTAAGGCCTCCCATACATTAAATGGATTCTTGTATAAAAATATTTTACTGCAAAAGTGGTGAAATTGATATATAAAGTTATACACCCCAAACTAAAAATAAAGCCTGTCCGTCTGGGGGTTGAGGCATATAAACTCATGTAGATTCACAATGGAAGCTCTGAGAGGTTTGAAACTTGGCATACTTGATGCTAGGACATCCCTCTACATTCTCGAGGAGACCTAATGTCAACATCTAAATTGAAATGGGAGTTATAGTCATTTGAACACATACCTACAATAGGCGAAAATGTAAATCTATGTAGAGTGCTCTTTTCACTTACTAGTGACTCGGCCATGGATTGCCATATCAACACATATGAGGGCTTGTTGGAAAGGTGTGGTTATACTGAACTGAGCAATACCAATTGTGTAAAGGTAGCTTGTATACTCATGGAGTTATATCACTAAACGTATATGGTGTCCCAAATGCATCCTGAACAATAGTGCAGGGAGAAATGCAGGCCTACAGCAGAACTCAAATTATTTAACAAATTTAGCTGAGGGAAACCAAGCTCTACACATTTGATGCTCAAGATTATCCTCATTAGGGGGTACGGTGGTGCAGTGCGTAGAGCTGTTGCCTCACAGCTAGAAGGTCCTGGGGTCGATTCCCGCCGGAGGACGCTGTGGGCGCTGGGGGGCATGTTCCCTCCTCCGCATCATCAGCGCCTATACCCTAGGTGGGGTTGGCAAAAGGGCCTTTCTGTGTGGAGTTTGCATGTTCTCCCCGTGTCTCCTAGGGTATATACCCTCACAAAAACATGCAGTAATCCTGGTCTCTATACTGCCTCCCCCTGACCAGCCGGGGCGCCTGATGGAGGGGAAAGGAACTGATTGGAATAACGTGTTCCTTCCACGCGCTACGTCCAACTGGGGAAGCTCCTCCCTGTCAGGTGACAAGAAGCGGCCTGCTCACTCCTTGTGCACTGAAGGAAGCATGAGCTCAGTTCAGGGCTCTCCCCAGGTTGGCAGAGGGAGAGCAGAGCCCAGGATTACAGCTTAGGCAATTGGCACTGGGTGAAAAATGGGTTACAAAATCGGGCGATAAAAAATAATATGAAAGAAAAATTGTCCTCATTAAAGCAAGTCATTAAATTCGGAGCAGTTTATATAATTTAACACATTTGGTTACATTCGAGCTATATTACAGTATTTGGCTCCACCTGTTCTATCTGTATCTTATAGCCTATGTGGGCTTTTTCATAAACTGACAAGTGCATCATTGCAAATATTTTGAATTGTGAAGAGATCAGAAGGACTTGCCAAATCAAGTACTGTAGCTAATCAGCTTGCTGAAGAGTGACTTAGCTTAAAGTTTCATTTAGTGTAATAGAGCTGACCATTTCACCAGAATGGAACAAGACTTAAATAGTATCACTGGTAACATGGTTACTGTAAAGAGAACCTAATGATAGTGTACGTACAACATCGATACTGTACAAAGTGTTTATTATTATAATTATTTATGTTTTAAACAGAATGGAGAGTGATCCACAAACATTCCAAATCTCATCAGTGTGGTAAACATTTGGAAAAAGGAAAGAAACAAGACCCAAAATGTCAAAAAGGCCACAGCAAAAGGCCTTCAATGTACTGTATACATTTTGCTGAACAGAGAGATGGTGATGTTCATAAAACCCATATACATACAATTACAAATTGACATACTTACTTTCCTTCAAAATAAGGTAGTATACATTATCATGTATCATGTAGTAGAACAAACAATAACTGTACAAGTCTTCTGTGACTGATGTATGCTTTTATATATTGCTGCAACCAAATCGACCTTCTGGGACAAACAATGAATGAACTTGAACTTGTCTCATCAAGAAGACTGATAATGGTTGATATTGTTTAACCTGTTTATTACGGGTAAAATTATATATAAAAAAAAAAGGCCAGTAATGGCCTTGTGGGAAGGCCAGTACAAGACCAGTCCTTCATGCAGCATCAGAAAGGTTGATGAAGTTGTACATCAGTGGTTGCTGTACCCATAGCTCTGTGTATGATGCCAAATATCATAAACACTGCCTTGAAAAAACACATCCATACAATTAAATATAGCAGCTGCCAGATTAAAAAGAAAAAACAGCAGATCAGTATCTATGGCTTATAAGTTAATTGAAGTAATTGGCAAAACTCTTTTCTCTACAGAAATTGAAGTGATGACACTAAACTAAGGTTTATGATGACATACTGAAGACACTGGTCCATGTCCTTTCTTGATTTACCTGCAGCTCCAGAGTGTGGGCACACTTTGGACTTTCTTCTGTGTCATTCAACAGATTGTAATGCTGTATGAGCTTTTCAGTTGGATCATCTAATTTCTTCCTCAGACCTCAGTATGTCACCATAACCTTTTTAGTCTAGCAGCTGCTATACTTAGTTGTAGAGATGTGGTGTTTAATGCAGCTTTCATGATATTTGGCATCATTCACAAACGTATTGTACGAGAGCAACCGCAGATGTACAACTTCATCAACCTTTCTGATGCTGCATGAAGGACCTTGTCTCTGGTACTCTTAGCTATACCAGTCATAATGGCTGTCAGATGTTATGGTCTTGTACGGGTCTTCCCACAAATTAAGAAAATCGTTTTGTATGTTAAACAATGTATCAACCCTACTGTCTTCTGGTGCATGTATGCTCTCTCTATCAACACTTGCAACGTGTTGCTTATTGTTGTTTTTCTTATTTGCTCTACATGATACATGATAATAAGATACTTAATTTAGAAATGAAGTATATCGGATGCCCGCTGGCCTACTGGTTTGGGCGCATACCACTTAGGCATTGCCACATAGGCATGGATGCCTGGCGGCGTCACCGGTTCAATTCCTGATCTGGACAATCTTTGCCGCATGTTACTCCCCATCTTTCTTGTCAGTCTACTGTCCTATTAATAAAGGCATAAAAGCCCAAAAAACAAATCTTTAAAAGAAAGAAAGTATATCATCTGTGGAGACAGGGTTTTATGAACACCATCATCTCTCTGTTGAGCAACATTTACTATGCAATTGGGAAGGCCTTCTGCAGTGGGCTTTTTGGAAAAAAGGATAATGTTTCTATTTCTAAATGTTTACCACAAATGATACAACGATTTGGATCCAATGTTTATACATCACTCTACATTCAGCTAAACTAAAATGAAAGACATACATTTGTACAGTATCTACATGTATGTTGACTATAGTGTACGTACAACATAATGTTGTATGTACACTATTGATAGGCTCTATGTACAGTAGTAACCATATTATTGATACCACTTAATGCTCTGTTCCATTCTGGTGAAACAGAGTCAGGGTGCTGATATTGTATTGTCAAGTCAAGTCAATTTTATTTCTTGAGCACATTTAAAAACCACCAGGGTCGACCAAAGTGCTACACAACATACAATAGGGCTATTGGAGAGGCTCTATTACACTTTATGGAACTTTAAGCTTGGTCACTCTCCACTCTTGATTCGGCAAGGTCCTTCTCATCTTTTCGATTTCCAAAATATTTGCAATGATTTACATGTAAGTTTATGAAGAAGCCCATGTAGGCTATAAGATGCAGAGAGAACAGGTGCAGCCAAATACTGTAGTATAACCTAATTTTAACCAATATGCTAAATTATATAATGTCTATAGGATTGTTATTATAGGAAAACATTGAGCATCAAATGGGTAGAGCTTGGATTCCCTCAGCCAGGTTTGCTAAATAATTTGAGTGCTACTGTAGCCCTGCATTTCTCTCTGCAGTATTGTTCAGGTTGCATAAAATGGCAAATTTTCTAAACTTTTGGACATTTCATACATTTTAGGGACATCTACTGAAGTGAATTTGTAAACATTTTCCACCCTTGATAAGTGAATTGAAAATAAAACTAATCGGTGTGATTTCATTAGGAGGTTTACATTTCCCCCCGTTTGGGACACCATATATGTTTAGTGATATAACTCCACGAGTATACAAGCTACCTTTACACAATTGGTATTGCTCAGTTCAGTAGAACCACCCCTTTCCAACAAGCCATCATATGTGTTGATATGGCAATCCATGTCAGAGTCACTACAAAGTAAAAAGAGCACTCTACATAGATTTACATTTTCGCCTATTGTAGGTATGTGTTCAAATGACTATATCTTCCATTTCCATTCACATATTGACATTAGGTCTTCTCTAGAATGTAGAGGGATGTCCTAGCATCAAGTATGCCAAGTTTCAAACCTCTCAGAGCTTCCATTGTGAATCTACATGAGTTTATATGCCTCAACCCCCAGACGGACAGGCTTTATTTTTAATTTGGGGAGTATAACTTTATATATCAATTTCACCACTTTTGCAGTAAAATATTTCTATACAAGAATCCATTTCATGTATGAGAGACCTTAGAGATGAGGAAAAACTATGTTGTGTTTGGTCCTACCTCCGGTAGGGGTATCTCGAAAACTAAAGCACTTTTTGACTATTTGTCACTCGCCTAAAAGTATTGTTGTCAGACAAATCAAAACAAAAAAATATATAAAAAAAAGATTTTCTTTGTTTTTTTTATAAAGAAATAACGTTTAGTGTGAAAATCTCTGTAGTTCTATCTATATATATATAGGCTATACTCTATGCCCCACGACACAGCCACGTGCACAGCCGCGTGCACAGTCTGCATACACTGCACGCAACGCGTGCACGCAGCGCTCAAACAGTAGCAGTCACACACGCGCACACGACGCGCGCGCACGGAAGAAAAACACCACGTTTTTGGATGTTTGTTGACTGGACGTTTCGTTTGTGATTGTTGGCCTCTTTTGTTAACTGGTAGCGTGCCCAGAATTATTCAACATTTAATCGGCAGGTGCCCAAATGTAATCCAAGTATGTCCTGTTTATCACGATAATGTTTTCTTTCAGTCAGGACCATTTTTAAACAATCGCGGGCCACAGAGATTTTGTAACGGCCGGTAGAAAAGGCTGCGTTTTAAACATGATTTAAAAGCTAGATTAGGAGAAAAATGCACTTTTCTGCAGCAGCGTAACAGGCATGTCTATGAGGGAGATAGTACTTCCCGGTCACGTGATCTCGCGCTGCATTTCGTCACCACGGTAGCCTGGTACAGTAGCTACAGTACAGTATAGTTTACTGTACAACGCGTCAAACGCATCAATGGGCACATCGGACAATCAAAGAGATTGACGCGTTAGTACATTGTGGACCTCTAATGAGTTAAATAGGCCCCTCCCACTAACGTTGGAAGCCTATTACAGTATGGACTATCAATATGTCGCTTGAATATGTTCCGATTTTTGTGGAATTTGTAGAAATATGTAAAAAAAGGAGCAAAAGGTGTCTTTTGAAGAAAAATGGGCGTGGCCTATGTGGGACATGACCCAAGGAAACCAGGGGGAATATTTATATTTTCCGACCTACGGTTTAAGAGTTAAACATAAAGTGGGCTGTTATAGCACCACCATGAGGCCGACGGATTTAACTATTTTTACTTATTTTTTGTAATTCTTATGAACCTCCTAGGAAAATACTTGAATGTCATTTTTTTTTTGTGCATTTTCGCACTACAGAGGATTGCGCAATAGGTATTGTGAAATAATCATACAAACACAAACTGCTTTATTGCGTTGACATAGCATGCATTATGCATTTCTGTGCAGTGCGAGACTTGTACACGACTTGTGTGCTAGGAGTAGGTGAACGGAAAGTGAAGTGGCCCCTTCCAAATTGTTGGGATGGGATGTATAGCTAGCTATATCACCACTTTTCAACAGCATGCTCAGGGACTACAGATGCAAATTAGCTTTTGGTTAACTCTGGCTCATTTAAATGTACTAGAGGTTTGCGCTAGCTCCGCCCTTTTTATAGTAACTGACCAATCATGGAAATTGGCCCACTTATAGTCTGGTCAAAGTGTCGAGTTGTAGAGTTGTGCATGAGGCGGGTCGCCTGGATCATCATGTTTCATTCTGCTTAAGCGTGGCCTGAGTGGTCGGCGCAATCTGGTGGACAACTCATTGGGTGAAGTGTGGAGATGATGGTTTGTCATCAGAATATGTAACTGATTGAAGCTCTTATGTGGTGTGGACACGCTGGTGCCTCTTCAGGTTACTTAACTGACTGAAACTCTTGTCACACTGTTTACACACAAAGGGTTTTTCTGCAGTATGGACACGCTGATGTGTCTTCAGGTTACTTAACTCATTGAAACCCTTGTCACACTGTTTACACACAAAGGGTTTTTCTCCAGTGTGGACTCGCTGATGTGTCTTCAGGGTACCTAACACACTGAAACCCTTGTCACACTGTTTACACACAAAGGGTTTTTCTCCAGTGTGGACACGCTGGTGTGTCTTCAGGCCACCTAACTGACTGAAACCCTTGTCACAGTGTTTACACTGGAAAGGTTTTTCTTTGGTTTGGACATGCTGGACATGCTGTGTCGATACCTCAATGAAACTCTTATCACATAAGAGGTTTTCTTTCCTGGGTAGGTCATCAAATGTTTCTTTACTTCTCCTGGCTTCGTGGAAGTCCTCGCAAGACCTCGGTTTTCCTGTGTCTCCTTGTTGCTGGCCGGTTACACAGCTGGTGATCGTCGGACAGGAAGATGAGGGGAGGAGCTGACCATTGCTCATCGTTTGACTGTAGAGGTTGTGTTTCCTCGTCATTTTTTCATGGAGGATGACCCAAGATGTGAAGGTGTATCGACAAGACGCCTGTGTCTTGGACTATTGGTTCTTGGACACCGCTGCTACTTGGACTGTAAATTGGAAGGCGTTTCTTTGTTTCTTGTGGGTTGGAAAGACTGTCTCTATATGTCCAGATAGCCTGACTCGTACGGAAGGGTATGGGGTTTCTCTGTGAGTGCTGGCTAGTGATTATAGTCTATAAGAGTCGGAGTAGAGCTTGTTCTAGCCTCTTCTTCTTTCGTGTAATCTCAGGTCGCGATGGCCACTCTTATATAAGTGCTCATCTGTGTGACATCAGAACCTGTCATACTGATGTCAGCAGCTAGATGTCTTTGCCGGTTCCATACATGGGCTTTCTGAGGTATATCTTGTCCAGGTCCAAATATGGAGCTTTTAAGGTCAGACTTAATGAGATGCGTCGGGTATCTCCATATATGGAGTATCTCCACATATGGAGTACCAATATTCAGTGGATAACTATTGCTACCTATCAACTACCCACTTGACGTGAAGGTGAGTGAGGGTCTTCGTAACAGCCCCTGACCCTCTGACTCTCACAGAACACTTGTAAAGGCTTTCTCACAGTCGTACTCAGACTAAATGTGACATTTAGAAACTGTGTCACATCTTATTTAGGTCGACCAGAGCTCTGGTCTGACGTCACACAACACAAACCATTGACATCATTCCTATTAACACCGATTTGCACATTTGACAGTTGCAATTTGTCCAATTTAGTTGAATCATTGAATCTAGTTGATGACCAAAACCGGAAGTAAAGGCTCAAGCTTATCGGACATGTTCCCTTTTATGCCTATCTGGCATATGCTATGCTACGCTAGGCCCATGGCATAAACACAGACACTCAGTCTGGGACAGCCGTCCCTGTTGACATGTTTGTCCCTTTCTCATCTCTGCCACCTCTCATGCAACAGTTCAATGTCTTCTGAGATGTCCTCACCCTTCTCATCTCTTGTCACCTCGTTCGAATGACTGTCTGTCCGTCGACAGAGCTTTTTTCTCCATGCTGTCTCTTTTTCTGGGAATTACTTTGACAATTCAGATTATAATAATGTTATTATAATCTGAATTGTCAAAGTAATTCCCAGAAAAAGAGACAGCATGGAGAAAAAAGCTCTGTCGACGGACAGAGCCAATTGCCTCTTTTGGAGGTGACGTCATCACTCTATGTCAGGGGTCTTCAACGTTTTCAGGCCAAGAACCCCTTAGTTGAGAGAGAGATGAAGCAGGGACCCCCACAACCTTATCATAGATTCGATATAGTTTCATTGTTTGACAGCACGATTGTCAGTGTATTTTGGATTTGGTTTCTCATTGGAAGACGTCACCCTGTGTTTTTCAAGGGTTTTCCCATTGGATGACGTAAACACAGACACACAGACAGACACAAGTCCTTACTCGTTATTTATAGTCCTCCTTACCCGTTACTACGGGCATAAACACAGACACTCACAGACATACAGCACATAGATTTGTATGGCCCGTATGGCCTACTTAAGCACCAGCAAAGCCCGCCTTGTAATTTTTATCAGGACGCACTTGTTGATGGTGACGTAACCAAGAATGCTGGTCCCTCATTGGCTGTTGATGGTGGTGACTTCACTCTGTGTTATTTCAAGGGGTTTCCCATTGGATGACGTCACCTTGTTTTTTTTTCAAGGGTTATCCCATTGGATGACGTAAATAAGTAATCAGAGTAAATGTAATCCAAGCATGTCCTGTTTATCACGATAATGTTTTCTTTCAGTCAGGACCGTTTTTAAACAATCGCGGGCCACAGATCTTTTGTAATGGCCGTTGGAAAGGCTACGTTTTAAACATGAAGGTGATTTAAAAGCTAGATTAGGAGAAAAATGCACTTTTCTGCAGCAGCGTAACAGGCATGTCTATGAGGGAGATAATAATTCCCGGTCACGTGATCTCGCGCTGCATTTCGGGAAATGGAGTGTTTTTCGTCACCACGGTAGCCTGGTACAGTAGCTACAGTACAGTATAGTTTACTCTACAACGCGTCAAACGTGTCAATGGGCACATCGGACAATCAAAGAGATTGACGCGTTAGTACGTTGTGGACCTCTAATTAGTTAAATAGGCCCCTGCCACTAACTTTGGAAGCCTATTACAGTATGGACTATCAACATGTCGCCTGAATATGTTCAGATTTTTTTGGAATTTGTAGAAATATGTAGGAAAAGGACCAAAAAGTGTCTTTTGAAGACAAGGAATCCAGGGGCAATATTTATATTTTCCGACCTACGGTTTAAGAGTTAAACGTAGAGTGGGCTGCACCACCATGAGGCCAACAGATGTAATTATTTTTACTTCATGTAATTCTTATGAACCTCCCCTCAAATTTCTGTAGCACCCTAGGAAAATACTTCAATGTCATTTATTTTTTGTTGCATTTTCGCCCTACAGAGGATTGCGCAATAGGTATTGTGAAATAAGCATACAAACACAAACTGCTTTTGACATAGCATGCATTATGGATTTCTGCGCAGTGCGAGACTTGTACACGACTGGTGTGCTAGGAGTAGGCGAACGGAAAGTGATGAAAATTAGCTTTTGGTTAACTCTGGCTCATTTAAATGTACTAGAGGTTTGTGCCCGCTTCGCCCTTTTTATAGTAACCTGACCAATCATGGAAATTGGCCCACGTATAGTCTGGTCAAAGTGTCTGGATCATCGCGTTTCATTCTGCTTAAGCGTGGCCTGAGTGGTCAGCGCAATCTGGTGGACAACTCATTGGGTGAAGTGTGGAGATGATGGTTTGTCATCAGAATAAGTAACTAAGTGATTGAAGCTCTTATGTGGTGTGGACACGCTGGTGCCTCTTCAGGTTACTTAACTGACTGAAACCCTTGTCACACTGTTTACACACAAAGGGTTTTTCTCCAGTGTGGACTCGCTGATGTGTCTTCAGGTGATCTAAACTATTGAAACCCTTGTTACACTGTTTACACACAAAGGGTTTTTCTCCCGTGTGGACACGATGGTGATTCTTCAGGTCACCTGTCTGACTGAAACCCTTGTCACACTGTTTACACACGAAGGGTGTTTCTCCAGTATGGACACGCTGGTGTATCTTCAGATTCGCTAACACACTGAAACCCTTGTCACACTGTTTACACACAAAGGGTTTTTCTCCAGTGTGGACTCGCTGATGTGTCTTCAGGTTACCTAACACACTGAAACCCTTGTCACACTGTTTACACACAAAGGGTTTTTCTCCCGTGTGGACACGCTGGTGATTCTTCAGGTCACCTGTCTGACTGAAACCCTTGTCACACTGTTTACACACAAAGGGTTTTTCACCAGTATGGACACGCTGGTGGTTCTTCAGGTGAACTAGCTGACTGAAACCCTTGTCACACTGTTTACACACAAAGGGTTTTTCACCAGTATGGACACGCTGGTGTATCTTCAGGTGAACTAGCTGACTGAAACTCTTGTCACACTGTTTACACACAAAGGGCTTTTCTCCGGTGTGGACAAGCTGGTGTTTCTTCAGAGTCGCTAACACACTGAAACTCTTGTCACACTGTTTACACACAAAGGGCTTTTCTCCAGTATGGACTCGCTGATGTGTCTTCAGGTGACCTAACTGACTGAAACCCTTGTCACAGTGTTTACACTGGAAATGTTTTTCTTTGGTTTGGACATGCTGGACATGCTGTGTCGATACCTCAATGAGACTCTTATCACATGAGAGGTTTTCTTTCCTGGGTAGGTCATCAAATGTTTCATTACTTCTCCTGGCTTTGTTGAAGTCCTCCTCGCAAGACCTCGGTTTTCCTGTGTCTCCTTGTTGCTGGCTGGTTACACAGCTGCTGTTCGTCGGACAGGATGATGAGGGGATGAGCTGACCATTGCTCATCGTTTGACTGTAGAGGTTGTTGTGTCTCCTCGTTATTTTTTCATGGAGGATGACCCGAGACCTGAAGGTGTATTGGACAAGACTCCTGTGTCTTGGAAGATTGGTTCTTGGACACCGCTTCTGCTACTTGGACCGTAAATTGGAAGGCGTTTCTTTGTTTCTTGCGGGTTGGAAAGACTGTCTCTATATGTCCAGACAGCCTGACTCGTACGGAAGGCTATGGGGTTTCTCCGTGAGAGCTGGCTAGTGATTATAGTCTATAGGAGTCCTGTCGGAGTAGAGCTTGTGCTAGCCTCAGGTCGTGATGGCCACTCTTATATAAGTTCTCATATGTGTACTGTGTGACATCAGAACCCGTCATACTGATGTCAGCAGCTAGATGTCTTTGCCGGTTCCATATATGGGGCTTTTTCCATATATGGAGGTATATCTTGTCCAGGTCCAAATATGAAGCTTGTAAGATCAGACTTAGTGAGATGCGTTGTGTATCTCCATATATGGAGTATCCTCACATAGGGAGTACCAATATTCAGTGGATAACTATGGCTACCAATCAACTACCCACGTGACGTGAAGGTGAGTGAGGGTCTTCGTTAACAGCCCACAGTACACTTGTAAAAGCTTTCTTACGGTCGTACTCAGACTAAATGTGATGTTTAGAAACTGTGTCACATCTTATTCAGGTCGACCAGAGCTCGGGTCTGACGTAACACAACACAAACCATTGACATCATTCCTATTACCAGTAAGACTCCCTAATCGGGAGATAAGCGACCGTTGGTCGCTTATCTCCACAAATAGGCCAAAAGTTTGTTTTACCAATTATCAAGACATACGGGCAGTTGACAGTTTGCCATGGTTACTCATTGAAGTTGAATCTCCATATATGGAGATAACCTACGCATCACACTAAGTCTGACCTCACCAGCCCATATTTGGGCATGAGCAACTTATGTCTCCATATATGGAGATATGATGACAACACACAGTCCTCAGCCGATGATGTGGCGTGATGTCATACAATACACAAACGAGCCATACAGTATAAAGGGGCAATTCTTGCCAGGAAAGAAGCATTTCTTCGACTCAGACCTTATCGCCAGGGTTGGCTTATAGCAGCTGTCGGTAGGACCATATATGGATTCTGTTAGTGTGGATCTCCTAACAGGGCATCATCTGGGATACAATCCCTTTTATGCCCATATATGGAGATCCCTAACAGAATCCCTTTCATGCCCATATATGGAGATCCTTAACAGAATCCCTTTTATGCCCATATATGGAGATCCCTAACAGCATCCCTTTTATGCCCATATATGGAGATCGCTAACAGCTAACAGAATCCCTTTTATGCCCATATATGGAGATCCCTAACAGAATCCCTTTTATGCCCATATATGGAGATCCCTAACAGAATCCCTTGTATGCCCATATATGGAGATCCCTAACATAATCCCTTTTATGCCCATATATGGAGATCCCTAACAGAATCCCTTTTATGCCCATATATTATGGAGAAATCCCTGCTCTGAGTATCTGACATCAGTGTGATGTCACCTGTTTATGCCCATATATGGAGATCCCTGCTCTGCGTATCTGGTTGCTATGGTAAACAGTTGGTTGCTAGGGTAAAAAAACATGGTTGCTATGGTAAACAGTTGGTTGCTAGGGTAAACAGTTGGTTGCTAGGGTAAAACCATGGTTGCTAAGGTGGTTGCTAACGTACACCAACGTACACAAAGGTTTGTGTACACATGTGGTGTGATGTCATACTGAAGATATATGACATCACACCGTACACAAACAAAGGTGTGACGTGTGACGGACGGACGGACGGACGGACGGACGGACGGACGGACGGCCGGTGGAGGTTTTCATAGTAAACTGCTCCCTGACGGTCGCAAACACCGATTTGCACATTTGACAGTTGCAATTCATCCATCTGTGAATTTAGTTGAATCATTGAATCTAGTTGATGACCAAAACCGGAAGTAAAGGCTCAAGCTTATCGGACATGTTCCCTTTTATGCCTATCTGGCATATGCTATGCTACGCTAGGCCCATGGCATAAACACAGACACTCAGTCAACCTGTTGACATGTTTGTCCCCTTCTCATCTCTGCCACCTCTCTCATGTCATGGGACAGTTCAATGTCTTCCGACATGTCCTTCCCCTCTCTCTATAGCGCTGCTGCTACTCAAATATTTGCCATTTCAGATCATGACAAGTGACAAGCCAGTGGGCCAATTACTGTACATGAGTTATATTTCGTTGTTGTTGGGTGGAAACCTTGTATGTCCAAAACCGTTTGTTTTGTATTTATCATTTTATAAATGATTTAAACTAGTGAAAACAGCCGATCTACAAGCACACAACGCCTCGCACCGCGAGGCATTGTGTGCTTGTAGATCTGCTATTTTCACTATGGCCGTTTATGCCCATTTGGCATATGCTACGGTAGCCTGGTTAATAAACCAGACCGCACAACACCACTAGGGTTGGGACTCGTTAGGATTTTAACGATTCCGAGTCCTTAGCGATTCCCTCTTAACGATTCCGGTTCCTAACGGTTCTCTTAACGGTTCCAATATATATATTTTTTCATATTTTCTGACATTATTAACAGTAGTTGTTTACATAAGCCTAATGGGCATTCAAACAGTAGTTAGTATATTTTCTAATATTAGTAGTAGATACTGTTTTCTCTTATGCTCTTTTCAATACAGTAGAACTATCAAATGATAAAAAAACAATTACATTTCAGTTCTCTTGTCTGTCTTACAAGGAATCCTGTATTTTGTAGATGTTCTCTTATCCTCTATACAGTAGCAAATAGCAAATGATAGAAAAGTGTCAATTCTTAAATGTCAAATCTGTTCTTTTTTTAAACAACACTCTTACCCTCTTTTCAATACTGTATCAAAGAATGCCTTTTTCCTCTGGTACATAGCAAGCCAACTGTACTGTAAGCCAGACACAAACTAAGGCATAACAACAACTCTTACCCTCTTTTCAAAATCAATACTGCATCAAAGTCAAGACCTAGTGTCTCATTGTGGATAGAATGTTCAAAGTCCCTGACTTTCTAACCCACCATTTTATATATTGACTGTGTCAATTCTTGTTTTCAGTAGAAACGTTGTTTCCACATTGTAAACAGTGGCAGAGACATGCATCTGTACAGCATTCTTGTTGTTGTTGTTGTTAGCCCTTAGCACTGATTAGTGCTATGCTCTGTAGCAGCAAAGTAGACACCACACTCAACTGCTCTCTTTTTTTTGTCAATCAAAATCGCAGAGCTCTCCTCCGCTCCTGCAACGAGGCACGCTGGCAGCGAGCCTTCCTGCTTGAGCGTCGGTGGAGCCGGGGGGGTTAAACGTTGACGTTAAGCGTTGGTTAGGCGGACATTCCCAGCATTCCTTCTGTAGAGGTGGCCTGACGTCAGTCACGTCACCACTCACCGCTAATGCGCGCTGATGAGACCTGTTAAGAGAATCGGACCGGCAAAAATGATTGACCCGGTTCTGGACCCGCTATCATGGAACCGGTTCCTAAAAAGAACCGGTTTCGGGTCCCAACCCTAAACACCACCCCCTGGCGGTAGTGGTGGTTCAGTGTGGTCTGGAACCCATCGATTGAGATTCTATTTCCACCAGCCACCAGAAAGGGTTAGCCAATCAGGGCACGTGGTGGGTGGTGGCCTGGTTCAGAACCATTCAGCCAATCAGGCGAGTCTGTGTGAATACAAACACATCCCCCCTCCCCTCTATTACAGACATCAAACAGGTCGTAGTCTTTGATGTTTAATCGATAAGAGAGATCACTAACAAGCTATTGACACTTGTATGGCTCAATCAATGACCGCAGTTCACAACCCCTTTGAAATTCAAAGGGACCAATTAAGAGCAAGTCACCTTGAAATTTTTTTAAGCCACCCCTTGGAAATGAAAATTCTGCTCCCGAGTCCAGACTAATATCCGACACGCAGTGAGGAATTAGTATGAGCAACGCCAGGCTAATGCTACGGGCATAGACGGTCCCTCTCATGGCCCTTACATACTGTATGCCTCAATATTATGACATCCAATGGGAAAACCCTTGAAATAACTCACAGTGATGACGTCATCACCCGATTGATGACGTCACTATGTGTCTTTCCAAGTGAGTTCCACATAGTGAGTTCCGTCGCAGACAGTACAAAGGCAGGGCCCTTAGCCAATGAGGTGCAATCGAGTTGTGGAAAAACATCTGGGAGTGGTGTTAGCTGGAGTATTGGTTGAGCTTCACATGACAGTGAGCACGTTGGAGAATAATAGTCACGAGTGAGCCCACACTGTTTCGTAGGAACAGTATCTCTAGTTTATAGATAGATACTTGTTGATTAAAGGTGTATTCAGTGATGATGAAAGTGGCCGGGGGTCATCTTACTGTCCTTACAGCGTGGAAATGTTTAGATTTGTATAGATTTTTTACACCATTATAATGTTCTCGTTTTGATCATTAGACTCAATCACTGAATATCGGTAGGCCTACGTCTCCAGCTTCAGGATATGTATGATACTGATTTACTACGAGACTGGCATTTTATGAGTTCAGTAGTTTACAATCTAGGCATTTAGCGGACGTTCTTAATTCAGAGCGACTGTGGTTCTCAAAACTTTTATTTTGACCATCATAACTAAAAGTCACAACATAACTACGGCCATACTCTACCCTGATTGGTCGAGGACTGGCTGGCCACCTCTGAAAACCGAATCTAGCTATGCTCATAAAACGGGCCATGGTGGAAGTCCTTATATGGTCAGCACACATTCTAGTGAGGAGAATGAATGGAACATTTACCAATTATATTTTTATTATTTGAATGAAATACAATCACTGAATATACCTTTAATGTCCACTGTGATCTCCTTACATTGCACTATATAATCTCTAGATAATATAACAGTAGGGAAAACATCGATTGTAGCACTAGGTTTTTAGAATAGGCCAATGGATGCAAAGCTAATAAAGAAAATAATGATGTTGACTATGTTCGTTGGCAGCCTTTATCCTTTTTGTCATCTCATCCACCAACTATCACTTACATACCTTCCCTCCATCCATAGGAAATGAACCAAATCAAAGCCCAGATCCTTTGGCCACTGACTCGTCACTGGAACACACCTTACCCCCTGACACCCAGTCAGACAGTCCACATAGCTCTCAGGACCCCAGGACCCAGCCAGTGGCTTCCCGGGACCTCAGGATGCAGCCAGGGGCCCGTTGGAATGCAGGGACACAGCCAGTGGCCCCTCTGGTCTCGAGGCCACAGCCAGTGGCCCCATGGGACACCATGACACAGCAAGTGTCCCCTGGGAATGCCAGAACACATCCTGTAGCTCCTGTGGACGCCACAACACAACCAGTGGCCCCTCTGAACACCAGAACACAGGCAGTGGCTCCTCCGGACCGCTGGACACAACCAGGGGCCCCTCTACAACCCAACACACAGCCTGTGGCACCTCAGAACAACAGGACACAACCAGTGGCCAATCTGGACTCAAGGACACAGCCAGTGAATCATATGTACCCCAAGACACAGCCAGCACAGCCAGGGGCCCCTCTGCACCCCAAGACACTGTGGCGCCTCAGGACAACAGGGGCTCTTCTGCACCCCAAGTCACAGCCGGGGGCCCCTCTGGACTCAAGGACTCAGCCAGTGACTCTTCATGAAACCAGGACACAGTCAGGGGCCCCTCTGGTCTTGAGGCCACAGCCAGTGGCCCCTGGAAATGCCAGAACAGATCCAGTAGCTCCTCCGAACGCCATGACACAACCAGTGGCCCCTCTGAACACCAGAACGCAGGCAGTGCCTCCTATACACCCCAAGACACAGCCAGGGGCCCGTATACACCTCAAGACACAGCCTGTTGCGCCTCAGGACAACAGGACACAACCAGGGGCCCCTCTAGACTCGAGGGCACAGCCAGTGAATCCTCTGCACCCCAAGACACATCCAGGGGCTCCTCTACACCCCAAGACACAGCCAGGGGCCCCTCTACATCCCAATACACAGACAGGGGCCCATCTGGACTTGAGGACACAGCCAGTGAATCCTCTGCACCCCAAGACACAGCCAGCACAGCCAGGGGCCCCTCTGCATCTTATGGCACAGCCAGGGGCCCCTCTGCACCCCAAGCCACAGCCAGGGGCCCCTCTGCATCTTATGGCACAGCCAGGGGCCCCTCTGCACCCCAAGCCACAGCCAGGGGCCCCTCTGCACCCCAAGCCACAGCCAGGGGCCCCTCTGCACCCCAAGACACAGCCAGGGGCCCCTCTGCACCCCAAGACACAGCCAGGGGCCCCTCTGCACCTTATGGCACAGCCAGCACAGCCAGGGGCCCCTGTGCACCCCAACACACCGCCGGGGGCTCCTCTGAACCCCAAGACACAACCTGTGCCTCCGGACAACAGGACACAACCAGTGACCTCGCTGGACTTGAGGACACAGCCACTGGCTCTTCATGACACCAGGACACAGCCACTGGCTCTTCGTGACACCAGGACACAGCCACTGGCTCTTCATGACACCAGGACACAGTCAGTGACTCTTCATGACACCAGGACACAGCCACTGGCTCTTCATGACACCAGGACACAGCCACTGGCTCTTCATGACACCAGGACACAGCCAGTGGCTCTTCATGACACCAGGACACAGCCACTGGCTCTTCATGACACCAGGACACAGTCAGTGACTCTTCATGACACCAGGACACAGCCACTGGCTCTTCATGACACCAGGACACAGCCACTGGCTCTTCATGACACCAGGACACAGCCAGTGGCTCTTCATGACACCAGGACACAGCCACTGGCTCTTCATGACACCAGGACACAGCCACTGGCTCTTCATGACACCAGGACACAGCCACTGGCTCTTCATGACACCAGGACACAGCCACTGGCTCTTCATGACACCAGGACACAGCCACTGGCTCTTCATGACACCAGGACACAGCCAGTGACTCTTCAGGACTCTATCAAGCAGCAAGGAGGTCCTCAGGGTTCCAGGGAACATCAGGAGGCTCCTCCAGACCCTGGAAGAAGACAACAGGCTCCTCTGGATTCTGACACACCAGCCATGGCTCCTCAGTGCTCTGGTACGAGTCAGAAAGCACCTCAAGACCTTGGTATACAACCACAGAACCCTGAACCTAGGGAGAGAATGAGAATAAAACTAGAGGAAACACAGAAGCCACTGGAACGTCCAGACAGACAGACTTCCTTGGACCCAGACAGTGGACACCACCAGCAACCTTTTGTACAACCGGTGCGCCGATGCGGTTCAGCAGGTATGAGTCACATTATTTTATTTGATTTCATGTTTCACTTTCTGTGTAAGTTTGTATTTATCGGTTGACTTGTCTGTCACACCACAGGGGGATTGATTACCAGCCGTGTGTCCTGTTACCTCAAAGTGAAGCTGTCAGAAGCGGAGAGAAAGCAAGTCGTAGGTGAGTGTTGTTTGTTTGCCCTAAAATAAATAGTGTCGACAAGGATTTACAAGGATAAACAACTCTGAATATTTTAGCCTCAAGTGTTAAGTAAGTATTACATCCCAATCTTAAGAGGTTGATTTAATTTTCTGCAGTTTGCAGAAAAAAAGCGCAGGAAAGTACAGTTCAATACAAGGTCTAAGAGGATTTCAAACCCAACGGGTTGGTTTCTTTCCCCTTGAAATTGCATTGATCACCTTGATGCACCACGTGTGTGTGTGTGTGTGTGTGTGTGTGTGTGTGTGTGTGTGTGTGTGTGTGTGTGTGTGTGTGTGTGTGTGTGTGTGTGTGTGTGTGTGTGTGTGTGTGTGTGTGTGTGTGTGTGTGTGTGTGTGTGTGTGCGTGTGCACGTGCATGCGATAATGTTCAGACTAGGTCTTTGGTTTACCTGTGACCCTGATGATTACTGAGACTGCTACACTGTCTCTGTGTATTTGGTTTAGCCTTGTGTTTACCTTGCTTACTGTAAGTCGCTCTGAATTAAGAGCATCTGCTAAACCAGTGATTCTCAACCACTGTGCCTGGGGACCTTTGGTGTGCCCCTGAGAAGGGTCAAGTGTGCCCCTTGAAACTGCTTGTAAGCCAGTATTGTATTTACCATTTTAAAAATGATTTAAACTAGTGAGAACAGCAGATCTACAAGCACACAACGCCTCGCGGTGCGAGGCGTTGTGTGCTTGTAGATCTGCTGTTTTCACTACTGTTGTGCGACAGCCTTGTATGATGAAGCAGGGCTTTGCTTTGCTTAGAAACGTACACATTTATACCCCCGTATTATGATGGTGTGCCCATGGATTCTTGGGACATGAAAAGTGTGCCTATGCAGAAAAAAGGTTGAGAAACACTGTGCTAAACGCCTAAATTGTGTTTGTTTGCCTCAGGTCTGAGCTCAGTGCTGGAGTGTCAGTGTGGAGACGTCACTGAGAGACTCTTCCCATTCTACATGTGTCGTAGCTGCCAAGAGACTGTCCAACTCAAACACATCTGTGGACACATCATCAGCGCTGATCACCAGCACAAGTATATGGTCAGTGGACTCTCTGGTACTTCTCACATAGATTATGATCATTCTTACCCCAGTGCCAATTGCCTATTGTAATCCTGGGCTCTGCTCTCCCTCTGCCGCGCCTGGGGAGACAACGGACTGACCTCATGCTTCCTTCTATGCATGAGGAGTCCAAGTTGCTTCTTTTCACCTGACAGGGGGGATTTCCCCGGTTTGGACGTAACGCGTGAAAGGAACGCGTTATTCCAACCAGTTCCTTTCCCCTCCATCAGGCGCCCCGGCTGGCCAGGGAGGCATTATAGATCTGCTATTTTTGAAAAAAAAAATTAAAATGTGTGCAAGTCTTAAAAAAAAGAAAAAAAAGGTATGCTTCTATGTCAATGGTGCTCAAATTTTTTCATGTGAAGGACCCCCAATATGGTATGTATTTGGCCACGGACACCCATCTCAAAATATTTCGTTTTAGGGACCCCCCAGAAGCAAAATTTTAATTACAAATGTTCGCTTAGAAAATACATATATTAAAAGATTTGCACACATTTTCACGACTTTTCAAAAATAGCAGATCTACAAGCTTGCAGCGCGGCACTCGGTGCCGTGACGTGAGCTTGTATATCTGCTATTTTTCAGTAGCTTAATGATTAAGGTCCCCTCCACCTTGGGCCCTAGTAACTCAGTCCCACCCCCCCCCCCCCCCCCCCCCCCCTTGTGACGCCCCTGTTCCCATCCCTAATAATAATATACAAATAACACTTAGGCTTGCTATTAAAATTACAGGCTACCCTCCCTGAAGTAATATGTATGCGATCTGCCTTTCTGAGTCTGTGAGGATGAAGTGAATGAGGCAAGTTGTGAAACCAGGTTAATGATCTTAGTAGAGCAGCACAAGAGATCGATGCATCTGGGAAGAGCCTGAGGTCAGAGAAGTGTTTGAGTTCAATCTGTTCTGGTTTATTAAAAGAAAAGACATAGCATATTCACGAATAGTGATTTTTAGTATTTCGTTTTATTCGACCTCAAAGTATTCGAATAGTCGAATATTCGACAGGACTGGCCAAACTCAAATATTAGGTAAGCAAGAGGCGAACATTGTGAAAATAGCCGATCTACATGCTCACAGCGAGGCGTTGTGAGCATGTAGATCTGCTATTTTCACAATATTTATCTGCGGAACCGAGTCACATTAAATGAAATACCTGCAATTCCATTGTTTGTCAGGGTGGGGGTCCCCTGTTCAAATATGTTTATTTTGGGGGTCACGGCCTAAAAAGGTTTGAGAGCCCCTGGTATAGAGCATTAACAAATTCATCCACCAGGGGCATTGACAACTCATTCTTATGACGTCCTATCTAGCCAAGCTTTATAAACTAATATGCTTTTTAAAGAGAGAAGAAAAAAAGCGAATATTCGACTTCGGTGAACGTCGAATAGTGACTTTGTTATTCGAATATTTGAATATTTGATGAATGCCCTAGTATATACTATATTTGGCATTCAAGGTACATCCCAGTGTCATGTGGCTTTAGTAATACACAGATACAGTACGTAGAGTTCATGAGAGGCTGACGTGAGCTGTAGGTTCGCATGTTCAGAGGCAGACGCTAGACCAAAGGGCCTCTTCCTGTTTCTCGAGACGGAGTCGGAAGGAAACGTGTAGGCAGCTTCGGCACACAGGAAGTAATAACACATATAGACCCAGGGGCGTCACACCAAATTCTTGGGCCCTGGGTACAAGGATTCACTGCGGGCCCCCCATGAATGTTAACTATTGAAAAATAGCAGATATACAAGCTCACAGCGCGGCACCGAGTGCCGCGCTGCGAGCTTGTAGATCTGCTATTTTTGAAAAATCGTGAAAATGTGTGCAAGAAACTTATGTTTCTATGTCAGTGGTGCTCAAACGTGTTTCATGTGAAGGACCCCCAAGATGATATGTATTTGGCCACGGACCCTGATCTCAAAATATTTAGTTCCAGGGACCCCCAGAAGCAAAATTTGAGTTAGAAATGTTCGCTTAAAAAATACATATATTCAAAGATTTTCACACATTTTCACAACTTTTCAAAAATAGCAGATCTACAAGCTCGCAGCGCGGCACTCGGTGCCGCGCTGTGAGCTTGTATATCTGCTATTTTTCAATAGCTAAAGTTACTATAGGGCCCCTCCACCTTGGGCCCTGGTAACTCAGTCCCACTTTCCTACCCCTTGTGACGCCCCTGTATAGACCTGTTGAGCTGTTTGCACACCATAAATGGTCATGGGCCCCTCTGAGCTTGCAAAGATGTGTTTCTGAGCATGCATGCAAACTTGATCGCATACTAGACTAATGAAAAGGAAACAAGATAAGACACTTGGAGTAAACAGACGCAACAACTCGGCCGCTCTGTCAACCACAGCCTGGCCCCCTGCCAGGGACATGCAGAGAAGGTTAGAGAGGCAGGGGCTGAAATCTCTAAAAGGGCCTTTTGATGAAAATATAGAAAATAGCAAAGCTCCAAGCTCACAACGCGTCGCAGAGATTGGAGGTCGGCTATTTTCGGACCTTGATACCACACTGAACTAAGCATAATCAAGTCAATACTGGAGATGCGGCGTACAGCATTCATTTCTACACAGAGAGGGCAATTCTTTCAACATAAGATGCTGCATTCAAGTTCAGGAGAGTTTGGACAAGTCAGTTCTCTTGAATGCTGCCTTCAGGTATGGCTTGGAAAGGAGGCATTTGCATTTCTTTCACCATAGGAAAACTGCATTCATGGTGTGGAGAGAGGGCACTTTTTACAGACGGATAAAAGGGCAGGGGCTCAAGCCCCCTTTGATGTCTATGTGTGCACGTGCCTGCCCCCTGCGATAAGGAACATCAAGTTTAGGTTTCATTATGACAAGAGACGCAAGCGTTGGAAGAATAAGCAAGCTTTGTATAAGTTCACAACACACCCATGTTAGATAAAGATAAAGAAAAAGTCAACTTTATTCAGTCAGTTAAATTGAACACAAAATGTTCCTTTGGCACACAGGCAGTCAGTATACAACAATATAAACATTAAGTAGGATACACAAATTAATTAAAATACTAAATAAAATGCATTTCCGGGATCAGGCATTAGAGCTATGTAACATTTTCTTACTTAAAATGTCCACTGCAGTTGACACAAACTTTTTTGCCAGTTGTAAGCCTCCTGCCTGATGGTAACTCAAACGAAGGGTGAAGAAGGGTGGGTAGAGTCATAACCAAAACTGAATTGCCGTTTTGGTTATGGAACAGTTGTATATGATAATGTATAATAATCAGATAACATCACTAATGACCATTCTGGAGGCCAGTGTATTACTCTTTTACTGCTACGGACGTTCCTGTTCGCCCCATTTTTGACGGCGGCGCGATGCCAATACGGCTCGTTCTTTTTACCTCGTCTGATGACTGTAAAGCTGATGAGGGGTCGCGCCGCCGTGTACAGTACAAACATCTCCCGTAATGCTGCTCTCAAAAATCCACCACACGTAAACATCAATGGAGTCCCAAATCACTTCCTGGCTGTTCACTGTGGATTTGTTGCTCTGATGCGATTCTGTGCTCTGAATGGATGGCTACCGGAGCGGCCAAATTCACATTCATTTTTGCATAAAGCTGCCCTCTGCTGCCAGTATGGCCAAAGTACACATTTGACCGTCCATTATAAAATTAATTTGTTTAGAAAGAACCAATAGATAATTTTCTATAACATCGCAAAGGAAAGCTGCTTTTTGCTGGCACCAGACCCAATAAATAAATAATAACATCTGGCAGTAAAACTGTTAATGATGACTTAACTACCATCACTGGTTCAGAGTGTCTCAGGCAGACTCATAGCTCTCTAAAGGATTCCTAAAGCAACAGCATCATTTTTTTTCATTTTTTTTTTTACTATTTGTTCATCATTGTGTTGGTTATAATTACAATTTAGGCATTTTGGCATTTAGCTGATGATTTTAATCCACTTACAAGCGACTTACAATAAGCAAGATAATATGTCAATACATCAACAACAATACAACAAATGCAAAGGAATATCAAACTAGAAAAAAATAGACCACGCGCCTGATCGGTAAAAAAATAAAAACATTTTGTACAATCTAGAAAATGCTATCTAGCTTTCATGTATGGTCATCGAGGGAAGTCGAGTGCTACAGTAAGTGCTATGAGTTTAGGTGGAGTTATAATCATACAATAACAAAATATTTCAGCAAATCTATTCGGGGAGATAATAATGACTAGAAGTTTGTCTTCTAGTGACCTATAGCATCTTTCCTGGTTTGGATAGCAACACTCCAACAATGTTCTTTCACCATAATTTCTCTGTCTTTTCTCTCTCAAAGATTTTTCTTTTCTTGTCAATGTTCAACAAGTCCTCCACCCCTCATTTCTCACTTGGCCCTCTTCTAGCGCCACCATGAGGCCGATTCTTGCAAAACACGTTTTTGGACACTGCTCCTACAGATTCTGCCCTAAAATCATGCAAAGCGGTACACACTGTCTAGAGTCATGTCATCAACATGGATCTGTCTCATTTAGCGCCACCCTCAGGCCGATTTTTTCAAACACATTGTTGTGACCTGATGGTCGCTTATCTCCCGATTAGGGAGTCTTACTGGTGTCACATTGTTTAAACGTTGACATATATGAGAGTGGCCGTGTTGAGCTACGGTTTGAAATGTGTTCTATGTGTTTGTGTCAGTGGAAGGCGTTCCCTCATCTAATGGCTGAAATCAGGAATCAGGAGGACTGGAACGAGAAACAGAAGAGGGAAGGCTCTGAGATGGTCATCAGCAAAGTGGCAGAAAGAGAACAGTTGTGCCAAATGGATGCTGAGGTAATGAGTTGGATCGTTATGGTAAACTATGAAGTTAACCTCTGCTGTGGGTTCACCGTTGTGTTACAGGTGGTGATGAAACTGTAATGGGGGGAAATCTCGCTCTTTCGAACGACCATCATTTCGACAAAGGAGCGTCGGGAGGGTTAGCGACTCACCCCACGGAGGTTAGGGTATAAGGGTTAGGTTTGGGTGTCGAAAAGATGACACATAGAAACAGCGAAACGCTCCCCTGTAATGGAACTATAGCCCACATGTTGGAAGGGCAAATAAACAACATTATTACCCGGCTTGTTTGGATGCTTGATTCTGATTGGTCGAGCGCTGAAATCAGCGGTGAATTATAGGCGTATAATGACCGCTCCGCTCTATAATTCACCGCTGCCTAATCAAAGGCTCAGAGCAGCTGCTGTATTCAGGCTGCACTTCGTGGATTTAGTGCTGTATCCAACATGTCTTCAACAAACACACAGCGTCATTTACAACCAAACGTTGCTCTGAAGAATGTTTTAAAAAACATTTGAGGCGAGAAATAGACGACGCAGTATCAGAAAATGGATTCTATTTGATCAGCACTTCCTTGTTTTCCAAGGCGACCGTGTTGCGCTCGGGGGGACGCACTTTCAGCCGTCTGTAAACAAGGAAATACTTTGTTTTGTTTTTAGTTTTGAGTCAAATTATTCATTTTATGTATTAGCCGGGTAATAAGTGCTATAACGTCTTGCTGCTTGGTCATTATGGCTTATATGGACACTTCAGGCTGATAATTATCAGCCCGTCGTGTCCAAATAAGCCATAATGACCAAGCAGCAAGACGCTATCGCATACATATTGCATAGTTTGTGTACCTTATTGTCTAATCTTTGTAGTGTGAATACTGAATATGTTTGAGATCCTTTTGCGTGATGCAGACTTTTTGTTATTATAATTTTTTTAAACTTTTGTAATGTTTTCTCTTGTCAAGGTTATAATGCTTGACAAGAACTCATATCATCGTGTCCAAGTGGCTCCATTCAGTGAAGGTACAGTAGTTAATTTTATTATTATTATAAAAAAATCTATCTGTCTGTCTGTCTGTCTGGCTATCTATCGTCCATGGCGGAAGCTATGGAGTGAGTCTGCAGTTCTAAGCACTACAGGGAGTTGATTCATCCATCCATCTATCCCAGTGGTTCTCAACCTTTTCAGGCCGCGACTCCCAAAATAATCATATTTTAACTGGGGACCCCCCACCCTGACGAGCACTAAGAGTTGAGGCATTACATTTTGTATAACACGGTTCTATTGTGAAAATAGCAAATTGCATGTAGATCGGCTATTTTCACAATTTCTGCCTCTAATATTTGACAATTTGGCCAATGTTTAATTTGACATTTTAGAGGTATTAAAACTTCCTTAAACTGTAACTTTAGAAATGCACATTAAGTTAATCTTTTGGGGACCCCCCCAAAATAACTTGGAGAACCCTCTGGGGGTCCTGACCCACAGGTTGAGAACCACTGATCTATCCATTCATCTATCCATCTATCCTATCCTATCCATCCATCCATCCATCATAGTGCTGTTGTAACTGTAGTTCTATCAAAACCTCCACCAGCTGTCCGTCAGTCCATCCGTGAGTCCGTCAGTCAGTCTCACGTCACACTTTTGCCCTTCTCATATCTCCGCAACCGTTGCCCCGATCCATGCCGATTCTTGCAAAACACATTTTTGGACACTGCTCTACAAATTTTGCCCTAAAATCACGCAAATTGGTACACACTTGCTCTACACTCATGTCATCAACATGGATCTGTCCCATTTAGCGCCACCTTCAGGCCGAACACATTTTTGGACACTACTCCTTCAGATTTTTCCCTAAAATCACACTGCCACCTGACGGTCGCTTATCTCCCGATTAGGGATTCTTACTGGTGTATTGATTGTTGTCTGTAGGCTTCCACATACTGGAGGACATGTGGAGACAACAGACCTCCTCCTGTCTCCCTGCTGACCAACAACCACCAGGTGAGAACCTCTCCATCTACACACAAGCTTTACAATACAACTTGTTTGTCCAATTCTCAGATCAATATGCTTATTTTCCATTCATTAGCTAACTTGCCAAAGTTCTGGCACTAATCATGTTCATACTCCGCTTGTTGGTGGTGTAAAAGTTGTGGTATTAAAAGCTTAATTGTGTATTTATTTGTGCTGCCGTCGACCCGACGAGTCGGTAGAGTATCTGCACGCGCGCTGGTTGTGGGGGCTGGTCTAGTCAAGATGCCAGGGCTGAATTTTAGTCCCAGTCCGTCCCTGGCTAGTGACCACTGTTGGAGTTGATAATCTTATTATCATTGTTTCCATTTCAGAGGCGACAACCAACAAAGAAAATGCACGTTTGAAAAAGAGTCTGATTGACACAACCCGTTTCAAATCGGTTATAGTGAAGACTGAGCCGATCCCAGAGCCTCTCACAACCGTGAACACTCACAACTCAAAGCTAAGAGGTGAGTGAGGTCAACATTACCCCCAACACATAGACTGTTGAATAGGGCTGTCACGATTATGACATTTTACTTGACAATTAATTGTCTCTCAAATAAATTCGATTAACGATTTAATTGTGTTTTTGTCGTTGACAATTACATTTCTGTTTGGCTTGTAGGCTTTGAAATTGCGCATGGCAATCATGAAACATAACTTAAAAATACAAAGAAATTACTGACATATTTGACAATTTTATACTTAAAAAAGAACGTTGATAGTGGAAATAGCCGATCTACAAGCTTGTAGATCTGCTATTTGCACTACTTTTTGAAAGTGTTTGAAACTATTAACATTTCTCAAAATGGAAACGATTATGACGATTATGCAAAATAATTGCGATTACCTCAAATAATTGCGATTCGACTATTATGTAATAATATATATATATATATATATATATATATATATATATATATAATAAACCTATACTGTTGAATATAAAACCATGTCTGATTGGTCTAATTGTCTCTCTGCTGTTTCCAGTCACCATTAAACAGGAAGACCACACCCGAAGCTGTTGCTCCGGACTCACTGGTAAATATACTGACCCTTACTGGAACACAACGTGTTTTCATTTCCTGATAATCCAGATGTTTTTATCTGTTTGTACTGTTTCAGTTATTGCCAAGATAACAAATGCAAAAAAAATGGTTTATACATTCTTCACCTTGTTTTGTTAATTTAACTTAATAATCAGAGATAACTCTGAATTAACACAGCGAATAGAGGGGAATTGAACATATGTATACTATTTTTTTAAGCGAACATTTGTAACTCAAATTTTGCTTCTGGGGGGTCCCTGGAACTAAATATTTTGAGATGGGGGTCCGTGGCCAAATACATATAATTTTGGGGGTCCTTCACATGAAAAGGTTTGAGAACCACTGACAAAAACCTTATGAGGATTTGAAATATTCAAAGACAAATCTTCATGATTTTTCAAAAATAGCAGATCTACAAGCTCGCAGCACGGCACTCAGTGCCGCGCTGTGAGCTTGTATATCTGTATATCTTTGAAGTTTTAATAGCTGGTGTATTGAACATTCTGGTCTGTATCCTAACATACAGTATTTGCTTTTTTTCTCACCAAGAAATGAAGGAAACTGTGAAACATGGTTTGGATTACGTGTCACTGAATGGAGATGCAGTGGCGGTCAAACGGAGAAGAATTTCAAAGTCTCCCGATGGCCGTGGCACTCATGGCTGCCCTTCAGGTCCTTGTTCAGACACCTCGTCACCTGCCAGCGAGTGTGCATCTCCCCAACACCAAGAGGTCAGAGTGAAAGTAGAACCCATATCAGTCCCTACATCTCTGATTTCCCAAGTGCCGCACTGTGAGCCTACACAAATGCAGCGTGAGAAAGATCTAGAGCTGAACCTGGAATGCTCTCCAACAGATCCAGCATCTACTCAAGCATCACCCACACCTTGGTTCATAGAGCCTTCACTGCTTAAACGTGAACCACAGCTCGAGTGTCCTACTCTCCAAAACGAAGAGGCCAGAGTGAAAGTAGAACCCAGCCAGTTTCCCTCTCCCCAAAACAAAGAGGTCAAAGTGAAGGTAGAACCCAGTCAGTGTCCATCTCCCCTAAACCAAGAGGTCAGGGTGAAAGTAGAAACCACATCAGTCCCTACAAGTCTGATTTCTCAAGTGCCGCGCTGTGAGCCTTCACAAATGCATCCTGAGGAAAATTTTGAGCTGGTCTTCAACTCACTTCAAACATTGGCTTCCTCAAGCTTCGACCTTGAATGCCCTCCAACAAAGCCAGCCTCAGATGCATCTGCTGAGCCGTCAAGCTCACCTTGGATCATAGATTTTTCACTGGCTAAGCGTGTCCTTCAGTCCATCCCGTCCACCCTGCCCGGCGCTAAACAAGCCTCTCCACCACTGAAGTTGACCTCTGCGACCGCAGTCCCCCTGTCCCCAGCAGCCGACGAAGATCTGCCTTCTACCGATTTAGAAGACGAACTGATGACATCCGTCGTTGACAAGACAACATCTTCAGAGCGAGCCAAGGAAAAGAAAAGAAGAAAGAAAAGAAACCAAAGAAAAAATCAAAAGATTAGAAAAGAGATTCTTGGGAAAGCGATTGTGGCCATGACTTCAACGTCCACCCACATCTCTGTAGGTCGTGTAAAGCCCAGGATACGATTGGACTCAACGTGTCGAATTCCGATCACCAAACCAAACCCAAATATCGATGTGCTGAAGTGTGAACTTGCCACCACCGAGCCTGCAGACGATGACACCATGAACTACGAGAAGCGTCAGTTTGCGCCAGAAAGCGTGGCCGCCAAAGTCATTGATGAGGTCCGGTCTCCAGAAAGCCGCTACACCACAGTCATTCAAACAAACACTGCTCAAGTGTTGCAGGCTAGCAACGCCGCAGTCTCTCCTCTTCAGCCAGCTAGCCAGCAAGTTAACAATGTTGATTACAGAATCAACCAGCCCACCATAGCAACGGTAAGCCCCATGGCACCCCACGGTAAGACCCATGGAACCCCAGTTGATCCTTACGGTCATTTCACACATGGATACCCACCAGGAACTGGCACCCAGAACAATTATTTGAGACGTGGATATCCCTCTGGAACTGGCACACAGAACAATTATTTCATGCACAGATATTTTCCGGGAACTTGGACCCAGAACAATAATAAGACATGTGGATATCCGTCAGGACCTTGGACCCAGAACTATTATTTCAGGCATGGATATCCACCCTTAACTGGCACCCAGAACAATGGCTATCCATCCGGAACTGGCACCCAGAACAATGGCTATCCATCTGGAACGGGGAGCCAGAACAATAGCTTCACCCATGGATACTGGACACATGGAAGTGCTGGTATTCACAGAGCTCCAGAGCAGCACTCTGTGTTCTCACAGTATGTAAACTACAGTGTTCCTCCTCCGCAGATGTCTGGAGGTGCCTGCAATACCACCAACCCACCTGCAGGAGGAGCCTGGCCTGACATGCAAAGACAACAGCAGCCGCATTAAATTTAGGGGAAACGGTGTCTCTTTTCCTCCATAACCTCTGTGGAGCCTTGCATAATGTCAGCCTAACAATGACATTGTGGCATTTATTTCTTTACTTTTTTTTAATTATGGATTTATTTTTTTACCAGCAACGTGAGATTAGCACTACATCCAAATTGTAAATGAATTTGGATGCATTTAAAAGGTGTTGGAAGGGGACTGAAGCATCACTTGATCCTTGATGAAGGAAGAGCTGCAGGACTTGCTACAGATGTGCCATTTAAAAGAACTTCACACATCCTGCCATTCGCAAGACAGTAGATTTCCAGTGAATTGGCAGAACATTGAGCTTGTAGATCAGCATTTATTTTACAATTTGTATGACCTTCTCTGACTTCGAAGTTTAAATCTACCTATGAAGGTGGATTCTGCTTTTCAATGGGAATGGAGTGGTAATTGCCATTTGTGGGTTTCTGCAAAAATACTCTTCATTCTCCATAACATTTTGAAAGGCAAAACGGGGAAAGATATATATATGTCACAGTTAGTTTGAGATTCAGTTGGATTGAGAACAGGAGCGCTTGTTTTTTGGGCACAAGGTGGAGCAGGCGGTGCCTCCTTCGGGGAACTAGGAATAATTTGACTGAGGTTAGGGTTAAGATTAGGGTTAGGTTTAGGCACAGTTTTACTGAGGTTAGGATTAGTGTTAGGTTTAGGCATAGTTTTACTGGGGTTAGGGTTAGGTTTAGGCATAGTTTTACTGAGGTTAGGGTTAGGTTTAGGCATAGTAGCATTCACCAGGTTAGCATTCACCAGCGTGGGACTAATGCATTGGCTTCTTCCACATCCAGGTGAACTAAAATAAGCGCTCCTTTCTCAATCTAACTTGTTTGGGGGGGGTTTCTCTTTAAAAAAAAAAGTAAAGAGCAGTAAAGCCTGACGGCTCATCTGTACATACAGTATTTGTGATTTTGGACTTTTTTTCACCACTAGGGAAGGGGGGGTGGCGGAAATAAATACATCTGGGAACTCAGATTAATGGAGGACAGTACACTCAGGAGAGTAAGGAAAGGACTTAATTTCTTGTTAATCGACGACAGACATATTGTCTTAAAGAGGTGGTGCCATAGTTTTGTACTTTTTCTGTTTTTCATGTGTCTAGGAGGTTGAAAGTACTTCATTAGACCCCCTGGTGTGTGTTTTTTTTTTTTTTGAAATTATGTATTCTCTTAGTATGTGTTTGTTTTCTCTTGGAGGCTGCCACCTTGTGGTGAAAAGTGTCAGTTAAAAAACACAGATACTAAGTATGTCACAGTATCAACTCCTCCCCTATTTACCATTCACCCAACACTGTGGGGTGTGGCTATATCAGCTGGGTCACCACCCACCAGGCATCCATGCATACTTAATGAACTGGGGGTGTGGCCACATAAAAACCTAATTTTAACTCGTTCTGTATACTTTTTTGGAAAAAATCTTCCTCCTAGTATAATCATAATACCTGATAATCATGTTTTATAGGGGGGGGGGGGGAATCATGGCACCACCTCTTTAAATATGCAGTGAGTTAAAATTAGGTTTTTATGTGGCCACACCCACCAGTCCATTAAGTATGCCTGGTTGTCATGGTGGGTGGTGACCCAGCTGAAGTTAGCCACACCCACAGTGTTGGGTGAATGGTAAAAGGGGAGGGGATGATTATATGATGTCATTTTACTGTTTTTGGAGCGGCACTTTTGACCCACAAGGTGTCAGCCTCCAGGAAGAAACCCAAAATACAAAGGGAACACATAATTGCTCATAACAACCACACCAGGGGGTCTAATGAAGTACTGTCAACCTCCTAGACACATGAAAACCAGAAAAAGTACAAAACTATGGCACCACCTCTTTAGGCAATGACCCAGTAACATGATGTGTGTCCATATCACTGAAATATTACTCTGAAAAAGCTTATTCCTTTGTTTGAAGAGTATTGTTTATGTCTGAGAGGACAATTTATTTATAAAATGTACTAATGTTACAATTTATACAAGAATGTAATTGTTTTGATATTTTGTTTAGTTTAAAACAATATAACTTTGTTACTGAGCCATAAAGTATTGTCACATATATTTTAATATATATATATATTTTTTTTAAATAATCAAATGGATATTTGAATTTATGTTTAATGCGAACCATATTGGTATTTTTTATACCTTTTTCCTAAATAAAATTGGACATACAGACTGCTCAGTGTTATTTTGAATACAAGAATGCTCGCCCCGCGTCTCATCTGTTGCTATATTTGCCAAAAGAAAATTTGAGTAGAGCGAAACGAGAGGGGGCCTTGTATAGAGCCCTGGTGGACTCCGGTAGTGTTTGAAATAAAATGACAGGCGTGATTTGTTGTAGTCACATACTGCAGGGGAAATCTCGCTTTTGCGAACGCCCATCATTTCGACCGGAGGGTTAGCGACTCACTCCACGGAGGTTAGGGTGAGGGTTAGAATCGGGTGTCGAAAGATGAGATGTAATAACAGCGACACGCTCCCTTGCCCTTGATACTACGGTAGACTCCCTTATACTAGCCTCGGAAACCCAGGCTTCTTTTGGCGATCGGAAGAAAAAGAAGCCTGGGCGATCGCGTTATGATCACTGTTGTAGGAAGTGTAGAATTTCCCTAACCAATCAGAGTGCAGAGAGCGTCGCACCGAATGTGTTGACGTCATGACACAGCAGCGTTCTCTGCGCTGAGCAGAGGGGGGAGGAGAACACGTGCTATTGGCCAGAGACTCACGAAGAGATTTGCCGCGCCCGCCCATCTGCCTACACAAACTGTCCGCGTTAGCTCAGAGTGCCCTTATACAAACATGTAGACAGAAATAAACTTCCGATCACTGGTAATTGCGTCGTTGGTGCATCTGTTTTGGCAAAATATGCCAACAAGGCAGGTAGTGTGAAGGAGATGCAATCTCTCACCAGCCTCTCAAAGCATTTGCTGACTATTTATGTGAGAGTGACGGGTCTCCAATCATTCAGGAATGCCACCTTGAATTCCTTGGGGATGGGCACAATGGTGGATGCGAGAACCAGAGGGAAGAGGTTGAAAATGCCTGCAAAAAGAATGATCCTATCAGGGCTTGTTGTGGGTTTAATCCCAGTTTGGTGCAACAATAATCCTGTAGTATGTGATGCACCCTTCAATCTTGGAGTGTTGGGGGTGTTTAAGATAGGCCGTTAAGAGTCTTATTTTGTTTCAACCTGTAGTTAAACTGTTTTACTATGATCCAGTAGCACAAGTTATCTAATTTAAATGTCAATAACCGTTATCAATGAGGGCATATAAATCAGCTGGGGGCACCCTGAATATGGCTAACACCTGGAAAAAAACATTATTTCACCCTTCCACCAATGAGAAAGATAGTTGGATGACCAAAAAATAAATAAAAAATAAAAATACTATGAATGAAGTGTTAATTAGGTGTATAATTTGTTTACATATAATAGTGTCTTTATAACAAGACAGTGCAGCTTCAGAGTAGCTTCCAGGTGGATTGATAATAAAGAGTAGCAGTTTCAGAATGCTAGTGCTGTGAACAAACACCAAGAGGTATGAATTCACTTTTAAGCCTGATTTATACTTGTCATACGACAATCTACAAGCTCAAAATGTGCCGCATCCTTGACAAAGATTGTGTAAATAAAATGCCATGTTGGAAATGTCATCAAAACACATTATTATGCTGACATTGAGGCATAACATTTCTCTTTTGTGTCACAAACTAAAAGGTTTGGGAACCACTATAGTATAAGTATAGACTCTACACTTATACTCACACTTATGCTCGAGTACTTTTACTGAAGTACTGGAGTTGACTACTTTGTCCACCACTGTCTGTGACTATGACAACACAAACTAGAAAATATTGTTCCTTCGAAACAATTGTGGGCTCGCTTTAAGCCAGAAAACAATGGCTACTAGTAAGACACCTGAGGGTGGAATGCGTCCTCAGGGTGACATGCGACCTCGCCCTTGTCGCGCCAATTCTTGACTATCTGGCCAACCACAGCGTTTCTCTGACGATTCTAGTTATCATTCTGGGGGGAGTTTGTTCATGTTTTTGTGAGGGTATCAACCCTAGGAGACACGGGGAGAACATGCAAACTCCACACAGAAAGCCCTATCGCCAACCCCACCTAGGGTGTGAGCGATAGGGCCTAAACATGGAGATGTGGAGAACACTATATATGGAGATAGTCCAGTCCATCATGTCATATGGGACTACCGTCATAGACAGTAGCCATTGTTAGGCCGGAGTCAATGGCTGTCTGTCTGACTGTCTGTACAGGAAGTGATGTCACATGACATACTTTTTATGCCCATATATGAGTCATTCTGTACCACATCTCCATGTTTGGGCCAAACAGGTTCGCTCCATTTCTCCATGTATAGGTCCAAATGACCAACGTCGAGCTTGACAAGGAGGATACCGCACATTGTACCTCATCCACCCTTTCTTGTCTCTCCTTTTGGTATCTTTATCCTCCTCCTCCTTTTTTTCTTTTTTATTCTTCTCTTTTTTTCACAGCCGCCCCCATATTTACTTTAGAAAATATATATTAAATTCTAAGAACGTTTCGAGTACCAGTTTGATACAAGAGTGAATAAGCGCTACACTTCTGGAATCCTGTGCGTCGACTTAAAGTCGGATCCAGGCCTAATAACTTTATCTAGCCGCCCCCGTTGCCACCTCCTTTTCTTTTCTGAGACACATTGTACCTCATCCACCCTTTCTTCTCTCTCCTTTTGGTATCTTTATCCTCCTCCTCCTTTTTTTGTCTGTCTTAGTCTTGTGTATCCTTCTCTTTTGGCTACTGTCTATGACGGTAGTCCCATATGACATGATGGACTGGACTATCTCCATATATAGTGTTATCCACATTTCGTGTAGCCGCCCCGTACAGGAAGTGATGTCACAACTCGCTGACATCACACTGACATCACAGAGGTTACGGAAGGAAGGAAGGACACTCAAGCGACACGTTTTTCAGAGTATATGCGACCTTCGGTCGCAATAAAAGGACAAAATGTCAAGATCGCAAGCAGTGCTCTCTTTGACGTTACTGACGCAATCGGACGCTGCATGCATGATTTGAGGCATTTTGTTCCAAAAATGTGTTGTGCAAAAGTTGACCCGCTGGTGGCGCTATAACAGGCCAATGTGAGAAGGGTGGCATCTGTTCCTTGACCTAGTGGGAATGTGCTTGCACTTCATAGGCATGTTAGATAAAGGTCCTTAGATTGCGTGTAGAATGTTTCATGCAAATTGCTAAAAAGAAATCTTAGAATAAAAATGGGTTTAAGCGTTTCACAAATGCTCAAAATGATATAGCGCCCCCCTTTGGCCAATTGGGGTAAGATTGGTTTTAGTGATATTTGGACTAATACTCTACAACTTTGCCAAATGCCATGAACATGTTACTTTGCATGTATGATTTAGAGGCAGAAGAATTATTGGCATAAAACTGCAATATTGAGTGAATTATTAAAAAATAATGTTTCACTTTAAAAAAAATCTGGTATTGGTCCAAAGTTCATGTGAAAAAAGTTTTGTGCGCGTAACGCAAAAATCCCAGGAGGAGATAGATTTTTACTGTTTTTCATATAATTCAAAATTCTGGGGGATCTAAAGGTCAGAGTTCAAAAGTCAGAGCGTAAAAGTTGTTCGGCATGAGGAGACGCATACGTGTATACAGGTTTCATGGCTGTACCTCAAACAGAGCATGAGCTCTACCTGTTCAAAGTTCCCACTTTCGAAGGCTTCCTACAGCGCCACCATTTGGCCGATTGCTGTAAAAAATAATAGCACACGTCGCCACAGTAAGCTGAACACATTGATGTTTTTATTTTCATTTTCTGTCTAAGTATGTAGGAGTAGAAAGGAACCGAAGTTTTGAGGAGAACTTGATATGTCTGCTATGTCTGATAGACTAGAAAATGTGCAATTTGGGAAATTGCGAGTGTGGTTGCCCGCCCCGCCCCGGTGCCCCCTATGGGTCGAAATGGAAATGCTTTTGGGGATTCGTTGAGTATACCACCCCCGACTAGTGGTTAAAATGTGGTGTTGACTGGATGTTTCGTTCCGGATTTATGGCTATTTTTTGCGAAACGGGCCCCTCCCGTTAACTTTGGAAGCCTGTTACGGACGAACGGTATGGACTATCGAAATATCGCTTGAATATGTTCATCGCATGGGTGACCCAAGGAATCCAGGGAAAAAATAATTTTAATTTTCCGACCTATGGTTCAAGAGTTATAAGCCAAAAAGTAAAGTGGGCTGTTTTAGCGCCACCTTGTGGCCGAATGATGTAATTATTTTTTATTTAATCCTTGTAAGCATTATGAACCTCCTCTCCAAGTTTTGAAACTGTAGCCCCTATGGTTTGCTAGAGAAAAATAATTGAATGTGAGTTTTTGCGTTTCCCATTATAAGTCAATGGGGAAAATTAATTCACCAATAAATTAATATCAATTAAAGTATACAACCTTTCTCTTAGCAAAATGATAGCACTCGATTCCCGATGAAGCCGGTCGATTTGACATATGGCGCGAGTGTGTGGCGCAAAAACTGTGGGCTGTGAAACGCGCCGAAAAAAAAGTTTATCTAGAAAAAGGAATAAAAATAAAGTTTCCCTAGAACTATAGTGTGTTGCCCTGTAAGGGCAACCACACTAATAAATAATGACAATATCTAAAGTGTGCTCGCCTTACAGGCGAGCCCACAACAATTACAGAGACAGGGCCTTTCAGTATCTCTGTAGACTGTACAGTAGCAGGTTTAAAATGAGCTAAATTATTGGACGATTTGGCCAGTGTAAATAAAAAGGTCTTAACTCCTTAAATTGTCACTTCACTGTTACTTCACTGTCTCCCCCTAATCTGTGGACCCCACTAGGGGTACTGACCCGCAGGTTGAGAACCACAAAGTATTAATGTTTAATGTAATATAACATTCACATTTAATACATGTCATGGTGCTTTTCTTTCTTTCTTTCTTTAAGACCTTGAAAAATGTGTCATTGAGATCCTCTTACATAATTAATAGCCTACTTCATGTCCACCGATACGAATTTAGTTTAACATATGAATGTCTCTGAATGTACTTCACTAATGGCTGCAGGAAATTAAAAAAATAAAAATAAAAAAGATTTCCAGTCCGGGGCTCCGCAGAACACATTTATAAACATTGGCAACCTCTTATCTCCTACTTTGACAGTCTACAAAATATCCCTTTGGAGTAGTGATATATATCAACAGGTTCTCACCCCTATTGCGTCATACAACTGACGCGATCTTAAATACCGAATGCTTCTCACCATAGACACGGACGGATTGCCTAATGTCTCAAGGGTTAGACGCATTGGGTGGTCTAAGAAGAAAGAAAAAAAAGTAGTTCCTGATGCGGGATTCGATACCGCTCTGAAGGCTTCTTGGTTTACCAGCCACCCGTCGCTACCGTTCACGCCACTATAAACGACGGAGCAGCGCCGTCTCAGGCGCCGATGACCCCCGTGAGTCGCCACCGAGGCGAGCGATAGCGAGCCGAGTTGCCGCGGCGAGCGGTGGGAACGGCGCATGAGCCGACTCAGCCGCGTTACCGAATTACGTGCCGTTATGGACAGAATAGTAAATCTTGACCAGGGGACTGCTTCCGCCTCCGAATGTGGCTCAAAGAAGGGACTACGTTATCATTCCACGTTTTGTCAAAGATAAAAGCACAAAAAAAAAGGAACTTCCCAGTCACTCACTGGTTAGCTCAGTCGGTAGAGCGTGGAGATACAAATCCAGGGACCGGGGTTCGATTCCCCGTGATGGCCGTCAGTGAAAAATATTCCAGTAAACACATGTCGGCGCATGCGCACTAAGACTCTGTCTCGTCCAAAAACTCTCCGTCTCCGTCGCACCCTAGACGCAATAGTCACTCCCAAAACTTCACAGGGGTGAAGCAAAGGAAAGAAAGACACGGCGTCGGGAGGGTGAAGCAAAGGGAGTGAGAATGGGTTGTATATATTGGTGACTGTCAGTCCACTTGAGCCAAGGGTGTGAATTACAAATTATAATTTTTTGGGATCTCAACACACAAGCGCCACTCAAGGTTGAGTTAACATGCTGGTTTCTTTACTTGATCTGCTCTCTCTAATCTCTAGACTCTTTCCTTTCTTCTTTTTTCCATTCTTTTCTCTTCTCTTTCTTCTCTTAGCTTTTATGGGTGGGGGTTAGGGGTAGAGAGGAGCAGGAGGAAAACGGGAAGGGAAGTAAAAAATAAAAAAAATAAAAAAAACCACAAAGCACACCCTTGACAATTTAAGAGCAACATGAGAATTTAAGAAAATGTACTTACTTATCTACTTCATGTAATTTATCATACAAATGTTGAAGGTACAATGTAACTAACGTATGCAATTTAATATCTGTATGTGAAAGATTTGTGGAATAAAATGTATATATATAAAAATGTACTTCACTAATGCAGACACTCTGAAATGATGGCACCAGTAAGCACATAGATAATTTTTCAGCCACTTTTATTGTGGAGTCAGAGTACCCAGTCAACTTTTATTGTGGAGTACCCAGTCAATAGGCTGAATCCCATATTCCACTCAACAAGATGTTTATGTACGTACACAAACTGAAGGAGATTTAGAAGTACAGTAAGTGTCAGCCCACTTAGACCCGTCTACCCAGTTTGCTTTCACACAGTTTGCATTTCTACCCTCATTTGGCTGGCCCCTGTCCCAGCCAGTGTAGCGCACAGTGGAGAAATCGGTCCACATCCATCTACCCTCCACGTGTTGGTCATTCAGTCCAATCCAGGTCTGTTTGGGCCATGAGTCCATGGTGTGGATCAGCTGCAGCACGAAGTTGTCCTCTGCCGCACTGTGGATGGACGCTAGGTGGCCACCTGTATATAAGTATAAGGATTGATTGATTATTATTATTGTGACGTGATAATGTTGAGACCAGTGGTGGAAAAAGTACTCACATTTTGTACTCAAGTAAAAGTACCAATACTGCCCTGTAGATGTGCTGCGTTAGGGTGCCCTCAGATCAAAATACCTATGAGAGTGGAATCCGCGTTCCGCCAATGCATTTCAACATGACTGGTGTGAGGGCACCCTTAGGGGCGATGCTTCATTTCCGCTTGAACGGGGTACTCATCATAAGAACTTCCGCCCCCCAGACCAGTGGTTCTCAACCTGTGGGTCGGGACCCCCAGGGGGGTCCCCAAATTATTTTGCGGGTCCGCCAGATGATCAACCTAATGTGCAACATTGTTTTCTCACTCAACAGTAAACAAACCAACATAAAGTTTTGAAGTGTATAGAGGATATCTGCACATTTCTAAAGTGACAATTTAAGGACTTTTTAATTCCTCTAAAATGACAAATTAAACATTGGCAAAATTGTCAAATATTAGAGGCATAAAATGTGAAAATAGCCGATCTACATGCTCACAACGCCTCGCAACACAAGGCGTTGTGAGCATGTAGATCTGCTATTTTCACAATAGAACTGAGTTATACAAAATGTAATTCCTCAACTCTTAGTGCTCGTCAGGGTGGTGGGGGGGTCCCAGTTAAAATGTGATTATTTGGGGGGTCGCGGCCTGAAAAGGTTGAGAACCACTGCCCCAGACTGTATGACGGGAGCATTTGCAAATCGCGTGAGTCAACAGTCTGGCCACGCGAGACTACTATCTGTCTATCTCAGGGGTTTTCAAAGTGGGTGACGGGGCACCCTGGGGTGCCGTGACAGCAGTCCAGGGGTGCTGCGAGATCATTTGATAATATTTGGGATTTATTTGGACACTTGAGAAAATATTATTTTGTATACTTGAAGTACAAAGTTTCCAATCAGTTCTAACCAAAATGGCTATTATCTCAATGTTTTCCTCGCAACATAATTACTTAAATATCGTCACTGTCGGGCAGAAACCTCGTATCTCAAAGTTTCTAATGTGTACGTCTTTTGGTAAAGCAAAGCCCTGCTTCATACAAGACCGTCTCACAAAACTAGTGAAAACAAGCACACAACGTGCTTTTAGATCTGCTGTTTTCACTAGTTTAGTACATTTTATAGATGATAAATAAAAAACGAACGGTTTTGGACTTATACAAGGTTTCCACCCGACAATGACAATATGCTATAAATATAAGGTGCTGGGAGTGAAAATGATGAATATAATACAGGGGTGCCTCGGATGAAAAAAGTATTTATAGGGGTGCCCTGAGTCAAGAAAGTTTGGGAACCCCTGTTCTATCTGTCTGTCTGTCTGTCTGTCTGTCTGTCTGTCTGTCTGTCTGTCTGTCTACCTACCTTCAGACATGCAGTTCTTCTCTGCATCGTTGAAGTGCAGGAGTTTAGGGATGTACTTGAAGCAGCGACCGTTGAAGCTGAACCAGGACTGTGGACAGTTTCCACGCCCCAGCTTCACCTCAGCAGCAGAGGGACTGGCGTGCACTGTGCCTACACACACAAGCACGCACACACACACACACACATGCACGCATACGAACACACACACACACACACACACACACACACACACACACACACACACACACACACACACACACATGGGGTAAAGAACAACAGAAAATAAGACATGTCAAAAGAAAAATCTAAAGATATCTACAAATCTAAGATATACATAGTTTTTCTACATAGTTTTTCAGAAAACAGGATTTAGAAGGTGTTTTTAGAATCGACCTAAATGGGTTTATCAAATGACTTTTTTTCTATTGATTACTCATGCCATGGAGAGACATGAGTTCAATAATATATTTTTTTTTGTATTTGTTGCATTCCTAAGACAAAAATTGTGTTAGAGTAAATTTACCACCATTGATTCTGGATGGGGGTAAATTTACTATAATCAAATATTGTCTAAGGAATGCGACAAATACAAAAAAGAAATATTATTGAACTCAAGTCTCCATGGCATGAGTAATCAATAGAAAAAAAGTCATTTGGGGGGTGAACTACTCCTTTAATATACCTAGTGCCATGAGGACCAGCCAGCACAGGAGTTGAGGAACCAGCAGCATGTCAGCCTGAGGTGGTCTCTGGGTCAGTGGAGCCTGAATGGGGGTCTTCTAGTAGGGTCTGGGTCAGTGGAGGTTGGGTCAGTGGAGGTTGGGTCAGCGTCTTCCAGAAGGGCAGTGTGTTTCTGACTACAGTATGTGTCTTTTTATCCTCTCCACATGAGGGTGTATTCAGAGCTGGCGTCATTTGATTGGCCATGAAGCATTAGCAGCTGTGGAGTTCACATATTCATTCTGCCAACCTTTTTTTCCACACACACACACACACACACACACACACACACACACACACACACACACACACACACACACACACACACACACACACACCTCAAACAGAGAGAGAGAGCGTGCGAAGGGGTTAGGCATAACATAAGCATAAACAAACAAATTGACATACTTTTATTATGGAGAGCCAGTGTAAGTCAGTGGGTTGAGTGGCATTGTTAGAGAGACAGACTGTATGTGAGCACGCATGTATGCAGTACAGTCACACAACATGGCTGCTCATTACATTTCATGGAAGTTTAAAGGAGCTATTAGTCTACTTTTTCATGTTGGTCGTTGTCAGGCTGACTTTGTTTACATCCCTCTTCTATTAAGAGGGATGTAAACAAAGTCAGCCTGACAACGGCCAAAATGATTATTTCATATTTTATATTATGGTCATTTTTTTAAAGAAACACATATGAAGCTTAATTTCTTTTTATAAAATATTTTCGAAACATTTTTATTTTAGCATCCGTTTTTCAAGAAAAAGTTGACTATAGCTCCTTTAAGTACTGAAAATTACTCCAGTAAAAAAAAAAGAAAAGTGTGTGTGTGTGTGTGTGTGTGTGTGTGTGTGTGTGTGTGTGTGTGTGTTTGTGTGTGTGTGTGTGTGTGTGTGTGTGTGTGTGTGTGTGTGTGTGTGTGTGTGTGTGTGTGTGTGTGTGTGTGTGTGTGTGTGTGTGTGTGTGTGTGTGTGTGTGTGTGTTTGTGCGTGCTTGCGTGCGTCTGAAAAGTGAACTGGTCGGGAGGAAACCTTGTATGTCCGAAATATGTCCGTTTTATTTTGTATTTTCTCCCTTTTTTAAACAGTGAAAATAGACGATCTATAAGCTCACATGCTTGTGAGCTAGTTTCACTCATTTAGTGCAATAGCCCACTCTTGATGAATCAGGGCATTCATTTATGAAAAACGTTAATGCCAAAAGTTGAAATATGGAGGTGTGTGGTTTCAGCCTGACAGCAACGCTATCCTAGAGCTTATGTATCTGGGTCTGCGGGGAGCCCCGGCGGTGGCTGGGCCCCCGGGGATCCCTGGGTGCCGGCCCCGTCTCTCCCGGTCACTGGGGGGCCAAGGTACAGGCTTTTAGCTGGCTGCAGTGGCGGGCGTCCGCCGCTAGGTGGCGCTACGCACGACTGTTTCCGCGCCGCCGAGGCGGACGCGTGGATACCGGCCCTGGCTCTCCCGGTCGCTCCTAGCCCGAGTTACGGTATTTTATGTGCACTGCAGTGGCGGGGGTCCTCCACTAGGGGCGTGACCACTTTTGCAACCATACTGGAGCACCAGGAGTCGGTGGTCCCCGGGAATTCCCCGTGAGCAGCCGCTTTGGGGGCGTCATTTTATTTTTTATTTTTTTGCTTTTTGGCAGGGGTCCCTGGGGGTCCCTGGAGCTCCGGGGGTCCCTGGAGGGGTGGAGGTTGTGGATTGGCAGGCAAGGAGTGTGTGTGCAAAGTTTGGCATGGATAGGGGCAACAGTGGCCGAGATATGAGTAGGGCAAAAGTGTGACGTGACGTGACGTGACGTGACGTGACGTGACGTGACGTGACAGACGGACGGACGGACGGACGGACGGACGGACGGACGGACGGACGGACGGACGGACGGACTGACAGCCGGTGGAGGTTTTGATAGTAACTGCGACCTGACGGTCACAATGATGACTAATTCAATTTTAAAGCTCCTCATTTTAAAGCTCCCTTTATATTATCAGCAAAATATACTGCCACCTTGTGGTGATCACAGAAAATGTTAGTTATTCACATGCTGAAAATAGCCAAGTATCCTTCACTGCAGTGAGGGGCTTCTCAAAATAGCCAATCTAAATCTTCTCTGCCCAGTCTTCCAGTTCCTGGTGCCCAGTGTGCACTCTTCTAGGTGCCCACATGTCCCACCTGTGATTCGTCATAAATTATGTGGATGTGGTAACTCCTAAAACGAATCATCTTTATAAACACTTATAATGTTACCTGTGGGATATTCTGGGGGACAGGTTAGGAGTCTGGTATGTGTTGTTCCACAGCTGTGGTCAAAATATCAAATTTTTTTGGGGGGGCACGGTGGCGCAGTGGTTAGTTAGCGCTTCGCCTCACAGCTCGAAGGTCCTGGGTTAGATTCCCGCTGGGGGACGCTGTGGGTGCTGGGGGCGTGCTTCTCCCTCCGCATCATCAGCGCCCACACCCTAGGTGGGGTCGGCGATGGGGCCTTTCTGTGTGGAGTTTGCATGTTCTCCCCGTGTCTCCTAGGGTTGATACCCTCACAAAAACATGCAGTAATCCTGGTCTCAATAATGCCTCCCCCTGGCCAGCCGGGGCGCTTGATGGAGGGGAAAGGAACTGGTTGGAATAACGTGTTCCTTCCACGCGCTACGTCCATCCCGGGGAAAATCCCCCCTGTCAGGTGAAAAGTAACAACTTGGACTACTCATGCATTGAAGGAAGCATGAGGACAGTCCGTTGTCTCCCCAGGCGCGGCAGAGGGAGAGCAGAGCAGCCCAGGACTAATTGGCACTGGGTGAAAATGGGTTGCAAAATCGCGGTATAAAAATTATAGGAGAAAAATAAAAATATCACATTTTCTATCAGGGTCATGGTTCTCATTTCAAGGGTGAACATAAATCCCCCCGGGCTGCAGCCTGTACACTACTGTAGGAGTCCAACCTATAGTCAGGGAATATTATCAGAATATCTGTCAAAGCTGGGAATAAATTCATTACCAAAGCGACTTACAATAAGCAGATAAAACATCACAATAATAAACAAGATAATATGTCAGTACATCAACAGCAATAGGATATCTATGAAAAAAAAAACACAATATAATCAAAGTTCTAAAAACCTAAAAAACGAATGCTAACTAGCTTCAATATGGTCATTGATTTTCTGTAGTGCTAAGGGTTTAGGTGGAGTCTGAAAAGGTGAGTCTTCAGTCCACGGCGAAAGCTAGCGAGTGAGTCCGTTGTTCTAAGTGCGACAGGGAGTTTATTCCACAACTTGGGAGCCAGGAGGGCAAACTGTCTCGGACGAGTGGATTTTTGCCCTGGAGTTTTTAGCGAGGGTTCTGTCAGCATCCCTGTGTTGGCTGATCTAAGTGAACGGGTGGGGGTGTAGGGGTTGATCAGGTTTTGGAGGTATGGAGGAGCCATACCTTTGGCTGCTTTGAAGGTCAGCATCAGTGTTTTGTATTCAGTGCGGGCCGCAACCGGGAGCCAGTGGAGGCTGCGGAGAAGGGGAGAGACATGTGAGAACTTAGGCTGGTTGAAGACCAGTCGTGCCGCGGCATTTTGGATCAGTTGGAGAGGTTTAAGTGCACATGCCGGGAGACCAGTGAGGAGAGAGTTACAATAGTCAAGCTTTGATATGACAGATGTCTGAATGAGGAGCTGGGCTGCCTCCTGGGTGAGGAAGGGTCTGATTTTACGGATGTTATAGAGTGTGAACCTACAGGACCGGGTGACTGATGCAATGTGTGCCTTGAATGATAGCTGGCTGTCCAGGACCACACCAAGGTTTCTAGCAGTAGGAACTGAAGTCACCAATGCATTATCTATGGAAATAGTGAGATCTTGCTTAGGGCAAGACTTAGCTCCGTCTTGTCCGGGTTCAGCTTGAGGTGGTGGGCTGACATCCACTGTGAGATGTCTAGTAACATATCTAACCAAGATTGAAATTCAAAATCCCTAGGAGAATCTTTGACAGGGTAATTCTGGGTCTCATTCACTTACTATGGGGCGGCATAGCTCAGGGGTAGAGAAACTGGTATTAGAGCACGAAGGGTATAAATCCCGAAGGGTTCCCAGTTCGAATCCGGGCTCCCCCTGAGTTAATGTCGAAGGGTCCTTGGGCAAGACTCTGAACCCCTAATTGCCTCCGGTGAGTAGGTTGGTGCCTTGCATGGCTTCCTCCGCCACCGGTGTATGAATGTGTGTGTGAATGGGTGAATGTAATGCACAATCTATGTAAAGCGCTTTGGATTAAAAAAAGCGCTATATAAATACACCATTTACCATTTACTATATACTATAAGGGAAAAAGAATACACCCAAAAACTCTGCTTTAAGTGGGATGTGAGGGGTCTAGGTGTTTTTTAATTATTCTGAATCCATTGCAAGCATTGTTTTGCACGAAAAACATTACTTGTGTAGCATCTAGTGATACTAGGATGTACCAAAAATAAATAAATAGTTACGTTTTGTGTTGTCAATGTTCTCCAGTTAGCAGTTAGCCTCAAGTGTTAGAAGTGTTAGAGGGCAAAGCAGGGACGTGCTGGGCCTCTGATTCAGCCCAGGAAAAAGAGTTGGAGAGGCCCTCATTGCGTGCTATAGAGAGAGATCTCTCTATAGCACTGCTGCTACTCAAAGATTTGCCATTTCAGATCATGACAAGTGACAAGCCAGTGGGCCAATTACTGTAAATGAGTTATATTTCGTCGTTGTCAGATGGAAACCTTGTATGTCCAAAACCGTTTGTTTTGTATTTATCATTTTAAAAATGATTTAAACTAGTGAAAACAGCCGATCTACAAGCACACAACGCCTTTCACCGCGAGGCGTTGTGTGCTTGTAGTTCTGCTATTTTCACTACTTTTGTGCAATGGCCTTATATGATGAAGCAGGGATTTGCTTTGCGAAAAAATGTATACATTTGAAACTTGGATAAAAGGTTTCTGCCCGACAGTGACGATTTACTTTGTCGGCCGCCCAGCCCCCAAAATGGAACGAAGGCCGACATTTTATTTTACACTTTTTCCTAATGGCCGGCCTGGACCGGCTGGGAATGAACCGGCCGTTTGGGAGTTGTCCCGCTTTTCCCAATGGCCAGCACGTTCCTGGGGCAAAGTCACCTCTAACGCACAGAAGAGAGAATTACGTAAAGCCATTACTTTGGTGACTTGTTTTAATGCATTTGGTGAATTATGTATTGATTGTCTTCCTAGCCTGTCTTAGTATCTAACCATAAAACTGTCAACAAATACTAAGCCATATCACTTAACGAGGTTTCTGTCACATGTACTTTGACATACAACAATGTGCTTTCAGCGAATGGAACTAACGTCATTAATGTGCTACATGCATCAAACACATGTCATGGTTGGTGCTTTTAGCTGGGTAATACTTCATGAAGGGCTAGTCCCAGTTGTCCGGTGTCCCAGTTGTATCAAGATAACGATGTCATACAATGAATGCACAGCGAATTTTCTGCGAGAAATCAATGGGGTCTCATAGCTGTACGCTACTTGAGTAGCTGTACGCATAGCTGTACGCTACTTGAGTAGCTGTACGCTTGCCGCCAAACGCTACACAGCCAGCAGCGCACACACACATTTCGCCCAACTGGGACACCGGACAACTGGGACACTGGACAACTGGGATTGTCCCCTTCATGAAGTGTTGTTGAATCCTAAGATGATCCCTTCAGCAGAGCGCTGGTAGTTTGTTATGAGCTGATATCATAACACTGAAAACAACGAGCTACAAAAGTACGAGCTGACTGTAGGTCTTTCTCGTAAAGGAGTTGAGGTCCAGGCAGCATCAGTGATGTCCAAAAAGCTTTATTGACAGGCAGAGTTGAGGAGTTACAGAATTCCTGAGGCTCAGAGGGCCCTCAGGTCCACACCACCAGATCCACACCACAGCCACCCACCAGCCTCCCACACCGCCCCTCGTTCCCCAAAAATCTCTCCCCACTAGCACCCCAAAGATGTGGCTTTATTAGTGGAACCCATGCATTTCTCCTGTGGGTGATTCTCACCCCCTTGGCCGTCTGCTGCCATTGGTCTATGAGGGAACCCCAGAGTGCCCCCACCCTCAGCTGTTTGGTCTCCCCGGGGGAGATTAGCTCAAATGGAAGGTTTAGCTTTTAAGAAATAACTATTTTCTAGATTGAAGTCCTATATAGTATGGTTCTAACACAAGTAATGTTACAGTTATGTCATCATGTTGATTCACCCAGTAAGATTAATGCTAGAAAGAATAAACCTTAAATGAACCATTTGAGTAATTGTATGTCAGGCTGTTGTCCACCACTGTCATCTGACATCTGAGCCACCCACCAGGTGGTCTCTTTTGAGTGCCATTCATGAGTGCCAAGTGACATTGCTGATAGAGGGACACAGATAAGCTATGATTAACTCTAGATGGAACAATGATCTTCTAAACTCCACATTTCACAAACTGTATACCCCTATAATGCAACTCTGCAGTTATATTAATGAATGTTAGTCCAATATAAACACATAGAGAAATACCCTGTAGGATGATTTAAGATTTAGACCTGTAATATTAGGAACTAAATAACTAATGTAAATGAGAAAGCTGTTGAGCGTCAATCACTATGTTAGCTTTCCACGAGAAGCAGTCACACCTCATAATCACTTCTCTCTGTGGTCATCTGCTAATCAAACCAGAAGAATGTGTATATGAGTGAGTCACTGTTCTGGTTTGGTCTAATATAAGAGACAGATGGCTGCTACTCTTATGGTTCACTTTTAACTGTTCCCAATTGCCCCAATTGTGAAGCTTTAGTGACTCACTGGTTTGATTGTAATCACCAGATGGCCCTGGGGTCAGCAACTCCCTGTCTTCAGGCCTTTGAGCAAACACTGCTTTGACTAATAAACTCAGCAGGTTTTTGACTGTCTCGGCCTCTCGGGACAGTCAAAGACAATAGCCAGATGAATCTGCCACTATGGTGTTAAACTGTAGCATGGATACCACAGTGGCATTTGGGACCAGGCGCGTGCAGAGATCAGAAAGGGGGTTTGAGCATTTTCCCTTTTCAAATTAGTTTCAATGGTGCCTCTTAGATTTGAGCACCTGCCCCTCCAAATCTCTCTGTACGTACCTGCTCTTAATGATCACGTAAAAGCAGTCTCACCCATTTCCAATGTGGTCTTGCGCTAGTTGACTTCGACCACCCTTGTCCGTTCCTCGTTAGGACAGGGGTAAGAATATATTCATTCTAAAAGGTACGCTGTGATTTTCAACCCAAGAAGAAATTGTGCTGTTTAATGAGGAGTTACGCTTGTGAACTTTGAAAATAAACAACAAGATCTGAGCAGTTGTCTGGACAATCCCTTCATCATTTTTTCCCATCAGATGCAATACTTGGGGGGAGAAAACGGACCCCATACAACTGTGAAAAACACTAAACCATCGTTTTTTTTGGGGCTGTTTTTAGTGCAAAACAAATGCTTGGCAATGGATTCAGAATACAGTAATTAAAAACAACTAGTTGTTTTTAATATTTTGTTAAAGCATATTTTGGGGAGTCATTTTTTTCCCCTTATAGTAGGCTATAGTTATCTTAAGTGAATGAGACTCAGAATTATCCTAGCTGTCAAAGATTCTCCTAGGGATTTTGAATTTCAATCTTTGTTAGATATGTTACCTTTACGAACACAGCTGAGGGCTAGTCATTGAATTGTTTTTTTTTTTCTTTTTCATTTTCTTTTTTTTTCATTTCATTTGAAAGCTGGGAATCATAGCTACAAAATGATATATTGGTTGTGAAGATTGACCCAACAGTTTTGTAGATATGGCTTATAGAGTTATGCCATGCAGAAATACTAGATCTGAGAAATTCAGCCTTTTAGATGAAATGTAACCTGCAAAATGTGAGGTTTCTCTTCACATTCATTTAAAAAAGTCTTATTTACATGCAGAGTTAAGCTCTGGCGTTTAAGTGAAATGTAGCCTGATATTTATGAAATGCTTTTGTGGCTTTATCACATTTTAGAAGAAAAAAAAAATAATAATTTCAGGGCTGGTCGAAAGCTGTGCTTTCCGAAATGACTGCCCCTCTGCTATGCTGGGTCACTATTGGTGAAGAAATTGTTTGGTAAGGAATTTATTCCCAGCCAGCCACTACACTACGTTATAGACAGGGGATCCCCACATTCCCCAGTGACATCACACATCAGAAGCTACCTCCCTGCCCCTTCCTTGTATACTGTACATAGCCTACTGATTGTTTAGACTTACTGTTACCTGCCCCTTCCTTGTATATATTGTATATACTGTACTTACTGATTGTATAGACCTACTGTTTTCTTTTTTTCTTTACATATCTACTGCATAGTACTGTGTTCTATTTGTCTGTCATTCAATGTTATATGAGATACTTTAATGGTTTCCTGTTGAAATAAGCTTAGTCTTTTCATGGATCTCCTTTTAGTAGACCTTGTACCAGTGAACTGTACCGTCATGAATCTGTACATTTTCCTATGCAAACTTCTAATAAAGCCTTCAATCAATCAATCAAAGCACCGCCTCTGTGGTAGATCCCTCCTTCTCATCTCCAGAGGCGTCAATTGGGTATGGCAAGCTATGGCAATTGGCTACAGGGGGAAATAACAAACTGTACTTTTCATTGTGCCTGTTGCTAAGGTATGGCAACATGACTGGTGTCTTGCACGGGCGCGCGAGCAAGACACCAGTCATGTTGCCATACCTTAGCTTTTTTCTGAACTGACGCCACTGCTCATCTCCATGTCATTCAAACTGATGAACCGTCTGCCACGCACATGATGCATGTTTATTTACTGAATGAATGGAGGCATGGGCGAGAGCGCAAGGCAAATGGAAGGATCAATGTTTTTTCTCTCTCTCTCTTCTTCTTTCTTATCACACTGGTAGCCTATCAAATACGCACACACCGCTTTTTCTCCAGGGAATAAAGACGAGTTTCCTGACTTTCCTCTGATGTCGGATGGTCTTTTTAGAAAGTCATTTCTCTGGGTCAGTTCTGTTCTGTTCTGTTGGATTTCAGCATGGCTCATCCTCCAGGACTGTTGTTCTACTGTCAGGTAGATATGCCTACTAGCATGCCCTACACACTCGTGCACATGTTTTAAATGCCACTATATCGGATATAGTGACATTTCATGGATATATAGTATATCCATTGCATTCCTGCATTTCTATCCCCCGCTTATTCGCAGATGTGACTTATAAGGATTTGATTGATTGATTGATTGATTGATTGATTGATTGAAGACCTTATTAGAAGTTTGCATAGGAAAAGGTACAGTTTCATGACGGTACAGTTCACTGGTACAAGGTCTACTAAAAGGAGATCCTAGAAAAGACTAAGCTTATTTCCACAGGAAACTATTAAAGTATCTCATATAACATTGAATGACAGACGAATAGAACACAGTATATGCAGTATAGATATAGTCAGTAAAAATCAAACCTCGGTTCGAAGTGGAGCGGTGAATCTGAGCAGCTATACCGTGTGTGTGTGTGTGTGTGTGTGTGTGTGTGTGTGTGTGTGTGTCTAGTCTGCACAATAGTGCCATAGAAGCTGTGTGTGTGTGTGCCTGCACAACAGCGCCCCTCCTTTAACTTGTGTGTTGTGTGTGGCCACTCAAGGTATTGCCAGGCTACAGACATAGCCAGCCACCCACCCACAGACATACCTGTCTATTGGGAGCGCTTTCACCGCTCCAAAAAAAAAAGAAAAAAAAAGAAACAAAATACAGTAGGCTAAGTCAATACAAAGAAGGGGCAGGGGAGGGTAGGGCTGGGCTGGGCTAGGTTTGTTTGAAGGGGCAGGTGCAGGTTTGTTTTTACCAGTTGCGAACGGCTGCTGCCTTAAAGTGGTTTTTCAGGGCGATTTTAAAGGATGCTAGTGATCCACACTCCTTTAAGACCTTCGGTAAGGAATTCCAAATTTTTGTGGTAAAGCAGAAGAACGAGTTTGACCCTTTCTTTGAGTTGACTCTGGGTTGAACTTGATCTGTGGCGCTGCCTCTGGTGTTGTACTTGTGGACATCCTTACTTGGCAAAATACTTTAAAAACGTTAGGGGACGGACCCCTATATTCCGAACCACCGCTATTCCGACGGACCCCTATTCCGAAAAAAATAGAAACACCTCTATTCCAAATATAGGACTCTCTTCCCTTCGCCCCCCTCACCCCTCACGCTCATTACTTAGAAACACCCATCACCCATTCCCTCTCAATGATTTATATTGGACTCTGTCCCCTTCGCTCAACCCTCCTGGGCCCCCTCACCCCTCGCGCTCATTACTTAAAAACACCCATCACCCATTCCCTCTCAATGATTTGTATAGGACTCTCTCCCCTTGCACAGTCTGGAAAATGTTTACATTAATGCAATTTATGTGACATGGGTTCTGCAGAGATGGTCATACATGGAAGTGCTGGCCTTGTGGGACCAGGCCAGATGTTCCTCCTATATGGGCCTAGTCTCGCGTAGCCAGACAACTATTCCACAATCTCTGAATGCTATATAGAGTCTGGAACAGCAGCTCCCGAACGGCGAGTATCGAAAACGGGCATTAACGTTCAAAAAAATATATTTTAAAATGTAATTTCTGCTAAGCAGCAAGCTAAACATGCTTATATGATTTTTATTTATATAATGATAAATATTTGTGATGTGAGACTGAAACGGAAGTGACGTGGGGGCTTCACTTCCGCTTCATCTCGCACTCATCGTTTCTATTTCCGTCTGCCAGACTGTATGCCGGGAGCATTTGACCAAATCGCGGAGGCAACAGCCTGGCCACGCAAGACTAATATGGGCCTAGTTCATTAGTCAGTGTCAATTTTACGTGCATCTAATGTGCGTGCCATGCGCGTGTGCTAAGAGTTTGTATGCGGTGTCTTCGATCTGACCCCCACGCGCACTGACCCCGCTATGTGTGTGCGTTCGGGTGCCTGACCAATTTGGGGAGCTTAGAGTCTATGAGAAAACACAGGCTCCTCTGAACTCTAGGGTCCTGAGATGGGCAGCTGTGGGACAGTAGGAGGCTCATCAGTCATACTACCAGCCTAATGGGCTGTCGCACTTAATGTACAGAATGTACATTAAGTAGAGAATGTCCTCTTTGTGTGTACCAATATACTCTCATATCCATAATAACGTATGGTAATATTCTGCAATAGATAGATAGATAGATAGATCGATAGATAGATAGATAGATAGATAGATAGATAGATAGATAGATAGATAGATAGATACCTTTATTATCCCAAGGGGGAAATTAAGTTGTCCAGTTGTAGCATAGCAGTATACAGTATTTACAAAGTTACAGAGAAGTAAGAAAAAAAGATAGATAAGAGGAAAAAAAGAGCAGTACAGTACCAATAAAGAGAAGGTGCATCAATAGAGGGGGCAAATAATATATAAGTATATATACATTAAGTGTCTTACAAAAAGAGACCGTAACAGTCAATGCTAGTTAGTGCAACAAGTATCTCACTGACATTGTTAAACAAAGCAGAATACTCAGAAACTACCAACACAACCTAATAGTGCAAAGTCAAGAATCAGTGCGAAAAAACAAACAAAAAAAAGCAGCTCAGAGAAGAAGAAAAACTAGGGAGCGTGTCACCGCAAGACGCACATGAGCACTCTCCCTGGAAGGTCCTTAGGGGTCAAAGTCAATACAGCAATAGTTCCGTCAGTCTAGGTTAGGAAGATAGATAGATAGATAGATAGATAGATAGATAGATAGATAGATAGATAGATAGATACCTTTATTATCCCAAGGGGGAAATTAAGTTGTCCAGTTGTAGCATAGCAGTATACAGTATTTACAAAGTTACAGAGAAGTAAGAAAACAGCAGTACAGTACCAATAAAGAGAAGGTGCATCAATAGAGGGGGCAAATAATATATAAGTATATATACATTAAGTGTCTTACAAAAAGAGACCGTAACAGTCAATGCTAGTTAGTGCAACAAGTATCTCACTGACATTGTTAAACAAAGCAGAATACTCAGAAACTACCAACACAACCTAATAGTGCAAAGTCAAGAATCAGTGCGAAAAAACAAACAAAAAAAAGCAGCTCAGAGAAGAAGAAAAACTAGGGAGCGTGTCACCGCAAGACGCACATGAGCACTCTCCCTGGAAGGTCCTTAGGGGTCAAAGTCAATACAGCAATAGTTCCGTCAGTCTAGGTTAGGAAGGAAGTCCTTTTCAATCGTCCGTTATGTGTCTTGTTGTACAGCTTAAGGGCGGCCAGTACAAAAGATTTTCCAAGTCTCTCACATCTCCGTCCTGGGTAGGCAAAGCGGTCGTTTCCTCTCTTACTCCAGTAACTGGTGATCTCCAGGTGGAGGGGGTGAGAGGAGTTCTCCAAAATGGAATCTAGCTTCCTCGCTGTACGCACCCTGGTTACTTCCTCCACCCCCTGTAGAGAGGACCCAACAACAGAGCCTGCTTTCCTCACCAGTCTGTTCAGGTTAAACGTGTCACCTGCTCTGTTGTTGCCACCCCAGCATGTTATACCAAAAAAGAGGACACTTGCCATGACAGACTGGTAGAACATCTGTAACATCCTCTTGCACACACCAAACGATCTCAGTCTTCTCAGGAGGAACAGCCTGCTTTTTCCCTTGCTGTGAATTGCCTGCGCATTGTCCGACGAGTCCAGTGAACTATTCAGGTGTACTCCGAGGAATTTGTAGTTATCCATGAGCTCAACCACCTCTCCGTTAATGGTGCTTGGCACCGGGGGGACTCTCTTGGAAGTACGGAAGTCCACCACCATCTCCTTGGTCTTGCTAGCGTTGAGCTTGAGATGGTAAGCCTCGCTCCACTGCACAAAGTCCCTCACCACACCATCGTGCTCAGCCGTGTCGTCACCCGAGATCTTGCTGACCACCACGGTATCATCTGAGAACTTCTGCAGATGACAGGTCTTGGAGTGCCACATGCAGACACAGCCTGCGCGATTAGGCTATAGTCCAATTAATTCCCTAATGCAAGATTGAAGCTGTTTTTTTTTGTTTGTTTTTTTGTTTTTTGTTTTTTTTGCCTACTTTTCATTCAATTCGTTTTCAGTCCCATGCAATGCAGTAGGCCTAATACTTTAACTGTTGCTATTGGCTGTTTGTGCACCTGATTACAATTATTATGTCAGGTATTCTTTTCAGATGTCCGGTAAATTGTAATCATGCCGGTCACGGTGACCGGCAGTTTAAAATCCTAGCGCGAAGTCTGATATATACAAGGAATTCATGCTCATATAATAGCCTACTTCTGCTACTGACATGACAGTGAAATTAGAATCATTAGGAGAGAAAAAGGCCTTCTTCTGAATGTGTGAGTGGCTTATTGGAGGGCTTTATAGGCCTGTCTTTGATGCGGGCATCCGATAGTTTATACATTTCAACATATAGGCCTATTATTTTATTACGTTGTAATCACAAGATTGATACAGAAGTAAAAAAAAAAGTGAGTGAGAGAGAGAGAGAGACTTCGGAAGCAGAACGGACTGCACTGCGCCTAAACAACGGTGTGAACGGACTATAGGGACTCATGGACTAAATATTAAATAATAGCCTAAATAATAGGCTATTCGGAATAGCGGGGTCTTATATAAAAATTGGAACCACCGCTATTCCGAATAATGGAAGTCAACGTTCGGAATAGGGGTCCGTCGGAATAACCGTGAATTTCAACACACTGAAGACCATAGCTGGTGCAATAATCCGAATACCAGAAAAGTCGCCCTCTTTCAAAGTCGCCCCAGACTCGTTTCCCAACGGGTCTGTGGCCTTAAGCTAGATGCAGATTAGACTAAAATCAAATATGTGCTTCTGGGGGTCCCTGGAACAAAAAAGTTTGCAATAGGGGTCCATCCGTGGAACAAAATATTTTGAGATGGGGGTCCACGGCCAAAAACACATTTTGGGGGTCCTTAACCACTGATAGGCACATTCTACAAATGTCTTCTAAATCATAACAATTTTCTGAAAAAAACTTATGTTGCCATTAGTGTTTTTCAAACTTTGTCATGTGAAGGACCCCCAGAATGATATGTATTTGGCTACGGACCCCCATCACAAAATATTTTGTTCCAGGGACCCCCAGAAGCAAATATTTGATTTTAGTCTATTCTGCATCTAGCTTAAGGCCACAGACCCATTGGGAAACGAGTTTGGGGGCGACTTTGAAAGAGGGCGATTTATCTGGCTACCAATAATCCAGCCCCTCTTTGACTACGGAGTCCACGTATGGTATCGTGACGCCCCACAAGCCCTAAAAACTAAACTCCAAACAGCCCAAAATAAACTAATTAGGGTCCTGCTTAACCTTCCCTATCAGACTCACCTCACCGCTACTCACCAGTTATGAGTGGGGTGAACCAGAGGGTGTCAGGCATATTCGTCTATAACTTATTCGCCTTAACACATTTGGTCCTTTCGCCTGGCACTTTCGCCGTGGAGGAGAGTGTTTTCACCCACCCTGTCTGGCCAATTCGCCACCATTGAAGAGCCATTTCGCCTATGCTATCAGACTGTCCATGTTTGCATCTCTCTCTCTCTCTCTCTCTCGCTCTCTCTCTCTCGCTCTCCCCCTCCCTCTCTCTCTCTCTCTCTGTGCGTCTTTTGTGTGAGGGACGCTGCGCGCATTTATGCACACAGCTGCAGGAATGCATTTAAATTAATAAGCGCATGCCATCTCTGATCGAATCACCGCACCAATTGTCAAATATTAGAGGCAGAAATTGTGAAAATAGCTGATCTACATGCTCACATTGCAAGGTGTTGTGAGCATATAGATCTGCTATGTTCACAATAGAACCATGTTATACAAAATGTAATGCCTCGACTCTTAGTGCTTGTCAGGGTGGGGGGTCCCCAGTTAAAATATGCATTGCACTTGCATAGGGCATAACTGTTAGATAAGAGCCATGCAAATGCTTCACATTCTTCCATATGAAATGCATGATTCCCATTATGGTAGGCTACGTATCAATTAATTAATTATTTGGACACACCTGATTCCAATAACTATCTGTATTGATGTACGTGATTACTATGGAGTGCATAGCCGTGTGTAATGGTCACCGTTTGACAGGTAACACCACTGTCACAATCACTATAATATTTAAATGACAAAGGGATAATATGTAAACATGGACAGTCTGACAGCAAAATTGAGCGTAGACATACAGATTAGAGCTTTGGAATCAGGTGCGTCCAAATAATAATTAATTAATTGATATGTGCACTGCGCAAATAGGTAGTGAGTCATGGCGTCCCGATATACATTATAGCATTTGATTTGGAAGATTATCATAGGCCTACTGCTTTATGGTGAAGAAGGTTTGTAAAATATATAGGAGGATATGCAGCAAAATTGTTCTGGTGGGAGGCGCGCAGATCAACCCCGCGCAAGCATAAACTTTCTGTGTCTGGTTCTGGTGCGCTCTCCTCTGCTCTGTGCCAAATTCTGTCTGTCTATTCTGTCTACCTGTCTGTCTGTCTAACACACAGACAGACATGTGGCAGCCCGGCCAGTGCGCTGCATCGCGTGTCGTTGCCTATTTAAAGACACTCGACTAAGTCGACTTAACATTTTAAGCCAGGCAAAATGGATAAAAAAGACGGACCCTTGAACATTTAGGCGAAATGGCTCTTCAACGGCGGTGAAAAGACTCTCCTCCACGGCGAAAGTGCCAGGCGAAAGGACCAAATGTGTTGAGGCGAATAAGTTATAGGCGAATAGGCTGGTGACCGCTCAGAGTAGATAGGTTAAGCTGGACCCTAATTAGTTTATTTTGGGCTGTTTGGAGTTTAGTTTTTAGGGCTTGTGGGGCGTCACAATACCATACGTGGACTCCGTAGTCAAAGAGGGGCTGGATTATTGCACCAGCTATGGTCTTCAGTGTGTTGAAATTGACCATCGGGGCGATCCGCTGTAGGAAACGAGTTGGTTGGTTGATTTTATTTATTACCTTAGAAGTCATCTTTTCGCTGGAAAGATTAGCTTCAAGGATACATCCTAAGTAGGAGATTTAGTTTTTTCGTTTTTTTGTCACCCACTTTGATTGTGAAGTTGTCGACTTTTTTGAGGTTATGATTTGATCCAAAGAGGATGGATTTTTTCCCAGGTGAATTGATAATTTGTTGTCGTTTAGCCATGTGCAGATCTTACTTAGTGTCTTTTCAACCTGCAAGTGGTCCTTGACCGAGACTAGGAGAGCCGAGTCATCCGCGAACAGGAACAGGTTGCAGTCGCAAGCAGATGGCATGTCGTTCACGTATATTAGGAACAACAGGGGCCCCAGTATGCTACCTTGAGGAACACCACACTGTAAAAAATAAAAAGTTGGGAAAACTCAAAATTTTAAGGCAACAAACTTCAGAAAACCTTTGAGTTTAGGGCAACTTAGAATTTTAAGTTAAGCAAAAATTATAAAAGCTGAGGCAACTTAAAATGTTAAGATACACAAACTAAACCAATTTAAGCAAAACTTAAAGTTTTATGTTTGATTGTCTAACTTAAAAGTTTTCTGAAGTTTGTTGCCTTAAAATTTTGAGTTTTCTCAACTTTTATTTTTTACAGCTTACTGGGAGGGGAGGGGACAGGGTACCGTTAACCTCCACCACCTGTTCCCTCCCCACCAGGTAAGATTGCATCCAGCTCACTGCTGCACTGTCAAGACTGATGGCTTTTAGTTTCTCAATCAGAATAGAGTGATTTACAGTGTCAAATGCCTTCTGGAGGTCCATCATGAGTTGACCATGCCGCTATATTTGCCGTCATCCGCTTCGCGTTTGATTTGGTCAGTCAAATAGAGTTGGCAGGTGTCAGTGGAATGAGATTTTCTGAAACCAGATTGGAACTCGTAAATCAGATTATTCTCATCAAGATATCTTGCAATCTGTTTGTAGACAATTTTCTCCATGACTTTGGATATGGAGCTAAGAATGGAAACGGGGCGGTAGTTTCCAGGGTCTAGTTTGCTACCTTTTTTATGCAGGGGCGTTACTTTTGCTAGTTTGAAGTGGCCAGTGGCCTTGTGTTGAGGTAGGGCGCTCAATTTTTTAAACACTTCATCAGTTGTCACCGTGGCAAGTTTAAAACTGTCTTTGCTAACGCCCAATGTTTTGTAGAATTCTTTAACAAATTTTACACCATACTGCCCAGATGGGGCGACCAGTCTTTGGACCAGTGAATGGGCTGTGGTGGTAAAGGTTTTGTTAAGATGGGTAGCCACTTCACATTTGTCAGAAATGAAAGCGTCGTCCGTTTTGATGTTTATGTTGTGGCATATGGTTTTAGGTTTTAAGCCTAATTGGTTGTTAAGCAATTTCCATAGGTCATGTGTTTTGTTTTTGTATTTGTCGATCTTTTCGTCGATGTCGTTTTTTTTGGCGGATCTAACTAGGGCGGTTGTCTGGTTTCTAAGTCTCTTCACCTGAGCAGTAAGATGCTTGATGTGGATATTGAGGTCAGGGTTGAATTTTGAGTTTTTTGCAGCACTTTTGTTTTTCATCATATTTTTTGTCTCTGAGTTTAATTGATTCGTCAATATCTGAGCGATACCATGGCTCTTGGAGGGCTTTAACCCTGGTGGTTTTCAAGGGGGCCACGTCGTCTAAAGTAGCGTTAAATTTGGTTTTAAAACCACACCATGCTTCTTCGACCTGTGTACACTGCAGATCTGGGGAAAAGTCGAAACTCGCTAGTGTGTGATTAAAGGCCTCACTGGAGTAGTTCTTAAGGCTTCTAGCTACGACTGTTTTATGGCCACTAGCCTTGGGTTTGTGTATTTTTCGGGTAGCGTAGATCATGTAATGATCACTAAGACCGCACACAATAGCCCCGCTAGCGGTGACTTTGGACTTGTCTGTGGTTACGATGAGATCTATGAGAGTTTGGGAGTGCTCTGTCACCCTGGTGGGTACGGTGACAAGCTGAGTGAGGCTATATTGATCACATAACCCATCAAAGGACTTGAACATGGGTGCTTCTTTACGCAAAACATCCACATTCCAGTCGCCCAAAATGTGATACTCAATACCGTCCACCTTTGCTAAGCTCTCATCAAACAGCTCAAAGAAATAATTCTGATCAGGTGGTCTACAGACAGCACATATTAGTATGTTTTTAGCATGTTCAAAGATTACCTCAATCCATACAGTTTCAAGAGAACTGTGGTGTAAGTCTGGACGGGGGATAAAATTGACATCATTATGTACATACATGCAAACTCCGCCTCCCCTCCTGTTTCTCCTCCTGATTGGAATGTGACCTGCATTCACATCTGCCGTTTATTTATTCTACAGGTCTGCCAGTTTGAAGCCAACTGCATCGGGGAACATCTGAGATCTAAGCTACATAAACAGGTTTGTAAGAGACTACACATTTTAGGCTACAGAAAACAATGATCAGACCTATAGAGGCGTTTGAAACTTTCCGACACTTTGACAATTATAGCCTAGTGCGACCTGGAGTCAGCTGGTCATCTGTCATCATTCATTTGAAAGTTTAGTTCACATTGTCTGTACTAATAGCAACTGGCAACAGTTATTCCCAGGCTACAACATTCTTCATGACATGCAGCTGTCAATTTGTGTGTCCATAATTCGTTTACGTTTGTAGGCACTTTCTCTCTCAGATGTTTAACTTGTCTTCGAGTAAGAATGAATGTTTGCAAGCTCACTGCAGATTCATTTCGCTCTCCGTGCACGTTTTTTTTAGAAACACAGAAAGGGTGTTTTTAGGGTCAGACCTCTACATACAACCCCTATGATGCAGTGTTTTGTTTTCTAATGCAAAGGAGGACCCCTTATAGCTGAGAGAGAGAGAGAGAGGGGGAAGTGGGACCCCCTCTAGCCTACACCCAGCTGCGTTTATGGAACTTGCACACACCAAAAACACCCACTGTTTTAAGCATGTAAACCTGTGATGTGTAATACTACTTCTATATACATCTAAATATTTAGTAAAATATATTGCATATGTATTAGTATTTGGTAATATATTTCTATAGAAACACATTTGACACCTTCATGTGTTTCCGGTCCGGTTTTAACCTCCTCCCGATGTGTTGCCTGGACCCAGGGACGTGCAGAGAATGTTAGAGAGGCAGGGGCTGACATTTCCAAAAGGGCCTTTTGGCGAAAATATCGAAAATAGCAGACCTCCAAGCTATTTTGGCTATTTTTGATGCTTGCTTTCGACACAGAGAGGGCAATTCTTTCAACATAAGATGCTGGATTCAAGTTCAGGAGAGTTTGGACAAGGCAATTATCTCCAATGCTGCCTTCAGGTATGGCATGGAAAGAGGGCATTTGCATTTCTTACACCATAGTAACTGCATTCATGGTCTGGAGAAGGCACTTTCTACAGACGGATAAAAGGGCAGAGGCTCAAGCCCCCTAGCTTTGATGTCTATGTGTGCACGTGCCCATGCCTGGACCTAAATCATGCTTGGCCTGTGTCCAGTTTAGGACCCAGTTGTGTAATATGAGACTCTTTGATCTGTTTTCTGACCACCACCAAAATAACACATGGAATGTGCTGACTTGACTGCTGTTGTGGCATTCGTGGACAATATTCTTGGTGATTATTATGCTTTAATGCATGGCTTCTCAAAGTGGGTGGCGTGGCACCCTAGGGTGCGTCGACACAAGTCCAGGGGTTTACTCTGAATACTTTGATAATATTTGGAATTTATGGATGTCACTTGCACTGTTCTTGGTGTGTCATTTTCCAGCCTACAGTACACCAAATATAGCAGATCTACAAGCTTGTAGCTCGTCTATATTTATTTACTTTACTTTATTTGTTTATTTAGACGGGACAATGCATATTAATGAACACTACATGAAAGCAATGTAAATAGGCCGGAATTAGCAAGAATGCTAAATTTCATCCGTAGTCCCCACATGAAGACAAAACAATACATACCAACAAACAGTAACCCTACATTAGGAGAGGGCGCCTAAGAACATACATACAAATACTATTTTTCCTCAACCAAGAGAAAACAACAAAAACAACACATATTACTAACAGTACCCTACATTAGAAAAGAAAAGTTTAAAAAATATACGTACATGACATGGGCTGTACTCTTAAAACTATACATGGTCACAGGTTTGATTGTCAACTAACCATTTTTTTAGATTGAACTTGAAGGATGGAAATGACAAACAGTCTCTTATTGTTAGAGGTAGGTCATTCCAGATTGAACATCCCTGCACTGAAAGGGTGTTTTTTCCAAAAGCGGTTACCCGGTACGGTACTTCGCAATCCCCTCTAGTGATTGCTCTAGTATTGAGTCCTCTATCGGGCTTCCTTTTTATGAATTCCTTTAGGGGAGGTGGGCATAGACCATTTAGGGTCTTATATATGATACTGACCTGTTTAAATACCTTAAAATTAGCGAAACTCAAAAAACGGTACCTCTGAAGAATATTACAATGGTGATATGAGCGGGGTTTCCTATCGAATACCTTAAGCGCACTCTTATATAGCTGTTCAATGGGTTTGAGAATCGTTATACCTGTGCAAGACCAGTTTGTGAAACAGTACTCAATGTGTGATTGGATCATGCATTGGAGATAAGATTTAGCAGCACTAACTGCCAAACAAGGTCTGATTTGTTTAAAGTTCTGAAGGTTGAACTTGATTGTGTTTGTAACCTTTTTTACATGTTTTTTAAAGGTTAGGGTTGAGTCTAACATGACCCCGAGGTACTTGAACTCTGGCACAAGTTCAAGTTCCTCTCCACCCAGAAACACATTTGATGACTCCATCACAACTGGTCTTTTGGAAAAAGCCATGCAGACCGTCTTTTTTGCATTCAGGAGCAGGCATGAGTCTGTAAGCCAGTCCTGAACGCTGGTCAGAACAGAAGTTAAAACCGTTGACACCTCTGCATAGCTCTTTCCATGAGTCAGTATAACCGCATCATCTGCGTACATCTGGATATGTACATCTTTACATACATCAGGTAGGTCGTTTATGAACAGAGAAAACAGAATTGGTCCTACTATTGATCCCTGGGGGACACCAACCGAGCAAGTGTGATAAGGAGACTTGATGCCATTTATGCTTACACACTGTTCTCTATTTGATAGGTATGATGTAAACCATTTGATGGCCTCTGGGGACAAGTTGAAATGTGTTAGTTTGGACAAGAGGACCTGATGGCTGACAGAGTCAAATGCTTTCTTGAAATCTAAAAATACTGCCATTGCGCAGGGGGCCTTGTTCAAAGCACACTTTAGCTTTTCAATGAATAAGCAATTTGCTGACTCAGTGGAGTGGAAGGCTCGAAACCCAAACTGCATAGGATGCAGAGGGGTGTAGCCTTTGTCTAGATGTTTAACAATAGACTTTACAATCCACTTTTCAGCCACTTTTGATATAACAGGTAAGATGCTTATGGGTCTATAGTTTGATATGTCCGTTTTTGAGCCAGATTTGAATATAGGTGTTATAACAGCAGCTTTCCACTGGGTTGGGACAGTGCATTTTCTTATGGATAGATTTACCAGATGTGTGATTGGTGCCACCAGAGATACAATATTTGTTTTAAGAAAGTTTGTGTCAAGCCCGTGTGCATCTTTAGCTTTGGATGCTTTCAGTGATCTGACAATGTTTGTCACCTCGTTTTCTGTGACTTCCTCCAAATTAAAAATGGGGAGATCATTTTGAATAGGGCGTGAAACAAACTTAGAGGGTCTGAACAACTGTGTGATTTCATACACAGAGTTTAGAAAAAACAGCATTAGATTGCTAGCAAGCGTGTGGGGATCTTTCACCAGGACATTATCTATTTTAAGTTCTAAGTTGTTATTATCCTGCTTATAGTATTTCCCTGTCAGTTTATTTATGTATTCCCACACTTTTTTTCCATTTCCTCTGGCACTCTCTATGATGGAGATATAAAATCCAGCTTTAGCCCTCCTTAAGAAATTTGTGACTTTGTTTCTAGCATGTGTGAATAGCTGTCTGTCCGTTGTCAGGCCAGATTTTAATGCCTTTTTAAGCAGTAAATCTCTGGTTTTCATTTGATCTCTACATTTTTTATCGACCCAAGGTAGAGTAATTTTTCTCACTTTCCTCTGGTTACCACCTCTGGTGAAAGATTCCATTACCCTGCCAATTTTGGAAAGCAGGATATTACATCCGGTCTCAACATCATCACATGAGTGTAGATCATCCCACTCTAGCCCTTGTAGGGCAACCTCAAGGCTATGTTGCAGATGTTTTGGGATTGTTTTGACTATAGGCTGGGACTGAGCTTTGCTAAACGCCTGTTTTGAGAGTTTTCTGGAAAAGAATATTATGTTGTGATCAGAGAGACCTGTCACGAAGTTAAATGTTTTAGCGATTCTTTCCACTTTATTTGAAAACAGTAAATCTATCTTGGTTGCTGAGTGACTGGTTATTCTTGTAGGTTGCTCTATTAATTGGGTCAGATTATAGTGGTCTGTTACCAGTTTAAGATTTTTCCTTATTTTTTTATCGTCCCAGTTAACATTTGTATCACCAATTAGTATTACTTCTTGATTAAAATCACACGCCGTGAGGATGGTCTTTAGCTGGTCGTATACTTCTACTTTAGCTGATGGCTGACGGTATAAGCAAATTAGAGTGAACTTCATCTCTGTGGATAGTGTAATTTCTACACCTACACATTCGGCCTGGATCTCAGTGGGCCATACAATTTGCTTACATTGTAAGGTGTTCTTGATATAAAGCAAGGCCCCCCCACCCTTTCCAGTTACTCTGTCCCTTCTGAACACCTTGTAACCAGGCATGCTCACTAAGGCATCTGGGGATGACCGCTTTAACCATGTTTCCGTCAGTCCTAAACAGTCAATGTTAGAGTTTACAAGCAGATTTTCTAGTTCACTGTGCTTATTTACCATACTTGGATGTTTAGATGGCCACAGAACAAACCTTTGGGTTTACATAAGGGGTCCCACACAATTTTAGCTTGGTTTAGTGTTTTAAAAAATTTACATTTTCTGTGTTTTTTAAAGACTGGGTTTCTGTATTTTACCTTAGCCATCGGTGGCTTTGGGGGTTGCGGGTGAGGGGGGGACCGTGTTGTGTCATTGTCCAGAGCTGGATTATTCTTGCTGGTGGCCACCGGCCTAGCTCCGGTGCAGAGACTTCTAGACACGGTGGCCACCCCAGCTAATGATGATGATGATGTCCCAGATGACGGCCCAGCTCCTTTAATGAGACTTCTAGGCACGACGGCCACAGCCTCGGGAGCCTGCGATGTCCTTGGGCCTCTGTCCCGCTTCCTGGGGCCTCTATGCACGGCGGTCACAGCCCCAGGTGTTGGTGGTATAGCGGGGCCGATGTCCAGCGGCCCAGCTCCTTCCAAGAGACTTCTGGGCTCGGTGTAGTCAGCCTCAGGAGCCTGCGATGTCCTCGGGCCGGTGTCCCGCTGCCCGGGGCCTCTAGGCACGGTGGCCACAGCCCCAGGTGTTGGTGGTATAGCGGGGCCGATGTCCAGCGGCCCAGCTCCTTCCAAGAGACTTCTGGGCTCGGTGTAGTCTGCCTCGGGAGCCTGTGATGTCCTCGGGCCGGTGTCCCGCTGCCCGGGGCCTCTAGGCACGGTGGCCACAGCCCCAGGTGTTGGTGGTATAGCGGGGCCGATGTCCAGCGGCCCAGCTCCTTCCAAGAGACTTCTGGGCTCGGTGTAGTCAGCCTCGGGATCCTGCGATGTCCTCGGGCCGGTGTCCCGCTGCCCGGGGCCTCTAGGCACGGTGGCCACAGCTCCAGGCGTTGGTGGTATAGCGGGGCCGATGTCCAGCGGTCTAGCTCCTTTTATGAGACTTCTAGGCTCGGTGGCCACAGCCTCGGGAGCTGGTGGTAACGTTGGACCGCTTGTCGCCGTTGTTGTCATCAGGTCGAGACCGAGCAGCCATCGGAACACTGGTGGAGGTAGATGGAGCCAAGCTAACAGCTCGGTGGCCGCTTGTTGTGATTGCAGGGGCGTCTGGAGCCGAGCTGGCGGCGTTTGCCGGTGGCTGTTGTTGTTGTTAGCCACATTGTTAGCCTCGTTAGCCTCGCTAGCCACAGTGAAGAGGGGCCCCGGTGTAGGGCCTGGGCATGGATGGACGTCGCCCGACAGCAGGAGGCATATAGTGATGATTTTACCACAGTAATCTCCGCCGTTTCCTTTTGCGATGATCGGTCGCCACGCACTCTGCAGGAGGTGGACGAGCGTCGCTGTGGAGCCATAGCCAAGCTGTTTGTTTGTGGCTGTTGTTATGTCCCCTTCCAGATAGTGTAGGTTTGGCGGGGTGTTCCAGTGGCCGTTCTCCTGCCTGCATGCTGATTCCCGAGCACATTTTGTCGAGTAGCATATCACTATTAATAACAGCGTGTAAAAATAAGCTGTTAGGCGCGTCGGGCGTGCAGCAGCTGCTGCGCGCCGCCATTGCTTCCGCGCCGCTACGCTGCGTTGCATGATGTGAAGTCGGCGTGTCTGAATAGATGTTCTCAACATTATTCGTGATGCATTTGGCTTGGTGTTATTGTCATGTCATGTCATGGTGAATGTTCCCCCCAGAATAGGGATGCTGGAGGTTAAACGTCAAGTATTTACACTTATTTTCTATCTGTCCTAAAATGGAAACTGATATTCTGTCAAGTTTTCCTCATGACATAAAGTGTATCTTATAGGTGGCAAGATTGACATATTTACGTACCCCTCAGTGACGGATTAACCCCCGCGAGGGGCCAATCATTTTTTAGGGATGATTTTTGCCAATTAGCACAGGGATCAGATCATATTTATACTGTAGGACAAGCAGAACCATAACACGACAGGCTGTAAGAAAAACAATAGCTATTGAAGGTGATCTCGACTCAAAGGTCAATCAAATCAAATTCCTGAGCAGGATATCTCATTATGTCAACAGTAGTGCAATCATGAGGACCCTGACCGGTGCTCTCATTCGGTGTCACTTTAACTATGCATGCGCCTCATCATGGTACAATAGGGTATCTCCAAGTCACTGAAGAAAAAAAGGCAGACCTCCTAAAAAAATAAGCAGAGTAAAGCCCCTATCATAGTAGGCACCGCGGTGATAAGCTATCCACCGCGGTGTATTCTTTTTAAGTCATAAAACTACAACATTGCGTCATTACTCGCGGTAAAGAGCTATATCCACTGCGAACCCCGACACATCTCTCTCTTTTTTACTATCAGACAGATCGGCCCATCACCCCGTTCACTGATTGGTCGATCCCCCTTTGCCCGCCCCCTCTCTCCCGATCGCTGGGGGGCCAAGGTACGGGCTTTTTAGTGGGCTGCAGTGGCGGGGGTCCGCAGCTAGGTTCTACGCACGACTGTATCCGCGGTGCCGAGGCGGACGCGTGGGTACCGGCCCCGGCTCTCCCGGTCGCTCCTAGCCCGCAACCACTTTTGCATCTGTTCTGGAGCACCAGGAGTCGGCGGTCCCCGGGAATTCCCCGTGAGCAGCCGCTTTGGGGGGCGTCATTTGGTCGTTTTGAGCTTCCCTGGAGGGGTGGAGGTTGTAGATTGGCAGACAAGGAGTGTGTGTGCAAAGTTTGGCATGGATAGGGGCAACGGTGGCCGAGATATGAGTAGGGCAAAAGTGTGACGTGACGTGAGAGACGGACGGACTGACTGACTGACTGACTGACTGACTGACTGACTGACTGACTGACAGCCGGTGGAGGTTTTGATAGTAACTGCGACCTGACGGTCATTGGACTAACAACTATTTCACAAAACCTGAACAAAAAGGCACTGGATTAACTAATCTGGCTGTAACTTCACAGTTTAATCTCCATGGTAACTAAATTGGGATAACATTCGTGAAACTGACTCCCGGCTTAAAATATCCAGGTTAACTGGATTGGCTAATCTGCCAAGATAATTCAGATTTAAACCGATTGAGCCCTGATCCTGGCTAATTTAAACCAGGATAGTTGATAAATCCAAGCTTTATCCTTAATCTAGGTTTCTTGACTCGCCCCAGGAGAAGTTAAAGGACAACTTTGTTTTGGGGTTCATATTTTAGATTGTAATTAGAGAAAAGAAAAGATGAGCATTAAATGTTATGTTACTGCTTTCTATCGATTTTGATTTCAGTGGGTGGGGGCATGTGTACAAGTGGCTAAATATGTCTTTCTAGACACAATAAGCCACCAATTTTTTTATTACCATTTAGAGTTACACTACTAGCCCCCATAAGTCACATCTGCCCATGCAAGATTGCAGTGCATCTTGGGAATTGGCTTATTGTGTCTAAAAAGACATATTTAGCCACTTGTACGTATGCCCCAGCCACTGAAATGAAAATCTAAAACGACAGAAAGCAGTAATTTAAAACATTTTAACACTCATCTTTTCTTTTCTCTAATTACAATCTAAAATTTGAACCCTTGTTGTAAAAAAAAAACTCCTTTAATATGATCCTGTTCTCGATCCCAGCGCGCGATAAGGGGGAAAACGTATGCGTTTTATTACACAGCCACTACTCAGTGGAATGCCTTCCCTTCAGTCCTGAAGTCCACAAAAGCAATACAAATATTCTGCCCAGCACAGGGGTCAGACCATAGTTACTCTAGCTGCTACAACAAGGACAAGCTGAACCATAACAAGACAGGCTGTTAGAAAACAAGACGAACCTCGGTTCGAAGTGAAGCGGTGGACAGATAAAACCTCCAATAGCACATGAAACCAAGTCATTTGATGAGACAATCAAATTGTACATGTTCCTCTCCATGCTGACTATAGCAAAGTTAATAATTATTTAGTATAAACCATGCTATTACCTATAGGGTTGAATTGTCATGTGAAGCTTCACCAATCCAATGCAATAGGTGAGACCTATGCAATAAGTGAGACCTATTGCATATTTGAAAAAGCCTATTCATTCTGGACTGATATTTTACACGTACGGGACAGGAAAAACCTGTTCATTCTGGCCTGGAGTGACCATATATGGACATAAGGTAACGGACATTGTGTTTTTGAAAAACCCTGTTCATTCTGGACTGAAATGACCATATATGGGCGTGATACACAGAAAGCCATTCATTGGAGGTAACGGACATTCTGTTTTTGAAAAAACCTGTTCATTCTGGACTGAAATGACCATATATGGGCGTGATACACACAAAGCCATTCATTGGAAGCGGTTTCCACCGCTTCAAAAAATAGCTACTTAAGGTTATCTCAAAGGTCAGTCAAAGAACAAGATTCCTGGGCAGGATATCTCCTATTATGTCAACAGCAGTGCAATGAGGACCTTGTCCGGTGATCTCATTCAGTGTCACTTGGACTATGCATGGACCTCATGGTACGTCTACAAGTCACTGATTGTGAAGACAAAGCTGCAGACGTCCCAAAATAAGAAAAATCACTGCTGCGCTACTCTGATTGTTTGTAGGTCGTAAGAGGGTATCATAGTACACTCTGCGGTGATAAGCTATCACTGCGGTGTAGTCTTTTAAAGTCAGAAAACTACAAGATTATGGGGCTATCACTGAAGTCCTATCATTGCGAACCCCAACACATGTACTCTGTTTTTACCTTCAGACTCCTTCATCTCCCCATCACCCACTGATTGGTCGATCTTGACCAATCAGTGTGCCCCCAGAGGCACAGAGGCGCAGTGATAGGACTTCACCGTTACCACCATTTGAGGTGATATCTCTTCACCTTGGACTCTGATAAAGCCTTAAGCCTCTATTAGAGTCCAGGGTGAAGAGCTATTCACCGCAAATTTTAGGAGTAAAGCTATCCACCTAAAGTGAGAAAATAAGTGGAGGCCATCATAGTCAGTCACGGTGAAGTCCTATCACTGTGACTGACTGGTCTAGATCGACCAATCAGTGAACGGGGTGATGGGTCGATCTGTCTGAAAGTAAAAACAGAGAGATGTGTCGGGGTTCGCGCTGGATAGCTCATCACCGCGGTGCCTACTATGATAGGGGCTTTAACAGTCCGTCCGTTTGAATCTTTTTGTAACCGCCCCTTTGGGGGAAAAAAATACACCGACACCAACCAGGGCCCAGTATGCAAATATAGGGCGAGCGTTTCACCTCTGCGCGACTCTGATTGGTTGTAGGTCTAACCAATAGAGTCTGTTTGAATCTTTATGTAACCGCCCAATAGAGCAGTGAAGTCTGACGTCATTTACCCATCCTACCTGGTTCATGTTTCCCCCCTCCCCCCATTCTGAATTCCCATAGACTTTTTTCATATCGCGTCATATAAGAACTGTGTTCCAAATGATCTAAGCGGTTTGACTCATATGGATATGAAGAATCAACCGATGGTGAGAAAACGCTAATGTTACTGTCGCCGAATTAGTTACATTTTCGCTAGAAACAGGCTTCATCAAATATGAGTGAATGACCATACAGAGCCACCTCCCCGACAATATCGCGCAAACCGTTTGTTTATTTTTGGACCACAAGGCTTGTATGAGACGATTTGAAGATGACCAAATGTTATAATTCTCCATAGTCGGGGGATGAGCGAGTCACGTCATTCACTGCTCTATAGAAAAGAAAAATACACTGAGAAGAACCAGACTCTGTCTACGCAGTTTGATAGTGTCTGGCTATACGAGGCTACAGTAATTTGCCCCAGTATCCCAAATACTTGTTTAAAACCCATTAAGACCTGGAATGCATTATTATGCATTATTACGCTTTTATGCTTTAACTATGAAAAAAAAAGCAGATATACAAGCTCACAGCACAGCACCGAGTGCCACATTACGGGCTTGTAGATCTACTATTTTTGAAAAATCGTGAATATTTGTGCAAGACTTTTTGACCCAATTCTATGAAAATGTCTTCTAAATCCTTCTTCTAAAAATGTGTTGTTCCAGGGGCCCCCCAGAAGCAACTATTTGAGTTACAAATGTTCGCTCTAAAAATATATATATTCAAAGATTTGCAAAAAAAAAAAAATCTTGATTTTAAAAAAATAGCAGATCTACAAGCTCACAGCGCGGCACTCGGTGCCACGCTGTGAGCTTGTAGCTCTGCAATTTTTCAATAGCTAAAGCAAAAAAATTTGTTCCAGGTATATGGAGCAGCACCTGGCTGCAGACACTAGGGTCCTGTTGATGTCCACGGGAGACAGGAACATCAACAAGTGGCAGGAAGTGACCTCACAGTGTCAAGTGACTTCATGCCGCTTGTGGAGGTCACGTGACGTCTCTGCCTTGCAGTCCAAGGCACTACAGTCCCTTTGAGCCGCATTGTCGCTATGTGTACATGTTATCTTTTATCTTTTAGACAACCCAACTCTACCCCCTAACCCTAAACAGAACCTCCATGGGGTAGAGCAAGAAAGAGGTGTGAGGTCACTTCCTGCCACTTGTTGATGTTCCTGTCTCCCGTGGACATCAACAGGACCCTAGTGTCTGCAGCCAGGTAGTCTTGGGTATATGGGTTAAATTACCAAAGTGAGGGATGCTTCAGTCCTGAAGGCCCCAAATTCCCAATAGTCGGGGAAGGCACAGGCTCAAAAGCTCAAAGAATAGGGTTTTACCTGTGATGTCATGACATACTTTTTATTTTAGTTTTTTCTATTCATTTGGTCATTAAGGTACACAGAATGAGAGGCCTGCTCTGTCGGAAACATTGCGAAAAAAGGTTATGGCCATTAGGATTCAATATCTAGGGTGTTGCAAGGAATGGAGTTTGTCCACGCGCGTGAAACATTTCAGGTTTTATCCGGTTTTTGGTGTTTTTTTATTTCAGTTTCAGGTGTTTATTCCCCACACAACAGTCTAACAAGGAGATGCAGATAGCTGTATAGTTACTAGGCCTACTATTTGGCATGCAGCGAAACACATACAGTTTTTTTATTTTTTTTATTATTAGAAACAATACTCCCATAGGCGTAGTTTGACATTTTCCCTTTCATTATTGGTATCACAGTTGCAGCAAGAACTTTTTCATGAGAGATATTTGTTTAAGAAGTGCCAATAAGAATAACCATTTGATAATCTCTGCTATAATTTCTAAATGACTACAAAACATTTTGTTTGATGCAGGACAATAATTATTTTAATAACAATAAGGGAATATCAGCGAATAATAATACTTTAAAAATGAAATACTTTCAACATTTTGAAAAAATATGTTATTTTCTTAACATCATTAATTTTCAAGCCTAATAATTTATGTGTAATCTTTGAGTACAGTTCGGATATTGCAGGTATGTACAGGTATATTCATATCCAGACAACCAGAGAGAGAGACAAGAGAGAGAGAGAGAGAGAGAGAGAGAGAGAGAGAGAGAGAGAGAGAGAGAGAGCGAGAGAGAGAGCTGATCACTTAACATTCCAATCAATCAACTCAATTGTCGCCAGCTGGTCTCTGTGTGAAACCTAGCCTAAACTCCAGTGAGCAGTTGGTTAATTCTTTAAAAAATCATAACTCTTGACAGGAATGGGCTAGAGACTTACTTTTTTCCCCTAAATGCTCAGAAATGCTAGGGTGATGACGCCCTTGCATCTAACTGGTTATACTGTATTAGATCCTTAGCCTGGATAGCCCACTCCTCTGCCTGCACTGGAGTCTTCTCTTAGCATACCTCTCTTGTCCTATATCATTTTCTTTGTTGTATCGTTAATTGTACAGTTTGTTGTGTGTTGTTCTGTGTCTCAAAGTGGACCATGGTGGGAAAAGGGTCAGCTGTTTTGTATAATACATTTTTTTCTTTTAATGGCGATTCTTTTAATTGCCAACAAAGTATTCTATTCTATCAGGCCTAGCAGATTACATATTGGCTCCTACAAGCTACATAACATCATGTCATATCATACTGTATTATAAGTACTATAAAGATAAAGGTTTGTTAAAAGTAACCGTGACAATAATTGCGACAGTCAGGTCGCAAGTTACTATGAAAACCTCCACCGGCTGTCTGTCAGTCAGTCCTTCCGTCTGTCTGTCTGTCCGTCACGTCACGTCATGTCACTCACGTCACGTCACGTCACGTCACGTCACGTCACGTCACGTCACGTCACGTCATACTTTTGGCCCTGCGTTGCCCTTATCCATGCCAAACTTTGCACACACACGTTGGCTGGCAAACCACAACCTCCGCCCCTGATTTCTCACATGCCCCTCTTCTAGCGCCACCATGAGGTTGCTTTTTGCAGACACTTATCTCCAGCACCGTTGCTCCCATCCACGCCAAACTTTGCACACACACGTTGGCTGGCAAACCACAACCTCCACCCCTGAGTTCTCACATGCCCCTCTTCTAGCACCACCAGTTGCTGACCTGATGGTCGCTTATCTCCCGATTTGGGAGTCTTACTGGTAGTGTACTGTATAATTCATCCTCTTGTGTAACATAGAGAGGACGTGTTATGTGCTGTGTAACATCATACAGAATAGGATTTATTCTCTCAAGTGCCCTGATGCCATTATAACTACAGTCCATGTAAAGTCCCTGAAACTCTGTCTCATTTGTTGAACTTGACCCCAGATAGTAATGCTGTGAATTAGCATAATCCAATGTGTGTAAATTGCAAAGCATTACTAAACATGTCTCTTGTTCTCTACCCACAGGCAATGTCAGTACTGTTTCAGAAAGGTAAGTTTATTTGGTTAAAAAAAAAAGAAAGAAAATAATTTATAAAATATAGAGCAGTTCAAAATAGAGTACTTAAATTAAGTGCATTCATCATTGGCCAAGCCCACTGAGCATTTTTCTAAAATCAGACTAATCAACGTCTAGAAATTAACGTTTATTAGACGTCTAAGCTTAGACTAGACGTTAATTAGACCAGTGGTTCTCAACCTGTGGGTCGGGACCCCCAGGGGGGTCCCCAAATTATTTTGGGGGTCCCCAGATGATTAGCTTAATGTGAAACATTGTTTTCTCACTCAACAGTAAACAAACCAACATAAAGAAATAGTGAGGCGTTGTGAGCATGTAGATCTGCTATTTTCAAAATAGAACCATGGTGTACAAAATGTAATGCCTCAACTTTTAGACGTCTATATATTGACCGTCTATATATAGTAGGGCATTCACCAAATATTCGAATATAAAAGTCACTATTCAAAGTTGTTCACCAAAGTCGAATATTCGCTTATTTTTATTGTTTTCTCTTCCAAAAATGTATAGTTTATAAACCTTGGCGAGATAGGAAGTCATAAGAATGAATTGTCAATGCCCCTGGTGGATGAATTTGTTAATGCTCTATACCAGGGGTCCTCAAACCTTTTAGGCCGTGACCCCCCAAAAAAACATATTTTAACTGGGGACCCCCACCCTCACAACGCCTCGCAACGCAAGGCGTTGTGAGCATGTAGATCGGCTATTTTCACAATGTTTGCCTCTTGCTTACTTAATATGTCACAGTTTGGCCAGTCCTGTCGAATATTCGACTATTCGAATACTTTGAGGTTGAATAATTCGAATACTAAAAATCACTATTCGTGAATGCCTTAACCGTTGAAATAACATCTAAACAACGTCTAGACGTCTAAAAAACTCTTATTTCTAGACGTTGATTAGACCGACTATTGCTACCGTAATTCACAAAAAGGCATCACATCACATTACATTACTTTCCCCTGCAGCTACTGTACTATTAAACATGCTGGTTTTCATGACTACGGTACAAGATGTGTTTGAATTCACCTCTGTTCTGTTCTGTTTGTTTTCTCTCTGAACGATCTCCTCCTCCTGGTCTGTAGAGGTGTTCCCAGGCCAAGGTAAGCTACCGTCTATATTTATACATTTGTTTTTTGCATGTTCTGCTTTGGAGAGAGAGAGAGAGAGAGAGAGAGAGAGAGAGAGAGAGAGAGAGAGAGATAATTGACGGATGGGTAACTTCATCATCATATAGTAGATGCAGTAGAGACTCATACAGATGATAAGGACATCTATAGACAGCGGCGGAATCTGTATGCCCAAGCCAGCATGCTGTGTCGCAAATTTAGCATGTGCTCAGTACCTGTGAAGATATCTCTTTTCAGATCTTTTTGTACACCACTGTATACTGCCCACCTTTGGTGTCGCTACAGACAAGGCAGCATCAGACGTCTCACAGTGGCCTATAATGTATGAGGCTGCTGGAGCACATGTCTGTATGTCAGAAACGTAATATTTGGGCTTGGTGCATTGCGTTTATTTTATTTTTATTTTTCATTATTAGTTTTTGTATTGTTTTATTGTATTGTAACTGATATGGATCTCCTTGGGTCTGAAATAAAGATTGAATTGAATTGAATTATTCAATAAACTCCTTAAATGGGGCTTAAGAGACAAACCTGTCAGCAGGATAATTGTGTTTAATGATATAATAATTTAATATTGTGCATTGCTGATGTTTCTCCATGTCTGACTCTCTCTCTTCCAGATCATTTGAAACAGGTTGATTATCAGGAAAATCACTCCCTGAGGCATTGGCAGGGAGGAAAAAATAAAAAGATTGGTTAGTAAAGTGTGTGTGTGTGTGTGTGTGTGTGTGTGTGTGTGTGTGTGTGTGTGTGTGTGTGTGTGTGTGTGTGTGTGTGTGTGTGTGTGTGCGTGCGTGCGTGCGTGCCGTGCGTGCCGTGCGTGCGTGCGTGCGTTAGGTCATTAACGAAAAAGTCGACTGAGTCGACTTCATTACACAAGTCGACTCCCACCAGAGAAAGTCGAAAGTCGAAAGTTGAAGTAAAAAAAAAAAACACTTTCTATTGTGAAAATAGCCGATCTACATGCTCGTAGATCGGCTATTTTCACAATTTCTGCCTCTATATATTTGACAATTTGGCCAATGTTTAATTTGTCATTTTAGAGGCATTAAAAAGTCCTTAAATTGGCAACTTTAGAAATGTGCATTAACCCTCTATATACTTAAACGTTATGTTGGTTTGTTTACTGTTGAGAGAGAAAACAATGTTGCAAATTAAGTTAATCATCTGGGCCCCCCAAAATAATTGGGGGGTTGTGTGTGATGTGATGACGTCATCAAACGATAAAGTCGACTTTTTACCGAGTCGAGTCGACTTGCAAAAATCACAAGTCGTTAATGCCCTATAGCGTGCGTGTGTGTGCGTGACACTGGGTGGCGCTGTTTGCTAGTTTATGGGTCATCAATTATTTCCGGTACCCGGAAGGTCACCTGACATGTTGAGGACGTAACCAGAAACAGCGTTTCCTTTTTTTAGGAATTAGACGGAAACATTTGAGAAAATGGGAGAGGGGCTGGGCTGGGACGTCTATCTTGGAGTGGATCGTCACGAGTGGTCAGGGATTATTTTCCAACTCCATGACACCCGTGTGCATCTTTTGAGGCTCCCGTGAGCAAATCGGAGCCACACTGAATATTCTATTTAATAAAACCAGTAAGACTCCCTAATCGGGAGATAAGCGACCGTAGGTGGCTTATCTCCACAAATAGGGCTAAAATGTGTTTTTCCAAAATCTTCCTGATCCATGTTGATGACATGAGTGTAGACATGCTGTGTAGTGATATTCATGATTTTAGGGCAAAAACTGTAGGAGCAGTGTCCAAAAATGTGTTTTAAAAATCGGCCTGAAGGTGGCGCTAGAATAGGGCCATGTGAGAAATGAGGGGTGGGGTCTCCGCGTTGCCTTGGCGGACGAATAGGTACCGGCCCCGGCTCTCCCGGACGCTCCTAGCCCGAGTTAAAGCATTTTATGTGCGCTGCAGTGGCAGGGGGTCCTCCACTGGGGGCGCCACCACTTTTGCATCCGTTCTGGAGCACCAGGAGTCGGTGGTCCCCGGGAATTCCCCGTGAGCAGCCCCGTTGGGGTGGTCATTTGGTCATTTTTGCACATTTGGTCATTTTTTACATCTGAGGGTCCCCCAGGTCCCTGGGGCTCCGGGGGTCCTTGGAGGTTGTAGTTTGGCAGTCAAGGAGTGTGTGTGCAAAATTTGGCATGGATGGGGGCAACGGTTGTGGAGATATGAGCAGGGCAAAAGTGTGACGGACTGACTGACTGACTCACTCACTCACTCACTCACTCACAGACAGCCGGTGGAGGTTTTGGTAGTAAATGCGACCTACGGTCGCAAAAACTAAAAAACAATGTTGGCAGTCTGAGTTTATTTCCTGTTCACAAAGTGCAAAAAGTAGTGTTTTGGGACAGTATTTCACCGTATGTAGACCAGAATGGGGGTAGAAAGGACCACAGACTTATTGAACGTACAATGAACTCAGTCACTCAGAGTATAGGCCTACTTATTCTTTTCCTATTCAACAGACAGTAAAGGTGTAGTATAGAACTCCATATTCATAAGGAGCCAACGGGAGAGCCAGGGCCGGTACCCACGCGTCCGCCTGCTTAGAGCGCCACCTAGTGGAGGACCCCCGCCACTGCAGCCATTTTCAACACTGCTCCTACAGATTTTGCCCTAAAATCACGCAAATCGGTACACACTTGCTTTACACTCATGTCTTCAACATGGATCTGTCCCATATAGCGCCACCATCAGGGCCATTTTTTCAAACACATTTTTGGACACTGCTCCAACAGATTTTGCCCTAAAATCACGCAAATCGCTAAACAGCATGTCTACACTCATGCTATCAACATTAATCTGTCCCATATAGCGCCACCATCAGGCCGATTTTTTCAAACACATTTTTGGACACTACTCCTACACATTTGCCCCTAAAATCACGCTGCGACCTGATGGCCGCTCATCTCCTATTAGGGAGTCTTACTGGTAATGTTAGGTTAAGCTGGGCCAGCACATTTTTATGTAGGTGACGGAACAACAGCTGTGGTCACTCTCACCCTAGTTGTGGCCCTTTTCAAGGTTTCGGTTCAAGATAAGCCCTGCAATGATTGACAGAATGGCTAATATAAGCCAAACTGCACATTTATGTTTGTTGTGTGTGTGTCACTGTTGAGCCGACGGGCTGTCCAGGTTGGGAGCTCAGACTCCACCGCTCCAGGAACCGTCGTACTCAGTTTGTCTCTGCCTAATAAACTGACAGCAGAACCCTGACTGCTTCTCCCTCCTAGGCTTGTCTCTGGTGACTCTGTGCTTGAGCTCAGAGGAGGATGACTCCCTGTTTTACCTGTGCCACGCGTGTGAGGAGTCCATCTCAGACGCAAGGAACCTGAGGGTCCATCTGCACTCGACCAAGCACTGCTGCAATTATGTAAGTGCTGACCACCACCTTATAAAGAGATACGCAGGGGTGTCGCGCCAAATTCTGGGGCCCTGGGTACTTTAGCTATTGAAAAATAGCAGGTATACAAGCTCACGCTGCGAGCTTGTAGATCTGCTATTTTTGAAAAATCTTGAAGATTTGAATAATTCTTTGAATAATTCTTTGAATAATTCTTTGAATAATTCTTTGAATAATTCAAAGTCTTTGAATAATTCAAATCCTTCTAACGTTTTTTTTTTGTTTCTATGTCAGTGGTGCTCAAATATGTGAAGGACCCCCAAAATGATATGTATTTGGCCACGGACCCCCATCTCAAAATATTTAATTCCAGGGACCTCCCAGAAGCAAAATTTTTAGTTACAAATGTTCCCTTAAAAAATGCATATATTAAAAGATTTGTAGGCTACACATTTTCACGACTTTTCAAAAATAGCAGATCTACAAGCTCGCAGCACGACACTCGGTGCCGCGCTGTGAGCTTGGCCCCTCCACCTTGGGCCCTAGTAACTCAGTCCCTCCCCCCCCTTGTGACGCCCCTGGAGATACACATCAGCTTGGCTTTCTACTTGACATGTATGTTTCTTATTTCCTATAGAACTACAACGATCCCAACGCGCTGAGATTCTCCTGGATTCCCTGCCAAAAGATTGAACTTATTGTGGATCCCGAGTGCTTGAAACTACCCAGTGGGAATCTGCAGGTCGGTTAGTTTGTGCAGAGAGCTGGAATGTGATCAGAGTGACGCGATTGTTATAAAGACCACCATTTTCTTCGTTGTTTAACTTGGAACCACAGCCGGCAAACTCTGGAACAGACTGACAAGGACTGTAACGTTAGGATATTTGATTGTTGGATCTCAATCTGTCGAGAGAGAGCTTGCAAGTCATAGAGCTCATCACTTTGTCTGACTGTGGGAGCATTAGTGATGTAAAGCCAGAGATGTAAAAGAGTCTTTGATCTCGAGTCAAGTCCGAGTCACGAGTCTTTGATCTCGAGTCACGAGTCGAGTCGAGTCTTTAGTGGGTCAGCCCGAGTCGAGTCACAAGTCTTTCATCACAAGTCACGAGTCGAGTCACGACTCACGAGTCACATAAATACCAAGTTAGCTGAAGTAAAATAGCTGATGATGAGCTAAACATGTGTCTTTTATTTCGCCGTTTTAATATTTAAATCTTACGATGAAAGGTCCATGCAGACGGCTGTGTCTGTGGCACCAGAGAGGAAAGAAGAAAGGAGAAGTAAAGGCCAATATTTGTCGGGCTTGTCATGCATTATAGTGCTTAAAATAAAGATTGTTCACGAGTCTTATGAGCTCGAGTCGAGTCGAGTCGAGTCTCGAGTCTTTGAGGGGCGAGTCCGAGTCGAGTCTCGAGTCTTTGAGGGGCGAGTCCGAGTCGAGCACGAGTCTCGAGTCGCGAGTCTTTAACTCGAGTCCCCATCTCTGTGTAAAGCATACAGTACAGTATCCAATCTCTCTCTGGGTTAACCACTTTCAACATTACAGCACTAGTTTGGGCATGCCATTATAGGCTAAATACATAAAAAAGTGAGCTATAATATACATCTGTATATATTGGTAATTGTCTCTATTCTTTGAAATGTCATAAAATGTCTTGACATCTGATATAACCAGAATGAACAGGATGGTTGATTGCTTTCAATATACTTTAGCTGTCTTTTCTGTGTGCAGGTTCTGGACTTGCCTCCAGATGTGTTCGAAACAGTGAAAGGTACCAGTTATGTCAAAGGTACTTGCTACAATGCTACAATAATGCAGATAAGGAAAACAATGTCAAAACGTATTGCGACCGAAGGTCGCATTTACCCTGAAAAACCTTGTCGCTTGAGTGACCTTTTTCTGTACAGGAAGTGATGTCAGTGTGATGTCAGTGAGTCGTGACATCACTTCCTGTACGGGGTGGCTACACAAGACAAAAAAAAAGAGAAGGATACTAGGGGTGTAACGATAACTGTATCGAAATATCGTTTTTAACTTAACAAATTGAAGTATATCGAAATGAAAACAGCTAAAATCGAATCGTATCGTTTTATTTTGTATCGTATCGAATCGTCAGTGCAAAGAATCGATTGTATCGATACTACCTACTTGTCCATTGTATTTAGCATTTTTAAGAAGAAAAAAATAAAAGGGGTGGTTTAATTACTTTTCCTCTCCATATAGCTACACTGATCTATCGATAAATGTGTGTAATCTCTGGGTTCATGTCAAGGTGCAGGTTTGTCAATATACAATGTCCATGCATTTGGCAGATAATCACTGTGTTTACTTATTTATATCCATAATAATACATGTTTCCCTTAAAAAACAGCACTATCCACACCTTTCACACAAATGTAATTTCTTTGCTAAATAGTTACTATATCGATTTTAACTCATTGAATCGTATCGTATCGTATTGCCATGAATGAACCAATATCGTCCATGTATCGTATCGTCAACCATGTATCTTGATATATATTGAATCGCTATTAAAATGTATCGTTACACCCCTAAGGATACACAAGACTAAGAAAGACAAAAAAAGAGAAGAATAAAAAAGAAAAAAAGGAGGAGGAGGATAAAGATACCAAAAGGAGAGAGAAGAAAGGGTGGATGAGGTACAATGTGCGGTATCCTCCTCCGATCTGATACGGGGCGGCTAGACTTAGATCACCTATGAAAGAATGTCCATCCACCTGGAGAAAAGACAATGTAACAAGGAGGTGGCAACGGGGCGGCCAGATAAAGTTATTAGGCCTGGATCCGACTTTAAGTCGACGCACAGGATTCCAGAAGTGTAGCGCTTATTCGCTCTTGTATCAAACCGGTACTCGAAACGTTCTTAGAATTTAACATATTTTCTAAAGTAAATATGTTGGCGGCTGTGTTAAGAACGTTTCGTTGTCAAGCTCAACGTTGGGCATTTGGACCTATACATGGAGAAATGGAGAAAACCTGTTTGGCCTAAACATGGAGATGTGGAGAACACTATATATGGAGATAGTCCAGTCCATCATGTCATATGGGATTACCGTCATAGACAGTAGCCATTGTTAGGCCGGAGTCAATGGCTGTCTGTCTGACTGTCTGTACAGGAAGTGATGTCACATGACATACTTATTATGCCCATATATGAGTCATTCACATCTCCATGTTTAGGCAAACTCCACACAGAAAGGCCCTATCGCCAACCCCTCCTAGGGTGTGAGCGATAGGGGCTTTCTGTGTGGAGTTTGCATGTTCTCCCCGTGTCTCCTAGGGTTGATACCCTCACAAAAACATGAACAAACTCCCCCCAGAAACTAGAATCGTCAGAGAAACGCTGTGGTTGGCCAGATGGTCAAGAATTGGCGCGACCTCGCCCTTTAGGGCGAGGTCGCATGTCACCCTGAGGTCGCATGTCACCCTCAGGTGTCTTACTAGTATATATATACCAGTAAGACTCCCTAATCGGGAGATAAGCGACCGTCAGGTCGCAGCGTGATTTTAGGGCAAAATGTGTAGGAGCAGTGTCCAAAAATGTGTTCGAAAAAATCGGCCTGATGGTGGCGCTATATGGGACAGATCCATGTTGATGAGATGAGTGTAGGCATACTGTGTACCGATTTGTGTGATTTTAGGGCAAAATCTGTAGGAGCAGTGTCCAAAAATGTTTTTTAAAAAATCGGCCTGAAGGTGGCGCTAAATGGGACAGATCCATGTTGATGACATGAGTGTAGACATACTGTGTACTAGGGCATTCACCGAATATTCGAATATTCGAATACCAATTCACTAATCGAGTACTGTAATCACTAATCGAGTATTCGCCGAAATAAATTTTAATATAATTTTTCGTGTTTTTTTTTTTTTTCCCTAAGCCGTGACAATATTTCTACAGCAGAAATGCAGCTGTGAGCTCTGGTGTTAGTAGTAGTATCTCATAATCCATTGATGTTTGATTGTTGTCAAATCCTACCACACGGCTTGTGATTGATGTGCCGACATATACACGGCTGCCCATCACTAGAGATGGCACAGTGTAGGAGGGGAGGGGCACTCCAGAGCACAACAAGCTCAATGCTCATTGCTGACAAAAGTGTGTCTAATACTTTAGGCTACTTCTTCTATTGCTGCCGAGTTTCGTTCCTCTTGCTGAGTATATCCAGTTTAGAGGACTCCCTTCTCTTTACAGTAGCTCTTTGGACCGTGCTTCACCGCAACTTGTGTTGATCATCATGTTTCGTATTCAGTTTTATCTTATCTTATCCAATAAAGGAACAAGCGTCCAGCGTTTTATTTATAACGGGTCAAGAGTTTCGCGACACGGATTGGAGTGGAATTGATGATCTTGTAAAGCTTGTGTGTTACATATACTGTATAGACTACTATAGCCTATAGCATGGAATCATAACGCATCTTAGCCTTGTCTGTTGTATTGGTCGAGACTCGAGTCGCACCAGCCTTCATTAACATTGGAATGAGTCGCGGTTCATATAAATGGTCTGCTAAGTAGCGTAGGTGTTAACTACATGGGTGTGAAGGCTTTAACATAACGTGCATCCCATCAAACGATCACTAAATGCCTGGATCCCGAAGCTAAACAATCACCAATACAACACTGCTTGTAACAAACGAAGGATGGACAGTATGTGGTTGTTGTTGAACATAGATAGGATAGGCTTGAACATTTATTTTCGGAGTTTTCCTTGTAAAATAAACTATTTTTTCGTCGCAAGTTTCATCATGTTTATGCTATGTTCAGTTGTAAGACAGTGTAGCGTGTCAAAAATAGCAGATCTACAAGGTCACAACCATAGAGTTATAATAAGAATAGAGAGGACACCAGATATCCCCGCCCGTCCGCTTGCATTGAGTTGCTCACCCAGCGCATGAGGCGTTTTCACCCCTCCTTCCGCGTAGTAAAACCGTGACATAGTGGGGCCACTGTGACGCATTTTTCCACTGTGACGCATAGTTTGTGTTCATGGACGCGCTGGGGCTCAAATTCATGAACGAGCTCTTCCGGTATGAACGCGCGTCAATACAAAGAAGCCTATGCGCGTTCATGTGGTTAGTGGCCCCAACTGCAGTACCTCAAAACGGCCACCATGTCCATTTGGTTTCAGGGCGCCCCAGGGTTTCTCTCTCTGCTGCTTGAGTTCCGCATCCACCAGTGAAAACCTCTCACAGCCAATCGATGACTGTTATTTCACGAACCCATCCTTTTGTCCCGCCTACAAAAGTTAACCCGTTAATTGCTGGTTGTTTTCAAGGCTTGCAAAGCAGCGTTTTAATGATTTATTAGATTACATAAATATGATATTTCACCCTTCGAATACCCGAATATTCGAATACTATGAGGTCGAATAATTTGATTACTAAAAATCACTATTCGTGAAAGCCCTACCGATTTGCGTGATTTTTGGCCAAAAAATGTAGGAGCTGTGTCCATAAATGTTGTTTTGCAAGAACCGGCCTCATGTTGGCGCTAGAAGAGGGTCATGTGACAATTGATGGGTGGTTGTGGTTTGGCAGACAAGGAGTGTGTGTGCAAAATTTGGGGCAACGGTTGCGGAGATATGAGCAGGGGAAAAGTGTGACGTGTGACAGACAGACTGACTGCTGACTGACTGGCGGACAGCTGGTCGAGGTTTTAATAGTAAATGCGACCTGACGGTCGCAATTATATATATATATATATGTTACAGTTAGATTGGGTAACTTAGTTAGATCGTGGTAAGAGCACTCGTTTTGTCGTTCACCACACACCAATCACCACCAGATGGCGACAACAGCCATTCACTAGTGTAGGCGCTGACGTCAGTCGTTTGCGACTCTCTTTCGTTGTTTATTTACTAGCCTAGCTCGGCTGTGTTTAGCCATTAGCTTACTATGCCTAACTCTAACCCTAACCCTAACCTTAACCTCAGTAGAACAATGCCTAACCCTAACCCTAACCTCCATGGGCCGACGCTACGTTGTTGTTGCCTTTGTTGTGGATCAAAGCGACCGAGTGTTCCGCCCCGCGCCGCACAACGAGCTCTCCGGTTCTCAATTTCACCGAACCTCAAAAAAACTGTGACATATATATATAATTTTTTCTTTTTATATATAATTTTTTTTGGGGGGGGGGGGGGGGGGGGGGGCTTTCATGCTATTATATTACAGGACAAAAACCTGAATTCAAATGAACTCATGATTCTCCTCCTCTCTCTTTGACAGCAATGGCCACTCTGAGTCAACATGACAACCTTCTGAAGCAGATCACAGGTCCGTTGATGAGCGCCCCCCTCTGGCTGTCCAAGGCTAAGCAGGTCAACAATGAATGGCCTTGTTTTCCAATATTCATATACCCTGACTTTGTTGTTATGTTGTCTAATCCACAGCTTCCAGGCCAAAAAGGATGACAATACAGACATATCTGGGAACCCCAAACAGGAAGCATGCTCTTCTAGGTCAGTGCTTGCATCTCAGAATAACACGTCTTACAAGAGGAAATGATCTCAAAATGTCAGGGTCTGTTGTGAGCTAATCCACAGTAGTTAGATTATTTTAACTTTACTATAGGTGAATCAGAGAATACGTTGTACAGTATATGGTCCGTTGGATCCTCACACTTTCTGCCAAACCAGCTGACTCAAATCGTTTGGCTCTCTCTTTTTTCCCACAAATCAGTGCTATTGAACACCCTTTTCATCTGTGTGTTGGTTAAAAAAAATGAACCAATGAAAAGTAGTACAAAGCACCTTGGCCAAAACCTCCACTTGAGCTGGATAAATGTTTCATTTAATGAAAAATGAACATTTTGGAGTTATCTGGTCTTGGCCAGACAGCAGAGATATGATGGATGAGTGTATTATGAAAGTCAATATTCAAAGGAAAAAGTACTTCAAATTTGTATATATATTTTCTTTTATATATATATTGGTGTCCTGTAATGTCTTGTGGAATATAATGTTTTCATGTTTTGTGTGTAACCCAGGAAGATTAGCTGCTGTTATGCACCAACTAATGGTTATGATAATAAACTCTATTTTCATTTGAACCACCTAATGATGGCTGGCTCATCAGGTGAATGCAGCTACTTTAACTAAATGTAGAATTGAACCAGAGTTTAACCACATGTTGCTTTTAATTTATTTCATCCCACGATTTTGTAACCCATTTGTTCACCCCATGCCAATTGTCTAATCTAATCCCGGACCCTACTCTCCCTCTGCCAACCTGGGGGGACAACGGACTGCCTCATGCTTCCTTCTATGCATGAGGAGCCCAAGATGCCTCTTTCCACCCGACGGGGGAGTTTCCCCAGCTGGACGTAGCGCGTGGAAGGAACACGTTTTTTCCAACCAGTTCCTTTCCCCTCCATCAGGAACCCCTTGCTGCTTATTCTGTATATTATTGAAATCTGTTGTACCTTTTCCTCCCTGCAGGCTTGGAGCACCTGGTGGAGTGCAGCTGTGAGGACCAGACTGACAGACGCTTCTATCTCTGCACCGTCTGCAAACTCACCCTGACCCACACTAAGATCATCAAACATCTCCTCAGCTTTGATCACATCCGCTGCTACATTGTAATTTGCTACGACACTCTTGATTTATTAATGTAAAAATGATCAATAAGTAGTTTTAATGCTGTTAGTGCTCGATATCAGTACTGCTTATTGCCTCCTAGCTTTAGTAAATATTACATCTGCCCCTGTCCGCCTGTCGGTGACCAACATATCAGAAAAAATAATGTCTTTATTGCCATGAAATTTGCTGCACACATTCAGGGTCCCAAGAGGGGAAAAGCTATTTTGATTTTGATGAGCTCTTGTGCCATCACAGGCCAGACTTTCAGATGAGCAAACTGGGGAGATTCTAAGGCCTTGAGCAACTGTTTGCTACTAAATTAACCTCAGTGTTGTTTGTGTTTCCAGAATGCATGGCATCCCCGTACTCTGATGTACAGCTGCTATGAATACGACAGAAGGTTTCACAACATGATGCAGGATTTTGCTAAACAGATGGAAGGAATCCATGGAACGGCCATCACTGATATGAAGGTAATCAAGTACAGTACACTGTAGAAGTAATCATCAATCATGTCTCTTCTTGATCGCAACCGGGATGATCTTCCTGTGTCTGACAGTTGTAATAATTGTGAGGACTTCTGTTGTAGCAAGTGATCCTGGAGCCCGCTTTGTTCTCATCACTGGAAGGGACTTCATACGTAGAGGGTAAGTTTGTATTTTTAGTCGCAGAGTTGGAACACTCACTATCCCCATTATCATTCCTACTATTGGCCACATTCAGAGAATTTAATTAAATTTGTTTATAATCGAAGTTAAAAGGCATATAACCCAAGAGTAGAAGATCTAGTGATCTCTAAGAGGGAGAGAAAAGCTATTGGATACATTAATAATGGTGTAAATTGAATGCACCTCTCATGAAAACATAAATGAATATATACACAAAAATACGTATAAAAGGTAAATTGTGCATTCTAATCCTAATGTTATTAGGGGTGTCAATGCGAAAGGCCTATATAAGCGTTATGATGGAGAAATATGAATATCCAGTCAGGGTGAAGGTTGACAATTTATTGAAGAAGCGAAACAGAGAAACAGCATCAGAGCTTGGGCCTTGAGGGGCAGAAGCCCTTCAAGTGTCATATGGGACACCTTTTATACACCAAGATGCTCTCCCTAAATGGAGATAGAATAGGCACTAAGTTCCATAATAAGGCTGACTAGTTAAGTTAGCAATGATCATATTGTATAGTATCACTTAGTACAGATTCGCTGACAGAGAGAAAGTAAGCATGGAGGAGTTGGCTCAGCTGTTCGATTGACAGCTGTAGTTTAAGTAGAAATAGCACATGTACCGTGAAAGCTTGCTGACCGGAAGGGCAACATGTACACAATACATACAGGAATATCTGACTGTCAATCTATACATTTCTGCCACCACTGCGTATACTCGCTATGTGCCTTGTATCAACTCGCTGCAGCTACTTGAATACATCTGTGCTGTCTCTGTCTGGTTTCTTGAAAACACTCAAGAAAAGTGTAGTGACAGTCATTAAGACAATAAAACGGAAAGGGGATATCATTTCATCGCGTGGGGGAAGGGCTGGGGCTAGGCCTTATATGGAGATTATAGAGTTTGTCATTGTTATAATACTACTTAACTACTGTGCCTTCTATGAAGTGTATTCTGAGTAGCCTGGTATTTGCCCCTTAAACCTAGGAATATCATATTTTGCTTGTCAGTCAGATATTGTATATTTCTAGTTTACAGGTCAGCCTGTCAGTTTCGGGTATCGTGTGCAAATGCCAATGTGTATTTAAGGAGAATGACATGACTCACAAGAGTAGTTCTAAGACAGGAATTTGCCTTCTTCTTGTTTGCCTTACCAGGGCAGAAATCAGCCTATAAGCCTATAAGGCTATGTCTCTAGACAATAGATAGATGTCTGTTGCATACCATCGAAGTACGGAGAGAGGGAAAATGTCCAAACCAGTCTTTATCATAAAAACGTCTCCTTTATTTTAGAGTCACAGATATATCTTCATCAGGGAAAACACAGATTCTTCTCAGGTTGAAAATCACAAATCTCCTTTAGTTTAGTATATCCTAGTATTAGATGGAGTCCTGTATAAGTGGAATTGATGTCCTCAATGGGGTAATGGGGGTAATGGGGTCATGTCAGGGCTGAACCTACAATGTAACACACCTCCTATACTGTGGCTGGAACATATGAGGATTCTTGAGGGCATGTCCTAGTACATACATGTAACTTCTAACATGACAGTGAACGGGTGTTTCCACGGCAACCCATAGGATCCCATGCACCACGCTAGTCACGTAGCATTGCAGTGAACATACACATGCATGTAGGGAATCTAATCAATATTCTGTACGCCTCGCTGCCTCTACTGCAGCCCCAGGTTACCTTTAACCCAGTACTATGTCCTGGACTGTACACATGGAGGCCTATATCTACAGATACTTCATAAGTACACAAACATATATTATTACGTTAGTTCGTCAGATGCTACATGTCCATAAAAAGTTTCATTTTGTACTTGATTTACTGACATTTTTTAGCCTTGGCGATGCTGGAAGACTGGAGGAAGGAACGCAAGCTGAGCAGCTTGATAACTAGCATCACACCAGGAGAACAGCTGGGTAAGGAATAATATGACATTATGCCTCTGTAAGGGTTTGTCTCATGTAATATTTCAGGATCATCATTCATAATCATTGAGTATCCATGATATTTGAAGTTCACATATTATATCACACATAATGGTTTATACTTTTATACTCAAAACATGAATTTGTTTTAGTTTTCTATGTAACTTTCCATTGCCCTTCTGTGTATGTTACAATTACATTTTCGTTTTTCAGATTTATTAAAACCTAGTAGGCCTAATTCGAAAACTAATATAAAATAACAGCGTTAGCTTACAGTAGAGCTCCATGATAAACACCTGAACATCAACGTTTCAGGTGTTTATCCCAACTCATGGTGGCCCAGCAACTTAATAGGACAATATATGTTTGCGTTTGTGTGTGCGTTAGAGGATGACACAGGAGTGGATTTTCACTCCTGTCCCGTCCCACTCCCGCAGAAAGAATCCTGTCCCATCCCAATCCTGGGCCAGAGTAAAAAAAAAAATCCCGTCCTGTCCCACTCCTGTACAATGACTCCTGGTCCCATCCCGCTCCTGGTCAAAATCACTCCCGTTCACATCCCGCTCCCGAAAAAGAAATAAATAAATAAAATCGCGCAGATGTTTTTCTATTTTGATCCATATTATATTTGATATCATGTTTATTATTATATAATGTATAATTTTATAATGTTCGCAGTTCAAAGACCTCACTTTCCTGTGCAATTTATTTCTGCGATTTGATGAACTGGTCTGGGATGATTCCCGCTCCTGCCCACTCCTGTTTATTTTCATTCCTGTCCCGTCCCGATCCTGGCATTAATACAAATTTGACTCCTGTCCTGCGGGAATCCCACGGGACCCACGGGACCCAATTCCTGTCAAATGGTGTGTGTGTGTGTGTGTGTGTGTGTGTGTGTGTGTGTGTGTGTGTGTGTGTGTGTGTGTGTGTGTGTGTGTGTTACTCAATTGTATAGATAGATGTAGAGATGTAGATATGGCCTGTGTGCACACATGAATATTGTCAATGTGCAGGTGCTTGGTTTATAGCCTATTGTTTTCATCTGTTTAATTGTGCGTTGTCGCCAATGTTTTCATATTTGTCAAGTTGCGCACACATGCATGCACACATAGACATCAAAGGGGTCTTGAATGCAGCATCTTATGTTGAAAGAATTGCCCTCTCTGTGTAGAAATCCATGCCGTTACGCCACATCTCCAGTATTTACTTGATGATGCTTAGTTCAGTGTGGTATCGCGCGGTATGTGGTATCGCTCACAACGTGTCGCAGCGTGACGTGTTGTGAGCTTGGAGGTCTATGCTATTTCCGATATTTCCACCAAAATGTCCTTTTAGAAATATCTGCCCCTGCCTCTCTGATATTCTCTGCGCGTCCCTGGCTTACTGATACAACCTGGACACTGAGGGAAGCAGATGTGACGACGTCATCATCTATGAATGAAGAGTGACAGCCAGGATGCCACCAAGAACCCCAAGATCTCACCAATCAAAGAAGACATGGGATTGTTTGTAGGGCTGTCACGATTATGACATTTTACATGACGATTAATTGTCACTCAAATAATTGCGATTAATGATTTAATTGTGTTTTTGTCGTTGACAATTACATTTCTGTTTGGCTTTAAGGCTTTGAAGTTACACATGGCAGATATGACACATAACCTAAATATACAAAGAAATTACTGGCATATTTGACAACTTTGTACTTAAAAAAGAACATTGATTGTGGAAATAGCCGAGCTTACAACGTGTCGTGATGTGATGCGTTGTGAGCTTGTACATCTGCTCTTTCCACTATTTTTTACTTTTTTTTAAATATATGAACATTTTTCAACATGGAAACGATTATTACGATTATGAAAAATAATCGTGATTGTGTCAAAGAATTGCGATTAGACAATTATGTTATGATAATTGTGACAGCCCTTATTGTTTGTACCAGACAGAACTGCACTGTTACAATTATATATATTATTTTGTATTTAAAGCAACAATCTGGGTGGCGCAGTGGGAAAGTGTCTGCCCACCACCGAGGATGTTATGGGTTTGAATCCACAGTGGTAACAACACACAAATACCGTATTTGCCGGACTATAAGCCGCTGCTTTTTTTTTTCATTTTTTGAACCCTGCGGCTTATACAACGGCGCAGCATATATAAAGATGTTTACAGCTAACGGCCAGTTAGTTAGTTTTACAATGGTCTCTAACAAGGATTTATATATAGATTTTTACAGCTAACGGCCACCAGAGGCGCTCTAGCAGGAAGCAGGAAGGACACCTGTGGCTTATAGTCCAGCAATTACGGTACTGTATGTGTGAGGAGCACAATAACTAAATTGGGGAGAATAACTTAGGTATATTGATGAATAATTTGTTGTTTTAATTAATGCAATACATCTGCAGTGCTTGGATGTGGTCTCCCTAGTCTTCCAATGAAAAATCACACCTATTGTGAAGTGAGGGGTGATATTTATGAGTTAATTTCATTAAGCGAAGCGGGACGACACATTTTGGGCTCTTTGTGCAAAGATGTAGGCCAGATGCATCCCGGGACAAAACCAGATGTTGGAGCTTAGCTCCTTCCAGAAGCACTGCTCAAAAATAGACCCTGCTGGTTTACTGTCTGAAGCTCATAAGCCCCTGGCCAATGAGGGATGGCCTCTTGGATGAGCGGTAGATGTTCTCACAAGGGAGACAAGGGTTTGAATCCCGAATAGGACTTAAAAGTTACATATTGCAGCTTTAACGCTGTAATCACAATTGTTGATCATTATTATTTGTTTCTTTTTGCTTCTCTTTACTGCATGGGAAAATATGGTTTGTTCAATGTGTGGAGTGAATATATACCGTATGTGTATCTACTGTATGTACATGTACAATATATGAAGTCAATATGAATATATACATATGAATGTGATTTATATGTGTGAATTTATATGACTGAGGGCATACCGGTATATACAGTATCAATGTATCTTTGGTAGGTGTGAAGATATGGATACACTTACATTATGTGTATCATCATCATCATGCTTTTTGTCATATATACAGTATACTGATATAGGCAAACATTAATTAAATGTTTCAATCATTTAATTGTGAAACATAAAATCCGGATCTCCGATTTACTTAATTGTGCATCATTAACACACGCAAATGTAACACAATGAGTCTTCTCACACACACACACACACACACACACACACACACACCTGTTCCCCGTTCCTCTCAGATCCTCTCCTTCTGTGAATTGTTTGTCTTTTATTATTTTATTCAATGTTGCCTGCATTCTTTTTTAGTTCATGTCCCTGGCAAGGGGCCAGTGTCCGTGAAAGAAGGTGTTGTTGCAACAGAGAAGGAAGTGACAGCACAGCGCTCTAACACTGAGACAGGTGAGACCAAAAGTGTAAATGGTAAAAAAAAAGCTTTTTCATGTATGCAGTCAAGTGCAATATGGGATCAATTGTGGAATAAACTCCCTGTCGCACTTAGAACTACACTCCCTAGCTTCCGCCGCGGACTGAAGACTCACCTCTTCTTCAGACTCCACCTAAACCCATAGCACTACTGTAATATAGTAATATAAGCTATCCACCTAAAGTGAGAAAACAAGTGGAGGCCATCATAGTCAGTCACGGTGAAGTCCTATGACTGTGACTGACTGGTCTAGATCGACCAATCAGTGAACGTGGCCGATCTGTCTGAAAGTAAAAACAGAGAGATGTGTCTGTCTGGGTTTGCGGTGCCGGTGGATAGCTCTTCACCGCGAGTAATGATGTAATGTTGTAGTTTTATGACTTAAAAAGACTACACCGCAGTGGATAGCTTATTACCACGATGCCTACTATGATAGGGGCTTAACACTCCCCTTCCCTCAATGACCATTCATGAAGCTAGATAGCATTTTTAGGTTCTAAAGGTTTTTTACTGATTAGGTGCGTGGTCTACCTATGTTATTGTTTTTCTAGATTGATATTCCTATGCATTTGTTATATTGTTGTTAATATACTGACATATTATCTTGCTTATTATAGTGATTATTATTAGTATTACTTGCTTATTGTAAGTCACTTTGGATTAAAAGCATCTGCTAAATGCCTAAACTGTAAACTGTAATTGGTCATGCCACAAAAGAAGAAAAGGGACAGACAGTGTTTTCTTCATTTTATAGCCATCCACAGCCCAGTGGTCGGTCGTCATGATCTATGGAAGCCTGTGAGAAGAAAAAGAACAACAACTCCTGGGAAGAAGTCAAGTTAGTGACATGCATGAATATCAGTGGTGGAAAAAGTACTTAAATGTTTTACTCAAGTAAAAGTATCAATACTGCCAGTGTTGTAAAGTAACTAAGTGCTTTTACTTGAGTACTGTACTTAAGTACAATTTTGAGGTACTTTTACTTTACTGGAGTATTTCCAATTTTCCGTACTTTTACTACATCTCAGAGGCAAATATTGTACTTTTACTCCACTACAATTATTTGAAAACTTTAGTTACTAGTTACTTTGCAGATATAAATTGCAATATCATAAAACATACATAAACCACTTTAGCCCTATTTCATACCTAGGCTATTTGAAAATAGCCGATCTTTCTAGATCTTCTATTTTCAAACATTTCGTACTTTTACTTTTGGTGTTTTAAGTACATTTTGAAGCCAATACTTTCATACTTTTAATCAAGTACATTTTGAATTCCAGACTTTTACTTGTAACAGAGTACATCTACATTGCAGTATTGATACTTTTACTTAAATACAAAATGTGAGTACTTTTTCCACTACTGAATACTGCAATGTAGAAATACTCTGTTATGGTGCACACTAGGGCATTAAAGAAAAAGTCGACTCAGTCGACTACATTACACAAGTCGACTCCCACCAGAAAAAGTCGAAGTTGAAAAAAAGGAATACTTTCTATTGTGAAAATAGCAGATCTACAGCATGTAGATTGGCTATTTAAAAAAAATTCTGCCTCTATATTTTTGACAATTTATGTTTAATTTGTCATTTTAGAGGTATTAAAAAGTCCTTAAGTTGGCACTTAATAAATGTGAAGATACCCTCTATACACTTAAACTTTGTTGGTTTGTTTACAGTTGAGCGAGAAAACAATGTTGCACATTAAGTTAATCATCTGGGGACCCCCCAAAATAATTGGGAGGGTCATGTGTGATGTGATGACATCATCAAACGATAAAGCCGACTTCAACTCAACTTTTTACTGAGTCGAGTCGACTTGCAAAAATCACAAGTCATTAATGCCCTATAGTGCACACACAACACACACCAAAGTATGGTCGCCAGCGAATAAACTCTTTTTGTGCGCGGCTGACTAAAAACGCGGAAAGAGCGCATTCTGTCCCAAAGCCAGTGCCGTGCCTGTCAGTCACTTCCAGAACCCTCCCCATTCCACCTTCGACTCACCTGATTGGACAGAGGGGGAGAAACCAGAATCTAGCATTTATCTGCTCCAGCATAAACGCAAGGTCGGCGCAGCGCGCAGATATACTCCACTGACATGAAAACGTCCCCCTCCCATTGAAATGCATAGTGGATCTGAGATGTAGTGGAGTAGAAGTAAATTTAAGTAAGTTATCAGTCTCAGTCCAGCCCTGTAACCTCACGTACCGGTAGGTCTGCATTCTGGGAGTGCAGCATTCTACAGTGGGGGTGTAAGAGGGGTGTAAGGGTGCAAGAAGGGCTTTGTAGTTGAGGAGTAGGATTTTAAATTCGGTTCTGGATTTTACTGATGAGTTGGTAGAAACTAGTTATTTTCCTCATTCCTGTCACTAAACACGCAGCTGGAGTCTGGAGATTCTGTAGAGTTTAGACAAGACCAGACCTAGCCCTACAAAAAAAAAAAGAAGTGAACAAAACAGACACTTTTGCATTGCACCTCTATCATGATAAAGCCTCGTACAATCAGTCCGCAACATTCTTACAAAACAGGATAAATATATATTATGTGCCACACCTCCTCATGCATTACTACCTCGAGGGGGATGGTACCCCGGACAGGGCCGGGGCCCCTCCGACTGCGCAGAAGGGCCCCAGAGCCAGCCCAAGGTTTTCAAAACGTATTATTTAAACGAACGGGGTCCCAGATTTGGGCGAACCCTCACTATAAGCTTTATAAAAAAGCACACCCAGTGTGAATTGAGCGGTGCCTTTCATGAGTTAATTTCATTAAGCTATGCACAAATTTCCAACGTCCCATAGTGCATTGCGCAGAAGGTGTGCGGCAGCTTCCCGTGCCGCAGCCGAGAGTGATCTACAAGCTCACAACGGTTGCATCTGCGATGCGAGGTGAGCTTGTATGTCAGCTGTTCTCCGGAAGTGTCCCACAGATAATGCTACAGTAAATTCTCGCGGAAACAGGTGGATATGAACTACTGGAACAATGTTACTGTCAATACATTCTGAGGCTGCTCAACAGCGCCGCTCGGTGGCTGCAGTTGTTGTTGCCGTGCTCAGATATATAGACAAACACTTGTGCTGATATAGACAAATGCACACAGTAACATTTTGGAGCGGCATGCTCCGCTCAAAAAGCAACGATTTAGGCCTACCATAAAATGTAGAGATGGACCAAGAAATACACGATGGGAATAAAATGCTTCTTATTAAAGAATACAGAGGATACAGGTAATTCTAGTAGGGCATACTATATTTAGACATGTGTGAGCCTTCATTAAGCACTTTATTTTTGAAATCTGAATGTTTGTGTAGACGTAAGCAGCAAATCCACTGTTTGTCAAATCCCGCCCCATTTTGCTCTGTTACTAGGTGGGACAAAAAAGCCAGGGCAGATTGTTTTTATAATGGAAGTGAATGGGGGGAAAAGATATTTTTCATAGCCTCATTATTGCTATTTAAGGTACCAAAAGAAAAACATCTACATGATATTAATAAAAAAGGAACAAAAAAGTACAGTAGTTACATTGCAAAACAGGAGTTTCCCCCCGAAAATACATGTTTTAATTCGTTTAATCCTCTGAAACAGGCAGAGGACAGATAGAGAGAGAGCGCACAGTGCATCTTGGGGAGGAAGTTGTGGAATTATAGGCTGGCTGTCAACATAAAATGTATTTTAATTGTAATTCTGCCCATTTTAAAATATATTTACCCAATCGAATATCTTAGCTACATCATTATCGTTCATGTGAACTAGTTTGTTGAAGCTTATTCATTATAATTACCGAAATCGCTATGACCGCGCAGCGCCGTACTGCGCCCCGGCCGTGCCCCGCATCACCGCACCACAGTGAAAGAACGAAAGGACTTTGTCCCACTACATAACTCCACCCCCGGTAGCAAAAGTGAATGATTTTTTCTGGTTGGCCAGTCAGGGAGTCTCAGGGACCAATCAAAAGGCTGACAAACGGTGAATTGGCTCGTCTGCTCCAAACCAGGTTGAACCTCATCCATGGCGGTCGTGGAGGTTGAACCTCATCCATGGCGGTCGTAAGATACGACTGTCATCTTTCAGGGCTAGCGCATCCCTAACACACGACTGAAATGCAACAAGAGAACGAAATGAGAAAATCTTCACACAGACACCTTTTCCCCGTTCCTCTCGGATACTCTCCTTCTGTGAATTGTGTAGCACCTCGTGATACTAGGATGTGCCAAAATGTACCAAAAGAATAAAACAGATCCTTTTATGTTCTCAATGTTCTCCAGCTGTTGGGCCTAAATTGTTGAAGGTCAAAGTCACCTCTAACGCACAGAAGAGAGAATTACATAAAGCCATTACCAAATGGGTGACTTTCCTGTTTTAATGCATTTGGTGAATTAATGTATTGATTGTCTTCCTAGGCTGTCTTAGAATCTAACCATAAATCTGGCAACGTCCACTTAGCCATGTTACTTAATGAGGTTACTGTCATATGTACTTTGACATACAACAATGTGCAATCAGATGATGGAGAGAACGAGAATTTACTGTGGCACATACATCAAAGACATGTCATGGTGGTGTCATTGGCTAGGCAATATTTCATAAAGTGGCACTTAAGACCAGGCACGTGCAGAGATAGATTGGAAAGGGGGTTTGAGCATTTTCCCTTTTCAAATTAGTTTAATGGTGCCTCTTAGATTTAAGCACCTGCCCCTTCAAATATCTCTGTACGTACCTGCTTTTAATGATCATGTAAAAGGAGTCACCCGCAGTTGTCCGGTGGTCTTCTCGCTCGTGACTCAGAGAGAGACCCCCCTGTCCACCAGGACAGGAGAACAGCTGTGATTCCAACTGAAGAAGAAGATTGTGCTGTTTTTGGAAAAGATACGCTTGTGAACTTTGAAAATAAAACATCAAGATCTGAGAAGTTGTCTGGACATCCCTTCATCATTTTTCCCTGTCAGATGCAATAATTGTTTATGTCTTTTGCTGTTTTCTTCAACGTTGCCTGCATTCCTTTCAGTTTGTGTCCCTGGCAAGTTGAAAACCACCGTGAAACAACGTGTCGTTGCAACAGAGAAGCCAGGAGCAGCACAGCGCTCTCACACTGAGACAGGTGAGCCTTCAATAAAACAACTTCCTTATAAATGGTCATAAATCGTCTGAGGTTCTCTTACCTACCCCCCACATATGCACACATCCGTCAGTGGGGGGCCACCTAAAATAATCTGCAGCAACAGGATTTTCTTTTTGGAGGCATATTGACTTGCTCATGAATCAAGCGGCAGCCAGGCTTAGAGTGAAGTTGGGGATTATGGGGAAGGAGGAAGGGGGAGGGCATATTAGAATAATAACGCTAGTTTTTGCATAGGGGATATATGACATCATGTAACAATGTTTTTAAAAAAAACGTCTTCCTGTGATGTGGCCCCCGTATTGGTTGTGGCCCTAAGCGACCGCTTATATTGCTTATGCCAGGAACCGGCAGAGAGGAAGATGAGAACCTTGATGAGCCCATTCCCCTTTGGGAGATTCTAGGAGCGTGCTCGACCTTGCTGGTTCTTCTCACGGGCAGTGGATCCATGGGCACCCCTGCCCATGGATCCACTGCCCAAATTCTGGGCCCTGGGTACAAGGATTCACTCACATTTTGTGCTTTAATTATTGAAAAATAGCAGATCTACAAGCTCACACAGCGCAGCACCGAGTGCTGCGCTGCGAGCTTGTCTTGAAAATGTATGCAAGCCTTTGAATATGTCAAATCCTTCTAAGATTTTTTTAAAAACTTGTTTCTATGTCATTGGTGTTCAAACTTTTTCATGTGAAGGACCCGCAGAATGATATGTATTTGGCCATGGACCCCCATCCCAATATATTTAGTTCCAGGGACCCCCCAGAAGCAAAATTTGAGTGTTCGCTTAAAAAATACATATATTCAAAAGATTTGCACACATTTTCACGACTTTTCAAAAATAGCAGATCTACAAGCTCGCAGCGCTTGTTGATCTGCTATTTTTCAATAGCTAAAGTATAAAATAAGGCCCCTCCACCTTGGGCCATAGTAACTCAGTAACTATATAACCAGTAAGACTCCCTAATTGGGAGATAAGGTCACAACAATGTGTTTGAAAAACTCGGCCTGATGGTGGCGCTAAATGGGACAGATCCATGTTGATGACATGACTGTGCCGCTTTGGGTGATTTTAGGGCAAAATCTGTAGGAGCAGTGTCCAAAATGTGTCCAATGTGTTTTGCAAGAATCGGCATCATGGTGGCGCTAGAAGAGGGCCGTGTGAGAAATGGGTGGAGGTTGTGGTTTGCCAGCCAAGGATTGTGTGTGCAAAGTTTGGTTTGGATAGGGGCAACGGTGGCGGAGATATGAGTAGGGGAAAAGTGTGACATGACGTGCCTGACTGACAGAATTAAAAAGATAATACAAATGTCCATATCATGTGTTACCACCTGGTTCTTTAAAATATGCGTATTGATATTTCATTACTTTTGTTTTAATTTTTTTGCACAGCAAAGCGTCCAGTAATATTTTGCCTACTAAGCTGCCAGGTGAATATGAATATGAATTATATTGTCTTTACCGCACTGTATTTGCCTGCCTCTTACTATAATGTCAATAATCCAGTGGGCTGAAGATGATGCTAATATGATCTTATTTTGACTCAGTTATGCCTGGTGAAATCTGTGAACATATTGCAATATTTTGCTCACGTGGATGGATGGGAACACAAGCAGGTGAGACATAATTTCATATTGTTGTGAATATTGTCAGGATAATAATGTTCACTATCTGTCTTCAGTCCGAAAGAAGTGTGTACTGTAAGAGAGAATGCCCGGGGTTGAAGTCCACATAGTCTCGCGTAGCCAGACTACTATTCCACAATCTCCGAATGCTATATAGAGTCTGGAACGGCAGCTCCCGAACGGCGAGTATCGGAAGTAGCCAGTGCTGCACGGAACTGTAGTCCCATTGGAAACATAACAGAAGCACACTCGCATATTCTTGTAATGGGTGTATAGTTTAAGAAAACATTTGAAAACATCATGGAAGTAACAACAAAAACACCAGAGAAAGATGAAATAACGCCCCAAAAAATGTTGAAAGGAGACATAACGCTTCCAGTAGGACTTGTTATTGCTACTGCACCAAGGGAGCGGTTGCGTCACATCCGCTCTATCTCGCACTCATAGTATCTATTTCCGTGCCCCAGACTGTATGCCGGGAGCATTTGCAAATCGCGGAGGCAACAGTCTGGCCACACGAGACTAAAGTCCACATAGCAGCAGTATACGATGCACCGTAGAAAATACTGTTCTACAATGTACTATAGTACAAGTCTCAATCCACTCAGTTTAATCTCCGTATTTATGGGTTTAGTCCGGGCGTTTCGGGCAGTATTTTGATAGAATCGTGCACTTTATGATAAAAGCATGACATTTGGCACACAGTTAGAACATGCCATATGGAACATTTTTGGCTATAGGGACATCGCAGATTTGTCGTGGGAAACTTGTGGGACCCAAACAAAGTTGGCGTCTCATAGACTTTACTATCTTTTCTAGGATCTCCTTTTAGATGACCTTGTACCAGTGAACTGTACCGTCATGAAACTGTACCTTTTTCTATGCAAACTTCTAATAAAGTCTTCAATCAATCAATGTCAAGTGCCTGTTACATGTTGCTCAATAATCTATGCACAGAGACATATGACTGCTGTAATGTGTCCAAACCAAGGGACGTCTTTGAACTAATGCCAATAGTTCCTCCAGAGTGAGACACCACACCAGCCAAATGATCACTGTATTGTGTCTGATCATAACACATGTGATCACAAGTTGGAATTGTGAATGAATTGGCTTGTGTCCGTCTTTCCACAGAGAATGAAGACAATCTTCATGACAGAAGGTACTGCAGTATATTATATATCCTGTTATCTCATGATCTGTTGTTAACCACATGTAATGTATGTGACATTGATGCATCCTGTATTATGTCTAACCCTCTGTTCTACAATCACAGCAGATGAACTGGATAATAAAGCAGGTATGATTTAGCATTATTCTACTTGTTCTAATCTATATGTTGGGTTATTTATCAGATAGGCAAACATTCAAAATGAGATAGTGTAATAATGGAGGAGTGCTGCTTAAAACCCATTCAGAACGGGTACACAGTATTGTGTATCATTATTTTATGCTTTAACTATTGAAAAATAGCAGATATACAAGCTCACAGCGAGGCAGCTTTTTCTGCTATTAGATCTGCTATTTTTGAAAAATCGTGAAAATTAGAATTTTGACCCGATTCTATAAGTGTCTTTTAAATCCTTCTAAGACTTTTTGAAAAACCTATGGTTCTGTGTCAGCAATCTGGCTTAGCCATCGTCAAAGAAAAGGTCCTTTTCACTTAACTGGAGCTCAGTTAGTCTGTTCTTACTATCCTTTTTGACTACTATGTCAGTGGTTCTCAAACTTTTTCATGAGAAGGACCCCCAAAATGATATGTATTTGGCCAAGGTCCCCCATGTCAAAATATTTAGTTCCAGGAACCACCCAGAAGCAAAATTTGAGTTACAAACGTTTGCTTTAAAAATACATATATTCAAAGATTTGCACCAATTTTCATGATTTTTTCAAAAAATAGCAGATCTACAAGCTCGCAGCGCAGCACTCGGTGCCGCGCTGTGAGCTTGTATATCTGCTATTTTTCAATAGTTAAAGCAGTAAATAATTCTAGGCCTAAATGGTTTAAACTAGCAGACAATCAGATGTCTAAGTTTAATTAGCAGTGCTTGTTTTTATCATAGTGCTCCGCGGCCATAGTTTGATGTATGAATGCCAGTACCTCAACAGAGAAGAACGGTCCGAACCGGTCATCGGTGAGTTGGGCTGCATTATGTCTTATCAGTAGAATCACTGTGGTGACATTCAACAGTTACAGTGTCATTTCTTTGTAGTTGTTGTAATTGTAACAATAATTTGATCCACAGTCGGAAACATTAATTGCGTTTGTCCTTGAATAAAAATTAATAGAGCATTGTCTTTCTGCAAGGCCTTCTTCATATTGTGATGTGTGTCACCGCCCGCGCACCGTATCTTTACGTGTGCACGGTCTGCCAGTGCACGTTCCCTGCCGGCCAACTCAGAGCCCATCTGCGTCGTCAGCGACACATCAAACGCTCTCTGGTGAGTCCTGCTGCGCCTGCTTTAGGGGTGGGCGATATGGAAAAATACAATATCACGATATTTTCCCACGCTGTATCCCGATACTCAATGTTATCACGATTCTTTTTCACATTGTTTTTTATGGGGTATTTTCAAGGTACTTGACAAAAACTAGACTCTCCGGGTTCCTTTTGGGAGGTCTAAATTGAACTTTACAAGTATGTAACCATTTGGTTTCATTTGTATACTGTCAGAGTTAAGTGGAGACCTTGACATTTTAAAGTTTGAGAACTACTGATTTAGACCAAAATGCAGGTTTAAATTGAATTCTGCAATGAATCTCTCTATTAACGATTAAACAGGATTTTTTACAAGGCTCCCTCAATTGTATCACGATATATACGATACCTCTGAAAAGGCATATCGTGGAGACATTGTATCGTCTCCACGATAATTATCACCATATCGCCGCCCACCCCTAACCTGCTTTAGGGGTTTACAGAAGTAAAGTAGTGGGTGAGATTAGTTGTCGTGCATCGTTCCCATCGTATCGTACCGTTATTTTCCATCGATGAAAGAATGGAAAGAGGAAGACAGGCGGGAGGGGGCAAGGAGCTCAAGCAAGACAAAAGCTAAGAACAAACATATCTACATATTTACACATGGTACTGTACGTAGTCCAGGCGTTTCGGGCAGCAGTGCCGGTTCTAGGATTCAGGTGGCCCTATGCAAGATTATTTTAGGTGGCCCTCCACTGACGGATGCACGCGTACGTGTGCATCCGTCAGTGGAGGGCCACCTAAAATAATCTGCAGCAACAGATCAAAAATGTCTTTTTGGAGGCATATTGACTTGCTCATGAATCAAGGCAGCCAGGCCTAGAATGAAGTTGGGGATTATGGGGAAGGAGGAAAGGGGAGGGCATATTAGAATAATAACGCTAGTTTTTGGATAGGGGATATATGACATATAATGTAACAATATGTTTAAAAAAAAAGTCTTCCTGTGATGTGGCCCCCGCTTTGGTTGTGGCCCTAAGCGACCGCTTATATTGCTTATGCCAGGAACCGGCTCTGTCGGGCAGTATGTTGATGGAATCGTGCACTTTATGATAGAAGCATGAAATTTGGCACACAGTTAGAACATGCCATATGGAACATTTTTGGCTATAGGGCCTTCGCAGATTTGTCTTGGGAAACCCTAACCCTTGTGGGAGCCAATCAAAGTTAAAATAATTTAAAAAAGAAATGCTTTATGTAGCATGTGAGGGGTCAAATTTGGGGTTTGTCATGATTCTGAATCCAATGCAAGCATTTGTTTTGCACGAAAAACATTCCTAAAACTATGGTTTAGTGATGAGTCGTCACTTTTCACAGTTTTGTGGGGGCCGTATTTCGGAAAGGAATGTCTGTCATGCAAAACAAATGCTTGCATTGGATTCAGAATCCCGAAAAATCCCTAGTTTGACCCCTCACATGCTACTTAAAGCATATTTATTTTTTGTATTATTTTACTGTATAGTAAAGTCTATTTTTCAATAGCTATTTTTTCAATAGAGCCCAACTTTGATTGACTCCTACAAGTTTCCCAAGACATATCTGCGATGTCCCTATAGCCAAAAATGTTCCATATGGCATGTTCTAACTAAACAAATGTCATGCTTCTATCATAAAGCGCAGAATTTGTGCACAAAACGCTCGGACTAACCTGAGATAAAAAGAGGGAGGGATAAAAAATATAAGTGAGCATAGAAGCACAAAGGTTTACATACACTTGTAAAGAACATGTCTGTCGTGGCAGTTTAGTGGTTTAAGAATCACTGGCTTAGAGCTACAATAGAGGGTCTCCTACTCTCTTCCAGATGAGCTAAACTGCTTTTATGGCAGATTACAGATCTCAAAGGAAAAAATAAACCTCCACAGATTCAGCTTCTTCCATCTATCACCACCGTTTTGCATGCGTGGGGATTTTCAGCCGTCAATTTTCGGATAATACCATGGGCAGGGGCGTCACACCAAATTCTGGGCCCGGAGTACTTTAACTATTGAAAAATAGCAGATGTACAAGCTCACAGCGCAGCACCGAGTGCCGTGAGCTTGTACTGTAGATCTGCTATTTTTGAAAAATCATGAAAAGTCTTTGAATATTTCAAATCCTTCTAAAGGTTTTTTTGAAAAACCTATGTTTCTATGTCAGTGGTGCTCAAACCTTTTCATGTCAAGGACCCCCAAAATGATATGTAATTGGCCGCGGACCCCCATCTCAAAATATTCAGTTCAAGGGACCCCCCAGAAGCAACATTTGAGTTACAAATGTTTGCTTAAAAAATACATTTATTCAAAGATTTGCACACATTTTCAAAAATAGCAGATCTACAGTACAAGCTCACAGCGTGGCACTAGCTTGTATATCTGCTATTTTTCAATAGCTTTATAAAGTATAAATTAATTCCAGGCCCCTCTACCTTGGGCCCTAGTAACTCAGTCCCACTCCCCCCCGACTTTAAGGGTTCCCTGCCTTGATTTTCTAACCGTTTGACGTGGGCTACAGTCTTTTTTCACTCTCTATCAAATGTCTTTGCCAAAAAATAGCCGATCTACAAGCTCACAACGCGTCGCTTTGCGACACGTTGTGAGCTTGTAGATCAGCTATTTTTTGGCAAATGTTCCGCCCCAGGATAATGGATTTTGATTATCACGATAATATCGTAAATCGTGATATCTTTAGTCACAATAATCGTGATATGAAATTTGTCATATCGTCCCATCCCCAGTGGGCACGTGCAATCGTGCATGTCCATTGTGCACGATCCGCATGCACGCCACGGCCCGTTCGCAGCGTGCACACTTTATTTTTGCTACACTGCTTGTGTTTGGGCATTTTGGAAAAGTTTTGGAAATTCATTGGTAAAAATGTGTGGGAACCCTGGCTCTAGATGCACCAGAATCCTGCTCGTCTACCATTTGCCTGGAAGGGAAGCGAGTGTGAAAAGCTCCTAACATCCTTGGCCTGGGAGGAGGAGAAGGCTCAAGGACCTGAACACATGGTGCTCAAGGTGAAATGACAAACAAGGCACATTGAAAGTCATAGATCCTTATGTAAGGCTGCGTTTAACAAGTGCAATGTATAGTCAGTGCTGACACCTTTCTTTTTTTTATTATTCTTTTCAGATAATTCATCTACCAAGCTGGGTTTTTATGCGGTTTAGCAACGACTATTCACACGGTGAGCATTGGCCTTAATGGAACAGTGGTGAAAAAAAAGGGGGAAAAAAAGATCAATACTGCAATATAGAAATACAAGTAGGTGCAGTGGTTAGCGCTTCACCTCACAGCTAGAAGGTCCTGTGTTCGATTCCCGCCGGGGGAAGCTGTGGGTGCTGGGGGCGTGTTCCTCCCTCCGCGTCATCAGCGCCCACACCCTAGGTGGGGTCGGCGATAGGGCCTTTCTGTGTGGAGTTTGCATGTTCTCCCCGTGTCCCCTGGGTAGGTACCCTCACAAAAACATGCAGTAATCCTGGTCTCATGGTGCCTCCCCCTAACCAGCCTGGCCGCCTGACGGAGGGGAAAGGAACCGGTTGGAATAACGTGTTCCTTCCACGTGCTACGTCCAAACCGGGGAAATCCCCACTGTCAGGTGAAAAAAGAGCAACTTGGACTCCTCATGCATGGAAGGAAGCATGAGGTCAGTCCGTTGTCTCCCCAGGCGGGGCAGAGGGAGAGCAGAGCCCAGGATTACATAGTAGGGGTGTAACGATATACTGTATCGAAATATCGTTTTCAACTTAAAAAACCGAAGTATATCGAAATGAAAACAGCTAAAATCGAATCGTATCGTTTTATTTTGTATCGTATCGAATCGGCAGTGCAAAGAATCGATTGTATCGATACTACCTTCTTGTGCATTGTATTTAGCATTTTTAAGAAGAAAAAATAAAAAGGGGGGGGGGGGGGGTTTCATTACTTTTCCTTTCCATATAGTTAAACTGGTCTATGGATAAATGTTTGTAATCTCTGGGTTCATGTCAAGGTGCAGGTTTGTCAACATACAATGACCATGTATTTGGCAGATAATCACTGTGTTTACTTATTTATATCCACAATAATACATGTTTCCCTTAAAAACCTGCACTATCCACACCTTTCACACAGATTTAATTTCTTTGATAAATAGTTACTATATCGATTTTAAATCATTGAATCGAATCGTATCGTGTTGCCATGAATGAACCAATATCGTTCATGTATCGTATCGTCAACCATGTATCGTGATATGTATCGAATCGCTATTAAAATGTATCGTTACACCCCTATTACATAGACAATTGGCACTGGGTGAAAGAAAAATGGTTTACAAAATCGAGGGATAAAAAAGAAAAAAGAAAAAAAATACAAGTAGCCTATTGGAAAAGTACAAATACCAAAAAATTGTACTTAAGTACAGTACTTAAGTAAATGTACTTCCCACCAGTGTAATGAAACATACTGGGGTTTGTCTGGGAGGGACTGTTGGAGGCCCACATCCACTCACCCCACTCTTCTCACCATTTTAGTCTTTGCATTAAAATGTCTTCTAATGTTTCTTTTGACAGTCTGCGATGTGCTTGATGAGCACTTCTCCTATGACTGGCTAGTGGAAGGTTAGTGTCGTGCACATGGCCTCCCTTTCATTCAGCTAAATAATGTTCCAAGTGTTTTATTATGATACTTTCTGGGGTTTTTTTTTGTGTGTGTTTATGCATAGTTCCAAAGTTGGTCACAGTAGATGACATTCTAGCCAGCTACACATCTCCTCAGCTGGGTGAGTAGTACCAGTGCCAGTGTTCATTTTAACAGCAAAATCTAGTCTAGTTTGATCTAGTTTTAGTCCTTCCCAAAACACAACCAGGCAATACCAGTTTAAGAGTCCTAAATACAGTGATTTATTAACCAAAGTTTTAAACGGGTGGGGCCCTGTATCCTACTAAAAACAAATCCCATGCTTGTTGCCAAACATAAATACATACCGGTAGTTCTTACCTACTGTATAGCTTAAAGATGGAGTGTCATGATTTTTTCGCCCCAAAACATGATGAGCAGGTATTATGATTATACTAGGAGGAAGATTTCATATGTATGATGTAATTAACTCTGTGTTTTTTGATCGAGCCTTTTGACTCAGAGGCTTTCAGCTTTCAGGAAGTAACCAAAAATACACAGGCACATTACAACCACACATAGGGGTCTATCAGAGTAATGTTAACTCCATAGACACATACAAAACAGAAACGGCACAAAACTATGGCACCACCTCTTTAACTTAAGAAATAATCATAATCAAATGGATACAAAACCAAAGAAAGGCCACCCACCCCTACCATACCAGAGGCTAAACTAACCCATGTTAAAACTAGCAACTCTAAAACCACTGGCAAACACAGAGGACTGATGTTTTGAGGCTTGCGTTTTGAAGACATCTATGGAACTTGAGACAGCCATCTTATATCATATATCTCAGAGCCCTAGAATGGAGAGTTAGGCCAACTACGTTCACTTCATGGGGCGAGTCCAATGGCGGCTCGGGAGGAGCTTCTATAGTGACAAATATCTAACCGGAAGTCTGCTAAATGAATGAGAGCAGCAGCTCAAAACATTTCCTAACGACTTTGACCTTTATAAAAATAATCGATTCAGACAAATGAAAGAAAAAGGTTATTTCCTGATATCTTATTCGAATTTTATTAACCATGTTATTTTACATCGTTTTTTGGCAATAGTACCAAGTAAATATTACAGAGACTTTAGTTGTCACTGTAAAATACTTTAAAACCGTTCTAATGTTGTATATTTACCTAAAAATGCAGATATTCGCGACGCTGCATCACTTTAGAGCTGAAATGGGTGACGTAACGAGTTCATTTTCGGACCCCTCGGTGACACCACTCTCTGATTATACTGCTCTGATATATCTATATTATCATATAGACAGGAGCCAGTCACCAGCAAGTTCCACCTAGTAGTTAGCCAATCATACTCAGCTACCACTCACGCCAGCTGGTATTCAGTCACTCCTCACCACTCATTCACAAACACAGCAATGAGGGGGAAACATGCATCGGGCCAACACACCACACAGGAACATACATAATATGACCCGAGGGTCATAACAACAGTTTTATTGTGCAGACCACATATTGATTCATGTCCTCTTTCCCGACCAGGTCTGCAGTTCATAGTTATTTACCAAAATAACAGGGCATCAGGATCCTTATGTTTGCTCTGTGAGAGAATTGTGAACCAAGTTGAATTGTCCTCCCATGTATTCAGCTTTGAACACGTCAAAGCATTTCTGGTGAGTACAATAATCTCCTCAAACATAACAACCACTAGTCGACGTTTGAATATGGCACTTATTAGAATTATGTTGTTGATGATGGTTTTGAAATACTTGCCTTGGTGTGTGTGTGTGTGTGTGTGTGTGTGTGTGTGTGTGTGTGTGTGTGTGTGTGTGTGTGTGTGTGTGTGTGTGTGTGTGTGTGTGTGTGTGTGTGTGTGTGTGTGTGTGTGTGTGTGTGTGTGTGTGTGTGTGTGTGTGTGTGTGTGTTGCAGCATTATGCCCACCCAGGCTCCCTGGATTTTATTTTATTTACTTCACAAGTAAATACAAACCCTGACGTTTTGCTGAACTTGGCAAAGCAGGCAGAGAAGATCCACCCCACTGGCTGTATACAGGTACACCCTAAACCTATAGTCTATCACTAGATATCATGATATACATTCAGCAATGTGATGATCAGTTCGAAGACACACATATCATTCTATTTTCTGTCTTACAGAAATTGACACTGAGCAGCCCCATCCATCCATACACCTATAGAAACGGTACTATAAGTGTGGTTTTGGCATAGGGAGGGAAAGCTGTCGCATCGCCCTCTGCTGTTTGCATTCCAAACATGTAATGGGTCAACTAGAAAATGTGCTCAGTAGAGCACAGACCAAACCCTCAAACTACTGTAGATGGCTCCTTGAGGACAACTTTGTTTTTTTTTACAACAAGGGTTCATATTTTAGATTGTAATAGAGAAAAGAAAAAGTGAGTGTTAAAATGTTTTCATTTGCTTTGTTCTATTGTTTTATCACGTTTACCGTGCTAAAATGTGGGGCATGCATACGCATGGGGGCATGCGTACAAGTGGCTAAATATGTCTTTTTAGACACAATTAAGCCAGCAGTTTCTTTATTGCTATTTACAGTAACACTTCTAGCACCCATAAGTCACCAACCATGAAAGGTTGCGTTGTATCTTGGGAATGGGATTATTCCGTGTAAAATGACATATTTAGCCACTTGTACGCATGCCCCCAACCACTGAAATAAGAATCTCTAAAACAATAGAAAGAAGTAAATGAAATAATTGTAACACTCATCTTTTATATTCTTTAATTACAATCTAAAATATGAACCCTTGTTGTAAAAAACTAAAGTTGTCCTTTAACACATTGACCGCCATTTTAACATACCTCCGTACTCCCACCTGCCATTCGTCTCCATAGACTTCCATGTAATTGGGTGTGCACGGATCATGCACACCCATGCCTAGATAATGCACCACGTGTGTCCACCTTGCTCACAGCTTTCAAACAAAAAAATCCGAATGGAAATCCGTTCAGGCATTCCTGAGATAACAGCCACTATGTTTAACAAAGATGGCTGCCAAAATGGCTGCCATGCTTGAAAGATGGGGTTGTTATGGGGGTTAAACATGAAATTTCGCGATTGCTATCATGCCTACTCCATTTTTTGGGGTCAAAATTTAAAAAAAAAAAAAAAAAAATTTTGAAAAAATTTTTTTTTTTTTTTTTTTTTTTTTTTTAAATTCTCGGGACTATCGGGCCTGGCGGGGAAAGACATTGGAATAATCTCGGGACTATCGGGCCTGGCAGGGAATGAGTTAACTGTAAAATACTTAATAAATAATTACGTTTCCGTTGTCTACGTCATTTTGGCAGGAGGTTCTGGGGCCTATGAAGACATTAAAAAAATGTGTGTGTGAATGCAACCAGAAGATGTTGTAGGTCTGCATTTTCCCTCCCTATAGACGGGTTTCTTGTTTACAAACATTGAGACTAAATGCACAGCTGACTGTATCATGTAATCAATTCCTACCAATCCCCAAACCTGTTGTTTTGGGGAGCGCTGGTTTCATTGGCTAATTTTGGTACCGACCCTGCGCACGCATCTAGTTCTTATCAGTGTAACGTGGACCAGAAACCCGTCCATAGACTCTCTCATGGTGTAAAGTATATTATAATTTAATTTATGCTAGAAGTAGAGTTGGTGTCTTAACTACTCATGTCTGTTCCAGCTGTCAATGTCCTGAAAATGACAAAGAAGAGGATGGATAGTCAAGGACAGTTTGACATTCCTTATTTTCCCTATTTTCCGGAAGGAGAGAAATTGGGTAAGTCATGTTTTTGTAGAGTTAAAATCACTTTCATTGTTATGTACAGTAAATAGAATATACAGGATGCACACTTGCACAGAACACATTGACACATACTAATGAAAGGAACCTCTGCTACAGTAAGACTGAAAGAAACATTACAGTATTTAGTCAGAAATTATTACTTAAGTTCTGAAACCGTCCGGTCTATGGGACCACGACTGCAGATCACCTATAGCCTGCGGGAACATGACCGCAACTACAGATCCCATAGCCTGTGGGGAAATGTTAATAGCATTTGAGAAAAGTTAAGGAACAGCTTCCTCACTCCATGCATATCGTCACTGTCTGGCCAAAACCTCTTAACTCCATTTTGAGGTTTTTGATTTTTTTTGGCATAAATCAGGGCTATTCAACACCCTTTACATCTGAGTGTTGGTTAAAATAATATTGAACCAATGAAAAGTAGTAAAAAGCCCTTCGGTCAAAACCTCCTAACTCCACTTGAGCTCATTTTCCCGAAAATGAACATTTTGGAGTTAGGAGGTTTCGGCCCGACAGCAGAGATATGCTAAGCAATGGTCAATGCCCATGTTCAGAATCAACCTTGACAAATCTACCTATTTGTAGTTTGTGACATTAGCTCCGGACGGAGATGGACAGACAGACAGGGGGAAATAATCTCCATCCATGGCTTTAAATTGGAAGAAGTAGAGCTACAGTAGCGCTTATTATATTATGCCTTATTTACTTTTGACAGTTGTCTCATGTTGTTCAGTCCCTACAGAACCTCTGAGGGAGATTGACAGAGACCTTGGAAGTGACATCCTCAAAATGACCAAGAAACCTGAAGGAGATGCTGCCAAAGAACGTGCAGATGTGAAGGTTCCCACTCCACTGCCTCCAGATGTGAAGGATCACACTCCTCAGCTGGGTGAGTAGTACCAGTGCCAGTGTTCATTTTAACAGCACATTTTGGATCTAGTTTTAGCCATTCCCAAAACACAACCAGTAGTGCAGGACTGCAGGGCGTTAAGGGGAGCAAATGCTAATTTCGTGAAAATTTGTCTTAAAGCGCCAGAAAACGCCCACAAAACTGTGATTAGTGATAAAGTGATGAGTCATCACTAGTGTTGCAGACTCTGTGTCCAACTGGACGTAGTAACGGCCCCTTGTTAATGGATCAAAGGAAGGCAATTATGTCTCTCGGCACTGTCAACTAGCAGCTACAGATGCATACTTTTCAAGCAGACTGGTTAATTGGTTCTTAACTTATTTTGTTTCAACTTTAACTCATACAGTGCCCCGGGCCACAAGTGGCCGCTAGAGTGCCAGAAATCTCTCTATAGACCTTCGCTCTAGCTTCCGTCGACGCTGTCCCAATAGTCCAGTCATTATATGAAAAAACCTAAAACAAATTGCAATAGTAGCAAACTCAACTGATTCTGTATCCTCATTATGTCCTTAGTGAGGGAAAAAAAGTCCCAAGGAATCCCATCGGGGCAAAGTTTTGAAAACGACCTACCTACCTTCACTTACTATACACTACACTATAAAGGAAAATATGACTCCCAAAAAAATCTGCTTTAAGTGGGATGTGAGGGGTCAAACTAGGGATTTTTAATTATTCTGAATCCATTGCAAGCATTTGTTTTGCATGAAAAACATTCCTTGGGCTAAAAACGGACCCCAAAAGACTGTGAAAATTGATGAATCATCACTAAACCATCATTTTGAGGGTCCATTTCTTGCCCAAGGAATGTTTTTCGTGCAAAACAAATGCTTGCAATGGGTTCAGAATAATTAAAAACCCCTAGTTTGACCCATCACATGTAGTGTATAGTAAGTGAAGGTAGGTAGGTCGTTTTCAAAACTTTCTCCCGGTGGGATTCCTTGGGACTTTTTTTCTCTCACTTAGGACATCACTGGACTAGTGCCTTGGGATTTCACTCCAGCCAATGCTATGTGGGACGAGAGGAGGAAGCTAGCTGACACGTAGCCAAAATGCTAACCCCTTTAGAAGCCCGATCTAAAGCTATTTCAGTCGCAAAAAAACGTTCTCTTTGGGTCTGGGAACAAATCCGGTCTAAAGATGTGATTTATTATTGGAGTGGGCGGCGCGATGCGGCCGTTAGCGAGACTACGGCCCGTGTATGGCCGAGTGTTGGCCCGGACCATGGATGGACGTTTAGACCGGGGCTTCGTTGAGGCTTCCGATTAAATAATTCATTTTATTAAATATCCCGGACTACTTCGGGATAGGCACCGCCTAATACGTCGCGCCGCCGCCAGTATAGATTGAGGTTTTTTTGGGGGGCTCTAAACTTTATTTTAAACCATTTTCAATGGAATAAATCGTCAGACCATCTAGGGTCTCTCGTTGGCAATCGCTGGACGAGCAAGGACCACCCACGTTGCTCCAAGCAGCTCGGGGTAAGTAAAATAGCAAATAAAATATTGTATTGGATTGAAATAAAGCCGAACTTGTTCGGGATAGGCACAAAAAGGGTTAAAAATGGCCAATGTTTTACCAGTTTTTATATAGTTTGTTGATTATTTTTGATGCTGTAATGGTCTATTTTATTTAATTTTTTGAGGTATTAAACAGGTTTTAAAAGTCCTTAAATCGTGACTTCACTGCCAAATTTCAAAGGCCACACCAAAGATCCGCTGCACAATGCTTGAGAAACACTGCACTAATAGGCCTATATCTGAATTGTCGCTGGAGTAGCAGGAACGCCGCCGTCGCCACCCGCAATGTGGTGGCCCTCGGCTTGGTACCCTAGACATAATTCGGCCCTTGGCGAAAACTAATTGGGGAACCCTGGCATACAACAACGTTTGTGACGTGTGGCCTATATGTGATTATGAAGAAGTTTACTGAGGTTTTAGACATATTTTAGTTTGTTCAACACAGGATATTTAAATGTAATAGTTTGTTTTGTTTCGTTTTGTAAAAAAAAGTAATAGAATTTTGTTCTTATTGCACTATTCTGCTCTTAATTTGATTTAGTTTGCATGGTTATTTTGTGGTACACTACTCATAAGTTGTTTTGCACAAATGTTTTTTGTGCAAAACAAAGGCTTGCAATGGATTCAGACCTCTCACATCCTACTTAAATACCCAGAAAAAAAAGCCCAACTTGATTTGGCCGCTGTGGCGACCCCTAAGGTCGCAAATTCGGGCTCCCTAGCTAAATCATTAGAGCATGCCCTGGGCTACATCTGTGCAAAATTTGGCGCTTTAAGACAAATTTGCACGGAATTAGCATTTGCTCCCCTTAACGCCCCGCACTACAGGCAACACCAGTTTAAAAGTCCAAAGTACAGTGATTTATTTACCAACCCCTCAAGTGTGAAAGTGCAACGCTAAGGGAGTAATGCTACTATAGGCAGGGACGTTGCGCGTTACTTCATGTGTGGCCGCGCGGGCCCACAGAGGACTGGTGTTTTGAGGCTGGCGTTTTGAAGACATCTATGGAACTTGAGACAGCCATCTTTTTATAGACAGGAGCCAGTCACCAGCAAGTTCCACCTAGTATAGTTAGCCAATCATACTCAGCCACCACTCACACCATTCACACCAGCTGGTACTCAGTCACTCCTCACCACTCATTCACAAACACAGCAATGAGGGGGAAACATGCATCGGGCCAACACCACACAAGAACATACATAATATGACCTGAGGGTCATAACAACAGTTTTATTGTGCAGACCACATATTGATTCATGTCCTCTTTCCCGACCAGGTCTGCAGTTCATAGTTATTTACCAAAATAACCGGGCATCAGGATCCTTATGTTTACTCTGTGAGAGAATTGTGAACCAAGTTGAATTGTCCTCCCACATATTCAGCTTTGAACACGTCAAAGCATTTCTGGTGAGTACAATAATCTCCTCAAATGGCCTAATTTCTCCCTTATATTTATTTATTCTGGACATAACAACTAGAGGTCTCAAATTCTGCCCGAATCTGACCATACCCAAACCTGACCCGACATTTAGAGTAGGGTAGGGCCTAAAATGTATGCTAACTAGTCGGGCCGGGTAGGGCCTTGGGCTCAATGAAAAAAGAAAATACATATTTTTTTTTTATCATTTTATTACTATTACTCTGTGAAAGAGATCTCAAATTCTTTCCAAACCCGACCATACCCCACCCCACATAGGCGATTTTAAGGGGTGTCTATGGGTGCACTTGCACCCCCTGGCCACCAGGCGGCCAGTTTTTTTTGTAATGTAACTTTATTTTATAATTATTAAATAGAACAGTGATCGTGGTTTGTAAAATGTGCGCAAAAAGAGAGGAGGGGCAAGTATTTCTGTTGTTAACTTGGCAGACTTGGTAGGCACTATGGGTGGTCTGTGAGATTAACACCATATACCGGTAGGCATTTTACAGATTGAGAAAGAACACGAAATTAAACTGCAGCAAATAATTGATCAGTATGCAAGTGCCAAAAACCGGAGGCTGCAGTTCATTGTGTAATAAGGATGATTGCTTGATTTCTTGATGATTAACTTGATGTTTGGATTTATTTGTCCTGTCCTGTGCTGCCTCTGCCTGCAAAATATAAGTAAATAAATTAGCTCATGGTGTCTAGAAAAAGAAGCACCTGTTTTGCACTTTTTTAGTTTATATTGTGTTACATTTGGGTAAAAAATAAACCGCAGAAACCTGTTAAAACAACAGGACAAAACCTACGCTAAAAAACACAATTTTTTTCGCATGGCGCTGGCGCTCGTGTACTCGGTCTGTCTTGCACCCCCTGTTAGAAGAGGCTAGAATCGCCTATGCCACCCCACCCAACGTTTTCGGGCCGGGTAGGGCCTAAAATGTATGCTAACTAGTCGGGCTGGGTAGGGCCTCGGGCAGGCCCAGTTAGGGCCCAGTTGGGGCCGGGCCTTAATTTTCCAGGCCCATTGAGTACTCCATTAACAACCATGAGTCGACTTTTGAATATGGCACTTATTAGACTTATGTTGTTGATGATGGTTTTGAAATACTTGCCTGTGTGTGGGTGTGTGGGTGTGGGTGTGGGTGTGTGTGTGTGTGTGTGTGGGTGTGCATGTTGCAGCATTATGCCCATCCAGGCTCCCTGGATTGTGAAGTAGATAAACACCCTGACAAGTTGCTGGACTTGGCAAAGCAGGCAGAGAAGATCCACCCCACCGGCTGTATACAGGTACACCCTAAACCTATACAGCTTATCACTAGATATCATGAATTACATGCAGCAATGCGATTATCAGTTCCAAGACACACGCATCATTCTATTTTCTGTCTTCCAGAGAGTGACACTGAGCAGCCCCATCCGTCCATACACCTATAGAAACGGTACTGGAAGTGTGGTTTTGGCATAGGGAGGGAAAGCTGTCACATTGCCCTCTGCTGTTTGCATTCAAAACATCTAATGAATGGGTCGACTAGATTAGAAAATGTGCTCAGTAGAGCACAGACCTGAAACCCTCAAACGACTGTAGGTGGCTCCTTGTCTAGACTGAATTTATTAACTGTAAAATACTTTAAATATTCTGTCATTTTGGCAGGAGGTTCTGGGGCCTATGGAGACATTGATTTAAAACTAAAAAGAATTGCATATAAGTGAATGCAACCAGCAGATGTTGTAGGTCCCTCCCTAATGACTCTCTCATGGTGTAAAGTATATTATAATTTAATTTATGCTAGAAGTAGAGTTGGTGTCTTAACTACTCATGTCTGTTCCAGCTGTCAATGTCCTGAAAAGCACGGAGAAGATGATGGATAGTCAAGGACAGCTCATTCCTTATTTTCCTTATTTTCCAGAAGGAGAGAAATTGGGTAAGTCATGTTTTTGTAGTGTTAAAAATCACTTTAATTGTTATGTACAGTAAATAGAATATACAGGATGCACACTTGCACAGAACACATTGACACATACTAATGAAAGGAACCTCTGCTACAGTAAGGCCGAAATAAACATTACAGTATTTAGTCAGACATTATTATTAAGTTCAACCGTCCGGGCTATGGGACCACGACTGCTGATCACCTATAGTCCACGGAACATGACCGCAACTACAGATCCAATAGCCTGTGGGGAAACTGTTAATAGCATTTGGGAAAAATTAAGGAACAGCTTCCTCACTCCATGCATATGCTGAGCAATGGTCAATGCCCATGTTCAGATAGTTTGTGACATTAGCTCCGGACGGAGATGGACAGACAGCCAGGGGAAAATACATAATCTCCATCCATAAATTGGGAGTAGTAAAGTTACAGTAGCGCTTATTATATTTGCCTTATTTACTTCTCCTTTTTTTCTTTTGACAGTTGTCTCATGTTGTTTTTCAGTCCCTACAGAACCTCTGAGGGAGATTGACAGAGACTTTGGAAGTGACATCCTCAAAATGACCAAGAAGCCTGAAGGAGATACTGCCAAAGAACATCCAGATGTGAAGGACCCCACTCTGCTGCATCCAGATGTGAAGGACCCCACTCCACTGCATCCAGGTGTGAAGGACCCCACTCCACTGCATCCAGGTGTGAAGGAAGCCACTCCACTGCATCCAGATGTGAAGGATCCCACTCCACTGCCTCCAGATGTGATGGACCCCACTCCACTGCATCCAGATGTGATGGACCCCACTCCACTGCCTCCAGATGTGAAGGATCCCACTCCACTGCATCCAGGTGTGAAGGACCCCACTCCACTGCCTCCAGATGTGAAGGACCCCACTCCACTGCCTCCAGATGTGAAGGATCCCACTCCACTGCCTCCAGATGTGAAGGATACCACTCCACAGCCCATTCCAGTGATAAAGGAAGCAGTGCCTGATAAAGATTCCTGTGTCCATGAACCCGATGAGAAGAAGTGTCCCACTCAGATCACCTCTGTGGAACGTAGAGCAGATACAGGCACCGTTGTGGACAGAGACACTCTGAAACAAAGTACAGAAGAACACAAGACTGAGGAAGAACAAAAGACTGAGAAAGACCAACCGACGGGCCAGACTTTTACGTGGAAGTTTGCGTGGTTAAGGGTGAGTTCTAAGAGTCAGGTGACAGCCTGTGAAAGAGTAAGTGATGCAGGAAAAGTGGCCGAAACAGAAACGGGCGCGACTAGCCAGGACACCATGCCAACAGTTGGGAGAGATTTTGTTGGTGAAATGGAGAGCATGACCCCGGAGAAAAGGCAGTGGAATGAACAATCTGGTTCAGAGGCGGGAGGTAAAAGACAACGACTCTGCGATACAGAGGAAGGATCAGCCTCTGAGAAGACCTGCCAAAGAATCTGCCAAACAGTGGAGGTTTTGAGTGATATGACACGTGATCAATGTGTAAAACATAAAGGTGAGTTATTTTATTCACTCTGGTCCACTCGGTAGTGGAGTTTCTCTGTTCAACTTAAGCATCAGTGTTCAACTTAAGCATCAGAGTACCAGAGCATTTTGGCATTCTGGCAAGACAGTGTGGTGGCAATATCTGTGAAAAAGAGCTCACAAACTAGTCTCTTTCCAGAGACCAGCAGAGCGTGCAAGTACTGCGTTCGGCTGCATATGTAGGTTGGTAGCTGTATGTCCGTAGCCCAATTAGGGACCAGCATTTCTGGCAACGTCATTATTAACAGCCAATGAGGGACCAGCATTCCTGGTGATGCCAGTGGTGATGTCAGTGACCAGATGAATAAATACAAACACCTCATGGCGCGCTCTGCTGGTGCAAGACGCAAGTTGGCAGAGTGCATTTCTAGTTTTGTTTTTAGTGGAGGGTGTGATACATCTGTGAAATGTTGAACATTAGGCTGAAGAACGTGTCCTGGTGCAGCATCTGAATAGGACAGGGTTAAGGCTTTATTTGACACATATTTGAAGGACGGGGACAAAGATCAATCTGTATTTTTCCATATCAGAGCATTTGCTAGTTAGGATAGGGTGAATTGAGTCAGTTCAGGTGTTTGTGTTTAGGGTTAGGGTTAGGGGAAAGAGCGTGTTGCTGAACAGGACACTTTGAATGAACTCCAACCAAACACTTCTCAACCTGCAGACGCCCCGGCAGTTTCTGAGGTGACCCACAACATCCAGGTCAGCCCCACGCATCCCCAGGGCCTCCAAATCCCTCCGTCCACATCTGACTGTCAACTCCGGCCAAGTCCACTCATCTCTGATGTCCAGGACAAGCCATTAAGCTCTGATCTCCAGCAGCCCAGAGTTGAGACACCAACCGACGGGTGTCACCTACTGGACCCCACAGTTACAAACACAGTCCTGTGGCGCTTCCTCCTCAACAGCACAGAAAGAACAGAGCCAGTCATTGGTCAGCCATCTCTAATTATTTTTTCTTCTTTCCTTTGGGCTGTTCCCTTCAGGGTCCGCCACAGCGAATCATCTGCCTCCATCTCACCGTGTCTTCTGCCTCCTCTTCTTTCACACTGACTAACTTCATGTCCTCGTTCACTACATCCATAAATCTCCTCTTTGGGCTTCCTCTGGGCCTCCTGCCTGGAAGTTCAAACCTCAGCATCCTTCTACCGATATACTCACTATCCTTCCTCTGTACTGTCCAACTCCAAACCATCTCCGTCTGGCCTCTCTGGCTTTATCTCCAAAACATCTGACATGCACTGTCCCTCTAATGTACTCGTTCCTGATCCTATCTATCCAGCTCTACTTCTATCTTTTCCTCAGTGCGACTGTCTCTAAACCGTACAACATAGCTGGTCTCACCACCGTCTTGTACACATTGCCTTTAATTCTAGCTGATAGCCAAGCAAAACAATGAGACCTCACGCATCACCCCTTCACCACCCCTTCTTCGCCTCTTTTCCACACTCCATTGCTCTGGAATGTTGACCCTAAGTACTTAAGTCCTCCACCTTCTTTACCTCTACTCCCTGTAACCTCACTGTTCCAATTTGGTTCCTCTCATTCACACACATGTATTCAACTACAAGCACCACAACCACACCATCCTATGCCGAATCACAAATCCGGCCTGTATGTCTCCCCACAAACGTAGACCAATCACAGCGAACTACACGGCTAAGCTGGTGCTTCTAATCTACAACAATCACGGCTCACCTCACGCTACTAAATCTCTCGTTGACGAGACTGATGTTCAGTTCAGAAATAACAAAGCTACACAGAGTATTCACAACGTTATTAGAGCTTGTCTTGTTTTGGTTCAGATACCGTGTTTCCATTGTGTTCACGTGACTGTTCTGTGTGCTCCAGGTCTCAGCATGATGACAGAGTTCCAGTGGCCTACGGAGCACAGCACCCGCAACTATTTCCGTTGTCACTGCTGTTCCAGAGACATCCTCCGTTCCCAACACGTGTCTCACATCATATCTGCCAAACACCGCTATAGCTACATAGTGAGTATGTGGTTTATTTCCAGGCTAGCTCAGTCGGTAGAGCTCTCACCTTTGGACCACAAGGTCTTGGGTACGATCCCGGGCACCGCCAACTAGGGCATTCACAAATAACATTTTTTAGTATTCTAATTATTCGACAGGACTGGCCAAACTGTCAAATATTAAGTAAGCAAGAGGCCAACATTGTGAAAATAGCAGATCTACATGCTCACAACGCCTCGCAAAACACGAGGCGTTGTGAGCATGTAGATCTGCTATTTTCACAATATTTATCTGTGGAACCGAGTCACATTAAATGTAATACCTACAATTCCAAGTGCTTGTCAGGGTGGGGGTCCCCAGTTCAAATATGTTTATTTTGGGGGTCACTGCCTAAAAAGGTTTGAGAACCCCTGGTATAGAGCATTAACAAATTCATCTACCAGGGACATTGACAACTCATTCTTATGACTTCCTATCTAGCCAAGCTGTATAAACTATATATTTTTTTAGACTTCGGTGAACAACGTTGAATAGTGACTTTGATATTCGAATATTCGAATATTTGGTGAATGCCCTACCGCCAACTCAGCGTATGAGTAGCATAGCTTGGGTGCGGCAGGTCGTGCGGCAAGTACTGGGAGCTGATGGTAGGTAGGTGTGGCGCTCCTCCTCAGCAATCTCTCTAATCAGTCTAATGCATTGTAACGGGGACAGACTCCCCTGTGTGTTACCGACAATAAGCCACTCCCGACCTACTTGTAATAATAATAATAATAAAGCTTTATTTGTATAGCACCTTTCATGACATGAAATGCAGCTCAAAGTGCTTTACAGAGCAGAAAATGAAGCACAGTTACTTAACAGAAAAAATAAAATACACATCTTTGGTCCTCGGCCAGTGGCGTGAATCTGTTAATCAGCTGCACACTCGGCGTTTGTGGAGATTTGACTGCATTTGTGTTTTTAGCAGTCTTTTTCCCCTTGGCAGTGGCCCATTTATGAAGGGGTGTCGAAGCAGCGCTGTGCCGGGGTAGTGCCGGCCAGTCATCATCGGTGATAAGAGGGCTTTGGGAGGGAGTCCTGCCCGTTATACGTTCTTTCATCTTCTTTGGCTTTTCGCCAAGGGAATTCCAGGCGAGTGGTTTATCCAGTCTTCGGATTTGTTTGAATTGAAATATTTCCGTTTCCAGTACTGCCATCTTCTGAAGCAGTTTTTGATAGTCCTCTGTGGAAATAACAGGGGGCATCCTGGTGCTAGTTAGCTTTAGCTAAGTGCCACGTAACCAGTCACTGGAAATACAAAGTAAAAAAGAAAATGTATTTTGAAACGGCAGAGCAGTCCCAGACGTTTATAGCGATCCACTTGTAGTTTCCCAAAGTGAAAAAATAAAATAAAAAATCGTTATCAGCAGAAGAAATGTAAGCATAGCAAGCATAAGCAGGAGCAAGCAAGGACACGTCCGCACACGACCAAAGCTCTTCTCTCGTCGTACTCTGTGAGCCTGTGATGGTGGCAAGGAAACTATTTTGAATGCTTTATTTATACATTGCCATACAGTATATCAGCATTGCATGCATGCATAAAATAAAGATCGACAAACACTTGCAACACGCCACGATGCGTCGCATTGTGAGCCTGTGGTACGACTGATTGGGCTCAACTAGTGTTCACTGTTACTGTACAGTGCTCTGAACAAACCCGTTTGTTCAAATGACAAAAATGTTTTCCACATGATCACAAAGACTGTGTCTGTTTGCGTGATCCATCGGCGGGCCAATCATATGTTCCGAAAATATTTTGCAACGACTTAAGTAGGCAAGTAAAATCTGAAAAATAGCTGGTAGTGAGGGCTATTTTTGTTTCAATATTCTTGGTAGTAAATGAGATGGAGGCCCAATTTCAGTCTGGTCTCAGACTTGAGAAAATGGGGCATGCATGCAAATCAAAATCGTTAAAATCACTAAAACGATAGAAAGAAGTAAATGAAAACATTTGAACACTCATCTTTTCTTTTCTCTAATGACTATCTAAAATATGAACCCTTGTTGTAAAAAAAACAAAGTTGTCCTTTAAAAAATAGCAAATCAAATTAAACTAGAAATACTGTTCCTTCGAAACAGTGTGGGCCCGCTTCCAACCCAACAAATAGGATACTGTACTATACAGTACCTTACAGTACCTTACTGTACTGCACCTTACTGTACTGTACTGTACTGTACTGTACTGTACTGTACTGTAACTTACTGTACTTTACTGTACTCTACTGTACTGTACCTTACTGTACTTTACTGTACTCTACTGTAACTTACTGTACTTTACTGTACTGTACCTTACTGTACTCTACTGTACCTTACTGTACTGTACCTTACTGTACTGTACTTTACTGTACTCTACTGTACCTTACTGTACTGTACTGTACCTTACTGTACTATACTATACTGTACTCTACTGTACCGTACTGTACCTTACTGTACTGTACTCTACTGTACCTTACTATACTGTACTTTACTGTACTCTACTGTACTTTACTGTACTCTACTGTACTCTACTGTACCTTACTGTACTTTAATGTACTTTACTGTACTCTACTGTACTTTACTGTACTCTACTGTACCTTACTGTATTGTTTTGTACTTTACTGTACCTTACTGTACTGTACTGTACTGTACTCTACTATACCTTACTGTACTGTACCTTTCTGTACCTTACTGTACTCTACTGAACCTTACTGTACTTTTACTGTACTCTACTGAACCTTACTGTACAGTACGTATTCTATGTGTTCTAGAGGTGTATATTGAGTGCATATACTGTAGGTTAACAATCCCAGATCACATCTGTCCTCCACTATGTCTATAACCAAGGTGTTCTTCTATGTGGCCACTCCAAACTGAGGAGTGGAGCATGACTTTTATTGTGTTTGTGGATCTGATTTGAAAATGCATTGGTTGTGATATCTCCCTGACAACCAACAACAACCACTAATACGGCTGAGTGTCCCTGCGGGTTCTAGGATATATACTGTAAATCCCATTGCCCGGGATCCTTTTAAGTAAAATCTAAAATTTCTAAAACACTACAAAACATGTCTCAAAGACTAATACAAGCAAACGTCTCCACAGTAACGTGTGTGTGTGTGTGTGTGTGTGTGTGTGTGTGTGTGTGTGTGTGTGTGTGTGTGTGTGTGTGTGTGTGTGTGTGTGTGTGTGTGTGTGTGTGTGTGTGTGTGTGTGTGTGTGTGTGTGTGTGTGTGTGTGTGTGTGTGTGTGTGTGCGCACATTGTAGATCAACTTCATAGCAGTATTAAGTGGTCCATCTATGTTTTTTTATAATAAAATCTGCAAAGTAACAAGTAACTGAAGCTGTCAAATGCTGTATTTATAGTAGAGTATATGTAACAAAAATGGAAAGTAGAGTAAAAGTACCTCAAAATTGTACCGTAGGTACAAGACTACTTGTATATACTTGAGTAAATGTACTTGGTTACTTTGCAGCACCACAGAACAGCCAATGACAGACAGGCCTTTAATCACAGCTGTCTCAATCAGTAGAGTGGAGAGGGACATTTATAGATATTTGTAGTTTTAACTCAGAATATAGACATCACACAGCTTAGATATTTGGATCAAATCAGAGAGCAGACTTGTGTGAACGCAATGATATAAATAGCATATCTGAAGTGTGAACACTGCAGCCACAGCGCCTTAACATAAACATGGGTCTATTATCCTTCTCTCCACTCTGTCCCCACTCACTAAACCCATTGGAAATGCATTGGGTGCTTAAAGTCAAACATTTTTATTTTTTTATATTTATACTACAAAACATTTCAAAACGAAAAATACAAGCACACGTGTCCTCAGTAAGCTGAACACATAAAAATTTGAATGGTGTTGAAAGGTGTAAGATTACGCTAAGAGATGAATCGCGCCAAAGTTTTGAGGAGATACTGACTGACTGACTGATAGATAAACAAATAAATAATGAAGATAACATACGTGTGCTCGCCTTCCAGGCGAGCCCACAATGAAGGGGAGAAAAGTTGATCATTCAGCCTGAGACTCTTGTCAGAGGTTGGTTTGTGTCAACTTGCAAGTGTTTTTGAATGGATAACTAAGGGAGACTCTGGTACTGTATATGGTTACTGATCCAAACAGAACAGTGACTCCCTCTACTTTTGTTTGGGGTTTTTTTTGCAGAAAAAGATGCATCCTCATATGGTCTGTGATTGGTCAAGCGGTGTGGACCCTTATCAGCATCCCAGAGAGCTGAGAGACCTGGCCCAACAGGTGGAGAGAGATGAGGGATGGGGGAGTTTGAAGGTAATTGTTTTTACTTAAATATTTAACCAGCTCCTTTTACTAAATCGTGGATTAACCACTTGCTGGTTGCTTGGCTACTGGAGACTGAAGCTCCACTTATCATGTTCAACCCATATTTGGCTCAAACAAGCGGTTAAATTATGCCACAAAAATATTATAAAGTAACATCTAAAATGACACCAGTTTGAAGGAGTTCAGAACTCGCATACATTTACCAAGTTTACTTTTTCTCAACGTGATTCCGAAAAGCTGTAGCTGTATTTTAAATGGATGGGGATAGTTATCATGTTCTAAATTGTGTATAGCCATTTGAAAGGTGTAAAATAAACAGTCACTAACATAATATTGTGTGCTATTTTAAAGGTGACGGTGATGTCACCTATAAGGTCGTCCAAAAGCCAGGCCCTGAAAAAACCAAATGAAGACCTCAAAATGAATGTCATATCCATGTCTGTGGCTGAATTAACAGAACTGTCCAACAGCTGCCTAACTGAAGCTACAGCCAGAACTGTTCCCAAAGGCAATGTAGTCACAGCCACATCACACACTGATGGTGAAACTACGACAACCTCCAACGTGCTTCCAACCAACACAAAACTAGAACTCTGTTCCAAATCCACTGCAGCCATCTCCAAACCGTCTACATCTATGGGAGTTGTGTCGAGGGCAACATCTGCTATCTCCAAATCTACTGGACCCATGTCACACCTGACCCAGACTACCTCCAGTGCAACTCCAATCATCTCAAGAACTACAGCCAACTCTGAACCCACTGCACACGTCTCCAGTTTAACTCTAGCCGTGTCTGAATCCACCACAACCATCTCCAAACCTACATCCACCTCTAAACCAACTACAACAGACTGTCATTCCGCTACACTCATGTCCAAGCCTACTGCAACCATCTCAAATACAACTCCAGAAATCTCCAAATTGTCCAAATCCACTGGAACGATCTCCAAACCTACTACATCTATGGCGGTTCTGTCTAAATCTACCAGCACTTCAGATAAACTTGCCACCACCACTTCCAGCCCGACTATCACATGGCCCTGTGATAATGCAGCCACCCCTAAAATCAAAGTCGCCTCCAAAGCGTCTGAATCCGTTTTGAAAATGGCAACCAAACAACAACTTATGACCACCTCCAATCATGTGCTTGCAACCAACTCAAAACTTGCCATCAGTTCCAAAACTACTGCAACCACATCCACAGCACCATCTCATGCTGCAACCATCTCCAACGTAACATCCACCATCTCCAATTCTACTGGAGTCAAGTCTCACCTGACCCAGACTACCTCCGGTGCAACTCCAACAGTGTCAAGAACTACAGTCAACTCCAAACCCACTGCACACATCTCCAGTGCAACTCCAGCCATGTCCGAATCCACCACAAACGTCCCATCTACTACCACCTCTAAACCAAGTGTAACAGTCTGCCATTCAGTTACAGTCATGTCCAAGCCTACTGCAAACTTCTCAAATAAAACTCCAGACATCTCCAAATTGTCCAAATCCATTGCAACCATCTCCAAACCTACTACATCTATGGGAGTTGGGTCTAAAGTTACGAGCGCTTCAGATAAACCCGCAAACCCCTCCAGCTCGACTGGCGCAGGGGCCTGTGATACTGCAACTATCCACGCAAATGAAGTCGACTCCAACGCATCCGAATCCACTTCAGAAACAGCAGCCAACCAACAAGTTACAACCTCCAATGTGCTTGCAACCAACTCAGAACTTGAACTCCCAAGTTCCCAAACTATTGCAACCACATCCAAACATGTAGCCCCATCTCATGTTGCAACCACCTCCAGTGCAACATCCGCTGTCTCCAAATGGATTCCGGAAGCTCCCTTTGTTACTACGAAGGAAGTCAACTCAGCTCCAGTTAAGCCAATGAGGGCTTCAGTTAAAGGAGCTACCACCTCCAGTGCAACATCCATCATCTCCAAATCTACTGGAGTCAAGTCAAACCTGACCCTGACTACTTGCAGTGCAACTCCAACCATCTCACAAACTACAGCCAGCTCCAAACCCACTCCACACGTCTCTAGTACAACTTCAGCCTTGTCTGAATCCACTACAACCATCTCCAAACCTACATCTACGACCACCTCTAAACCAAGTACAACAGTCTGCCATTCCGCTACAGTCATATCCAAGCCTACTGCAACCTTCTCAAATACAACTCCACACATCTCCAAACTCTCTTCATCCACAACCACCTCAGCCTTCTCTGAAGCTGTCTGGCAAGTTCTCTGGGGAGACTTCGAGGCCGCCGTCAATGCTTCAGGGAAAGCTGTCACCACCACTCCGGCAGTCACAGGGGCCTGTGATACTGTAGGTTCCACCAAAAACGAAGTCACCTCCACTTTAACCATCTCCAAACCTAATATGTCTATGGGAGTTGCGTCTAAACCTACGGGTGCTTCAGATAAACCTGCCACGACCACCACCTCCAGCCTGACTGTTGCACAGTCCTGTGGTACTGCTGTTGCCCCCCAAAACAAAGTTGCCTCCAGAACATCCAAATCAACTTTGAAAACGGCAACCAAAAAAGAAGTTAGGACTACCGCCAATGTGCTTGCAACCAACGCAAAACTTGCCATCGGTTCCAAAACTACAGCAACAACATCCAAATCTGTATCCCCATCTCATGCTCCAACCATCTCCAGTGCAACATCTGCCATCTCCAAATCACACCAGACCCTGACTACCTCAAGTGCAACTCCAACCATCTCAAGAACCACAGCCAACTCCAAACCCACAGCACACATGTCCAGTGCAACTCCAGCCATGTCTAAAGCCACCACAACCATCTCCAAACCTACATCTACGACCACCTCTAAAGCAAGTGCAACAGTCCACCATTCCGCTACAGTCATGCCCAAGCCTACTGCAACCATCTCAAATACAAATCTAGACATCTGTAAATCATCCAAATCCACCACAGCTATCTCTAAAATTATCACATCTATGGGAGTTGGGTCTAAAGCTACGAGTGCTTCAGATCAACCTGCCACCAGCCCCAGCCCAACATCTGCCATCTCCAATTCTACTGGAGCCAAGTCGCATCTAACCGTGACTACCTCCATTGCAACTCCAACAGTGTCAAGAACTACAGCCTCCAAACCTACTGCACACATCTCTAGTACAACTCCATCCAAATCCATTGCAACCATCTCCAAATGTGCTACATCTATGACCACCTCTAAACCAACTACAAAAATCTGCCATTCCACTACAGTCATGTCCAATCCTACTGCAACCTTCTCAAAAACAATTCCAGCCATCTCCAAATTATCCGCAACCATTTCCAAACCTACTACATCTTTGGGAGCGTCGTTTAAAGCTATGAGCACTTCAAATAAACGAGCCACAATCTCCAGTGCAACAGCCTCCATCTCCAAATCTACTGGAGTCAAGGCATACCAGACCCTGACTACCTGCAGTGCAAATCCAACCATCTCAAGGACTACAGCCAACTCCAAACCCACTGCACACATCTCCAGTGCAACTCCACCAATGTCCAAATCCACTGCAACCATCTCCAAACCTACTACATCTACGTCCACCTCTAAACCAAATACAACTCCAGCCATCTCAGGATCTATGAAATCTCTCTGGAAAAGTCTGGAAGCTCCCTTCGTAACTGAAGCTGCTTCTAAACCTATGAGTGCTTCAGGTAAAGCTGCCACCACCTCCAGTCCAACTGTTACAGGGGCCTGTGATGCGGCTACCCCCAAAAACGAGGTCGCCTCCAAAACGTTCAAAACCACCGACCTCAAACTTACGGAGACATCTGTGACTGCCACCAAAACACACTGCACCTTGACTACCTGTCAAACTACTAAAGAAGACGTTTGTATGCAGACCTATGTGAGGTCAAACAGTGATGATACAACCCAGAAGCTGCTTCTCTCACTGGCCACAGCCATGTCTCCTGCATCCACCTGTGGTAGCAGCCCTGTAGACACATCTATATGTGAGAGCAGCCCTGTAGAAACATCAGAATCTACCAGAAGATACAAATCCACAACAAATGGACCTGCAGTGGGTCAGTATTATCCACACTACATATTTTTGACAAGAGGCAAAGAAAGAGGGGGACGTTTTTAATCTACAAGCTAATACTTTCTTTTCATTTGTTTTAAATTAAATAAGATAATTTTATTTTATTAACTCATACAGTGCCTATCCCGAACTAGTTCGGGATATTCGGGATCAAAAACAATTTTTTATTTGCTATTTTACTTACCCCGAGCTGCTTGGAGCAACGTGGGTGGTCCCGGCTCGCCCAGCGCTCACCAACGAGAGACGCTAGATGCTCCGACGATTTATTGCATTGAAAATGGTTTAAAATAAAGTTTAGACCCCCCCCAATGTTCACCCAATGTTCATTGTAGGCGGCGCGACGTATTCCAGGGTGCCTATCCCGAACTAGTCCGGGATATTTAATGAAATGGAATAAAATGATAAGAGGCCTTCTGAAGCCTGGCCTGATTTTTCTAGCTACTAGCCGAAAGCTAGCAACGTCCCGGCCGGACGTTATTTGCGAACGAAATCGCCAATCTCCGCCTAATCCAATGAAAGACCGCATCTTTGAAGGCTTATATCTCTGGATTGTGTCTTTAGGGAAGCGGCGCGAGGTTTATTTACGGCGAAATCGCCCAAAAATGATCTTTTAGATGACAAAATGGGAATAGCCATTCTTTTAGCATTATCATCCGGGACATTTCCATGACGTGCATGAACGTGAGCATGTGAGGTCCTGGAACGTGAGGTCCTGGAAGCTAAAGCGCTCGCCTATGAGAGATGCGCTGGCATTCTTTGGCCCCTAGAGGGCGCTGGCACTCAATGAGTTAAGATAGCAATAAAACGGTACCAAAGATCCAATAAATAACAACTTGCCTTGGCATGTCAGTACACTAATCAGAACCTTGTGTGCTCGCTTGTGGACCTTTCAGGTTTGAACTTCCTGGTTTGCGTCCGGTACAAGAAAAGGATCGCAATCTATTGTCAACTTTGCGAGATCAAGACGGGAAGCAAGCACCACAGGTTCGGCAGCCAACACCGATCAAACTACGTGGTGAGTGATTTGAAACGTCTATATGGGCTCGGACCGCTGGCATAGCAGTCCGGGCACCTAAGCCCCAAAGTAGCCTGACAGTGCTTTGCGGGTTCGATCCCCGATCCCTATGGCCTTTTTTGCATGTCACTCCCCATCTCTCCCTCTCCCAGGGCCGGATCTAGCCTTTAGCACTATGTGGTGCAGGAAGAAATGATAGGGGGGTCACCTCCAGCCCATGCCGCGAAGGGCCCAGTGGGCGGGGAAAAATGGGGGGACAAACCCCCAAAAACACCCGAAATGCATGAAAACCTAAGCATTTTGGCACACTTATACCTATAACACGCAATACAAACAAAAGGTCTTACACCTATCTATCGCTCTCTCTAATATCTTATCAGTTTATCTATCCATCTACTTAGTTGTAGCATAACATTTCAAATAGTTTAATATTTTTTACATTTTAGATTTTTGCATGCCATCATGTTTGGTGGGGCAGACAGGGCATTTAAGGGGGCATTGCCCCCCCTTGCCTATGCCTAGATCCGGCCCTGCGGGCCTCTCCCCATTTCCTGTCAACCTACTATCCTACCAATAAAGGCATAAAAAATACTCCAAATAAATCTTTAAAATGTCTATATGCTGTGTAAAATTACAGGAAAAAAGTTGGTTTCCACAGTTAACTGTTTGTTCTGAATGATGCATTTAGAGGTTCAAGCGCCCGGAGTTGACAGCAGATCTGTTGGACACAGAGATTTTGAAGATTGCCACTGAGTTGGTTAAGAAAGACACAGGCGACAGAACGCAGGTAAATCACAACAGAGGTTATTTTAATTAGTCCATGGGACCCCCGTTTAAAATGATAATGTCCTAGGTACTGTACAGTGACATGAATAGATATTCTTTGTATTAAATAAACTAAACCATGAATGCCTAAATGTCATAATCGTATCCAAGGAACAGATAGTGGTGGCATTGAAATATATTGTTAGACTAAATGCATTTTGCATTGTGATAATTTCAAGTGAATTGAATTATAGTTAAATTAAACTACCTGTACTCATCATTTGACTGGGGACATAAATATTCCCCCAGCACACACACGTAGACAAAATACTTGAATGTACAGACATGATGATCAGACTGCCACACACATTTGATTGTCTCTTTTCTCTTTGCACAGATGGTGAAAATGAAAAGTGAAAGAGAGTACGAAGAGTTGACTAAAGCGGAAGTACCAGAAGGTATTTAGACATTTACCAGTGATAGATCAGAATAAACAGATTAAGCATGAACACTAGTCAGTAAGCACTAAATAGAGATGCACACAACCAAAAACCTTCAAGCTCACAAGTTTGGGTTTGTAGATCTATATTGTGTATTTAATTTCGTATCTTCTTTTGCCTAAAATTACATGCCCAAAATAAGGATGCCAGATTGAAAGTGGCGAATGTGAGACATTTAATGTGAAACTAATGTCTCTTCAATTCATGGGGTCAGTTTAGGGGACAGGTGGAATGTGTCATGTAAGCCCTGGTGTGAGGAAAGCTGATTGATTCACTACAGGGACTGCTGTCCATGTGTCCTATTCTCAGCTTAACCGTCTCAGTTGTCAATGACCATCTAGGGATGCCTACACATGCAAGAATGCTCTTAGTTCGTTTTTCAGGTTGAACCTTAATTGTGGGCTCGCCTGAAAGGTGAGAACACGATGTTATCTTCATTATTTATCTACCAAGTTCTGCCGCAGACAGTACAAAGGCAGGGCCCTTAGCCAATGAGGTGCAATTGGCGGAAAAACATCTGGGAGTGGTGTTAGCTGGAGTATCGGTTGAGCTTCACATGACAGTACAGGACGCTGCAGAATATAGTCACGTTGGCAAACCTTCATTTCTTATGTTTTAATTATTTCTTTATTACGAGTACAGGAACAGTACTTCTAGTTGTTTATAGTAGCTGAAAAGGTTTTCAGTTTTGACATGCAATTCTATTTACTGTTAGTATTACTAGTATAATTAATTAGTATTTTATTTAAACATTTGTTTTTTATTTTACTTTCAGTTTACGATTTAGCACGGAACTGTGATGTTTGATTGTGGTCTTTCTCCTTCAGCCCTGGCTAAAATAAAAGCCATCCTGAGACAGCAGAGAGAGTCCCAGGATTCACCTTCTGCAACTAATCCTCAACCAGAGAGCCTGAAACACCAGGACATGTCAACTGGTTTACATGAACCTTCACATCACCCTGATGGTAAATGTACCAACCATCCAACTTACACTTAGGAAAAAAAAACATGTCTGCTGAGTCATAACATGTCTACAGTGGGTTTTTTAAGCGGTGAAAGCCGCTTCCAAGGAGTGGCTTTGTCTGTCCCGTACATGTCCCGTATAATTTGGCCCGCTTCCAAGGAGTGGCTTTGTCTGTCCCGTAGATGTCCCGTGCATGCAGAATTGAAACACAAGGATTGGTCAAGCTTCACATTCAGAATTCAGAATTCATAAAAATATAGAACTAAAGCACATAGAAAGTATAGATCTAGAACACAGAATGTATAGATCTAGAACACAGATGTCATCATAGCTCTAGAACACATAGAATAAAAATTCACCGTTTCACTTCGAACCGAGGGTTGATTTTTATGAAACAAAACACTTTACAGATAGAAAGAGGATAATTCAAGCTTTCCATACAGCCACAATGTTGGTGAGTTTGACATCATTTAACCCTCTAAGGCCCACGGTTGTAATATTACAACGTTTGTATTTTATCCAAAAAAAGGTTTAAATCATTTTATTTTAGCTCCCCCTACCACCTAAACACCACCATTGGATTCTATTGTTTAGTATTACAATGCCATTGGCCACAATATTTGCATATAAATACCCCCCACAGGGGCTGACATTCACACCCGCCACACCCGCTGAAATTCCAGAGTTTTGACGAACAACATCTCACTTTTTCATGGAAGCTATACCTCACAAAAACATAAGTAAAATGCCTGTACTATTTTTTTTGGTGATCATTAGAATGTCTAGAACATGTACATATGTTATTATTGTGAAAAATATCCCCCATATGTAAATTAGAGCATGATTTATGATTTTTGATTTATGGCTATAAAATCTTACAAAAACATTTTTTTGAAAAAAACATTACATTTTCCTCTTAATAGGACTCCTACAACACCATCTGATTTTTTTCAATTTTTTATTTCAAGTATTTCTTAATGCGGGCCTTAGAGGGTTAATACAATCAGATAGCAAAATACTGTTTGGCTGCCAACGGGAGGTATTGCAATTCTAGATTCAAGGGTGGATTGGGGCCTGATCATTGTGGCTTGCTTACCGGCTGACTTGTTTCCGCCAGTGGTCTAGTGTAGAACTCTATATATGGACACAGCTCACTTAATTATCATGACATCAGTCAGATGTCATAAAGACACAGCCTACTCTTAGCCTATCTCCCCGACACAACTCCTATAGTCTATAATCGCTATCATTAGCCAGCTCTCACAGAGGCAGAGAGACTGTCAGAGCGCCACCAAACCACTGCCAGTCAGAGAGTCTCTTCAGTCAAAGAGACTCTTCTTTCCAACAACGTCAGATAATGCACTATACAGTGTTGTGGCGAAGAGCCCCAGATATCTGCCATGCTGTTGCTGTATCGGCGGGAGACAAGATGTACGCATTTGGAGTGGCCTACAAGAACGACTGGACATCTATCAAAGATGGGATCAATGTGTACATCTTCAACACGGTGTCTTTGAGATGGAGGTTGTTTCCCCCAGTGACGACTACAACAGGAGTACGCCCCCCTGAGGTCCCCTGTATTCGCCATGACCACACAGCTGTGCTCATTGACGGTATCGTCTACCTCTGGGGAGGAGAGAATTACCTCTGGGGAGGAGAGAATAATAATAATATAATAAGCGAGCTTTGCAGCAACATGCTTTATGCATTTGACGTCGACGACCACGGATGGATCACGACTGGGGTCTCTGGGACCGTTCCAGCGAAGAGGAAGTACCACTCAGCCTGTGTCTTGGGGAAGGTCATGTATGTTTACGGAGGAAGGACCCAGGATGGATACACTAATGACCTCTACAAGCTGGACACCTCCACAATGGCCTGGTCTTTAATTAACGCCAGAGGTCCTCTGCGTCCTCCTTCAGAAGGTCACTCTGCCACCATCATCGGGACAAAGATGTTTGTATTTGGGGGCATAGGGGACCAGGTGCATCTATCATCTAGCATCTACGATTACTTGAGTGTGTTTGACACGGAGACCAATTGCTGGACACAGCCGGACACACCTTCTGCACAGGATCTTCCATTAGCACGCATGTACCATTCAGCCTTTGCCTGCAATGGAGAGCTGTACATATTTGGTGGGGAGAACTGTGATTATTGCGACGATATGTGGAAATTCAGTCCAGCGATCCTCTCCTGGAAAGAGGTTGAGCCCAAGGAGGATGACCAGTTCGGGATTCTTGGCGGCTACTGTTGCGTGGTGGGAAGTCGTGTCATCTTTGGAGGCAAATATGTTTTTAACATTTTAGACTTGAGTCCTAGTCTTAAGACGCTCTGCAAGCTATCAGTTATTCAGTACGATCTGAAGCAGTCACAACTCCCACACAACATCAGGAGGGAACTGGAAGCCATGACTGATAGAGAATTGGAGGACTGGGCATGAAATCATATTTTTATATTTAATTTTGTTATATGGGAGAACTCAAAGCGAACCAGTTTTCATCACAAAGTACCTTTTGATGCCATCACTTGTGGACACACGTAATAGATTTATATTGTTTTAATGTGCTAGTGAGCTTCCGTTCCCCAGATCAGGGGTTCCCAAACTTTTTTGTCTCAGGGCACCCCATAAATATTGTTTTAATCCGAGGCACCCCTACATTATAATTTTCACTCCTAGCACCTTATATTTATAGCATACCGTCGTTGTCGGGTGGAAACCTTGTATGTCCAAAACCGTTTGTTTTGTATTTATCATCTATAAAATGTACAAAACTAGTGAAAACAGCCGATCTACAAGCACACAACGCCTCGCGATGTGCTTGTAGATCTTTTGTGCGACAGTAGATCTTTTGTGCGACAGTCTTGTATGATGAAGCAGGGCTTTGCTTTACCAAATACGTACACATTTGAAACTTGTGACGATATTTTAGTGATTATGTTGCGAGGAAAACGTTGAGATAACTGCCATTTTGGTTAGAACTGACTGAAAATAACTTTGTACTTCAAGTTTAGAATGAGACTAAATATTTTTTCAAGTGTCCAAATAAATTCCAAATATTATCAAATGATCTCGCGGCACCCCTGGACTGCCGTCACGGCTGCCCCAGACTGTATGACCCAAGCATTTGCAAATTGTGGGAGTCAACAGTCTGGTCACGTGAGACTAGTTTAGTGGTGTCAGGGGCGACTCCGCAGCAGGTTATCCAGCTCTGTCTTGTTGATGGTCCCGTAGGCCTGGGAGTAGCTGCCCAGTTTGGCCCGAGGGTCCCCGGAGGTGGACACATTGGAGTTGCTCTGGAACACCTTCTTGCTGAAGCGCTACGGTGGTAAATGGTGCATTTATAGAGCACCTTTATCCGAGGCACTTTACAGAGATTGTGCTTTACATTCACCCATTCACACACTGATGACAGAGGAAACCATGCAAGGCACCAACCTGCTCACCGGGAGCAACTAGGGGTTCAGAGTCTTGCTCAAGAACACTTCAACACTAACTCTGGAGGAGCCTGGGATCGAACTGGGAACCCTTCGGGAAACCTCTGTGTTCTAATGACGGTTTCTCTACCCCTGAGCTACTGCCGTGCCTCCCGGATCTGAGGGTGGGACGAGCGCCGGTTCTGGAGAGGTGGAGGGGAAAAAAAAGTATTACAATAGATAAACTTTAGTTATTTAGGCATCTTATCTTATCCAGATAGGGATGGAGTTCGTAAACGTTTATTGATAATGAGCACCTTATCACATTGCCTTCAAGTTCGGTGCATTTTTTGGGGGCACGGTGGCGCAGTGGTTAGCGCTTCGCCTCACAGCTAGAAGGTCCTGGGTTCGATTCCCGCCGGGGGACGCTGTGGGCGCTGGCGGCGTGTTCCTCCTCCGCGTCATCAGCGCCCACACCCTAGGTGGGGTTGGCGATAGGGCCTTTCTGTGTGGAATTTGCATGTTCTCTCTGTGTCTCCTAGGGTTGATACCCTCACAAAAACATGCACGTAATCCTGGTCTCAATAATGCCTCCCCCTGGCCAGCCGGGGTGCCTGATGGAGGGGAAAGGAACTGGTTGGAATAACGTGTTCCTTCCACGAGCTACGTCCAAACCAGGGAAATCTCCACTGTCAGGTGAAAAGAAGCAACTTGGACTCCTCATGCATAGAAGGAAGCATGAGGTCAGTCCGTTGTCTCCCCAGGCGCGGCAGAGGGAGAGCAGAGCCCAGGATTACATAGGCAATTAGCACTGGGTGAAAAAATGGGTTACAAAATTGTGGGATAAAACATTTAAGTAAAAAAAAAAAAAAAAAAAAGTTCAGTGCATTAACTGAGAGGAGGTATGCTTTGTTTGCTCCGTCAGAGTTAATTTTAGTTTTTATTTCGTTTTGTAAAAGTGCAACACAATAGTATGCAACTATACATGCTACTAGTAAGCTTGTCATTAAGCAGAAGTGTCTTATGTTTGAATATAAAGTCTGTAACTGCACTTTTGCAACGTTATAAAAGACTTGTTTCCCAATATTATTGCTTAGCCACAAATTGCATTTTGCTATCTGATTGTATTAAAGGACGTCAAAGACTATTGCGGCTGCATGGAAAGCTTCAATTATTCTCTTTCTATCTGCAAAGTGTTTGTTTCATAAAAACCCACGTATACATTCATTGACAGCTACATCATTGTTTGTTTGCATTCATCCACCAACTATGACTTCCATCCATAGGAAATAAACCAAATCAAAGCCCAGATCCTTTGGCCACTGGCTCACAGTCGTCACCAGTGGACACCTTACCCACTGACACCCGGCCAGAAAGTCCACAGAGCTGTGATGTTCAGATAGAGAGTTCTGAGGACACTCGGACACAGCCAGTGACTCTTGAAGACTCCAGGACACAGAAAATGGCTCTTCATGACACCAGGACACAGACAATGACTCCTGAAGACACCAGGACACAGCCAGTGACTCTTCAGGACTCTATCAAGCAGCAAGGAGGTCCTCATTGTCCCAGGGAACATCAGGAGGCTCCTCCAGACCCTGGAAGAAGACAACAGGCTCCTCTGGATTCTGACACACCAGCCATGGCTCCTCAGTGCTCTGGTACAAGTCAGAAAGCACCTCAACACCCTGGTATACAACCACAGAACCCTGAACCTAGGGAGATAATAAGAATAAAACTAGAGGAAACGCAGAAGCCACTGGAACGTCCAGACAGACGGACGCTCTTGGACCCAGATAGTGGACTCCAGCAGCCTGTTTTGCACCCAGTGCACCGAAGCATTTCAGCAGGTACGCATGTGTGGGTCGGCGCATTTTATTTTATGTTTCACTGTCTGTGTAAGTTTGTATTTATCAGTTGACTTGCATGTCATTCACAGGGGCATTGATTACAAGCCGTGTGTCCTGTTACCTCAAAGTGAAGCTGTCAGAAGCGGAGAGAAATCGAGTCGTAGGTGAGTGTTTTATCTTAACCACAAATGAAAATTCTTTGTGGTGTTGAGATGTGGTTGCAGGGGTGACATCAAGGATTTACCAGAATAAACAACTTGGTGTAAGCGATTCACCCAAAACAATTACACTATATATTTGCTTTGCACTGCACTTGGGGAAGTTGAGGTTATGAAGAAAATTGCTTGGGCTAGGCAAGATGTATGCAAGTTTTTCTTTTTTTACTGAAAAGTGTGTGTTTACCCCAGGTCTGAGCTCAGTGCTGGAGTGTCAGTGTGGAGACATATCCGAGAGACTCTTCCCATTCTACATGTGTCGTAGCTGCCAGGAGACTGTCCAACTCAAACACATCTGTGGTCACATCATCAGCACCGATCACCAGCACAAGTATATGGTCAGTGGACTACCTGTATCACTTGACCCTTTTACCCCGACTATACTCTCTCTAAAACATTCCTACCACAACAGCATAACATATGTTAGACTGTATGTAACAGTATGTTATGTTAACTTTTGCTTTTTGTTAAATAGTCATTGATCAGAAATATAATTATTTCAGCAAATCTCATCAAGCAAAGAATAATGGCTAGAAGTTTGACTGTCTGGTCTAGTTCACAACACTCATCACCCTCATCTCTCTCAAAGATTGTTTCACTGTTCAACGACTGTTAATGTCAGGTTGACAAATATCAATGAAGCAGTGGGTGTGTGTGTTATATGGATTGAAATGCCTTCTGTATGTTCCGTATGTTAGTGGAAGGAGTTCCCTCATTTAATGACTGGAATCAAGAATATGGAGAACTTGAGTGAGAAACAGAGGACAGAAGGCTATGAGATGGTCATCAGTGAAGTCGCCGAACGGGAACATTTTCTCCAAATGGATGCTGAGGTAATGAGTTGGATCGTTATGGTAAACCATGAAGTTAACCTCTGCTGTGGGTTCACCGTTGTGTTTCAGGTGGTGATGAAACTGTAATGGAACTATTACACGTTGGAAGGGAAAATATACAATGATGCACCTTTATTGTCTAATCTTGTAGTAGTGTGGATATGTTTGAGATTGGAGACACTGACATTTTCCTTGTGCGTGATGCAGACTTACCTAGATATCTGTTTAGATTTTAGTACTCACAGTCAAGTTTGGCCTCTACTATAAAGTTGGTATTTATTTTTTGACCTATTGTAATGTTTTCTCTTGTCAAGGTTATCCTGCTTGACAAGAACTCATATCACCGTGTCCATGTGGCTCCATTCAATGAAGGTACAGTAGTCATTTATATTTTAATATTATTATTCAGTTTTAATAACTTATATATACCACTTATACACTCCAGTATACTTTGTTGTACGACAAGTAGGTAAAATAGCTGACATACACCGCTTTTCTTTCTTTCTTTCTCTTCATTGAAAAAGTGTCACAAATAACAGACGTGACTTATATTAATATAGGGATGCCAGGGTTAATGTTGTTAAAGGTTTATATGGATGTCACTACATATCATTGTGTATTCACAGGTTCCTTTAACCACTGAAATCCTCTACACTTAGTCAATTGGACCTGAGTTGGCTTTGTACTTGGTCTGCTCTTGTTTCCTTCTACACCAGGTCCCTTCACCAAAAATAGACCAGTAAGACTCCCTAATCGGGAGATAAGCGACCGTCAGGTCTCATACACAAACTGTAGAGGGAATGGTAGCCAATCAGGAGGGAATATGGGAAATGGGACAGATCCATGTTGATGACATGACTTTCGAGATACTGTGTACCGCTTTGTGTGATTTTAGGGCAAAATCTGTAGGAGCAGTGTCCAAAAATGTGTTTTGTAAGAATCTGTCTAATGGTGGCGCTAGAAGTGGGCCATGTGAGAAATGAGGTTGTGGTTTGGCAGCCAAGGAGTGTGTGTGCAAAGTTTGGCATGGATCGGTGGCAGCGGTGGCGGAGATATGAGAAGGGCAAAAGTGTAACGTGTGACTGACAGACAGCCGGTGGAGGTTTTGATAGTAACTGTGACCTGACGAGGGCGTTGAGGTTTCACGTTTTGAGCGTGTGCTGTTGTAACTGTAGTGTATTGGTTGTTGTCTGTAGGCATCAACATACTGGAGGACATGTGGAGACAACAGACCTCTTCCTGTCTCCCTGCTGACCAACGACCACCAGGTGAGAACCTCTCCATCTACACACAAGCTTTATGTTCCACTAAAACACTGTTAGAATGAGATGGACATGTCGTTGTTCTGCCTTCTGTTGAACAGATCAGCAGAGTTCACAAGACCCTCCTCACACAGAGGAGTCATCCAGGCTCTGTTGAAGTTGATAATAATCTTATTATCATTGTTTCCAATTCAGAAGTGACGGACAAAAAGAGTCTGATTGAGACGACGCCGATCAATTTGGCCATAGTGAAGACTGAGCCGATCCCAGAGCCTCTCACAACCCTGAACACTCACAGCTCAAACATAACAGGTGTGTGAGGTCAACATTACTCCCAACAAATCATAGATTGAATATTAACTCTTATACTGCTTTGGACGTTCCTGTTCGCCCCAATTCTCAAGAGACCTCCGCGCCAATACGGCGCTCGTTCGCGTTCGTTCGTTCGTTCGTTCGTTCGTTCGTTTACCTTGTTGAAGCTGATGAGGGGTCGCGCCGCCGTGTACTGTAAACACATTTTCCGCGGTGATGGTGTAAAAAATCCATTATGCGTTAACATCAACGGAGACCAATTCACTTCCTTGTTGATTTCCTCTGGCTGTAAGGCTCTGTGGCCAGTGACTGGTCTGAATGTACGGCAACACATAACAGGCAAATTCACATTCATTCTCGCATGACGCCGCCCTCTGCTGCCTGGCAGACCAAAGTGCACTATTGCACAATCAAAAAATAATAATAATAATAAATAAATAAATGTCTGTCTATCTACTATAACGTCGCAAAGGTAAGCCGCTTTTTGATGGCACCAGACCCAATAAATAATAAATAATCTGGCAGTAGGAGAGTTAAACCATGTCTAATTGGTCTAATGTCTCTCTGCTGTTTCCAGTCACCATTAAACAGGAGGTGAAACAGGAAGACCACACCCACAGCTGTTTCTTTGGACATACTGGTAAATGGCATCCCCACTTCCCACTATGATAACATAATTGAAATTGATTTCCCCAGACAGTCTCTTGATTTCTGTGTACGGAAGTCATGTTTGACAAGACCTGCCATTGAATTTGTCTCTGGTTGTGTGACAGTCTGGTCCTAACATACAGTATTTGTTGTTTTTTCTCCCCAAGAAATGAGGAAAACTGTGAAACATGGTTTGGAGTCATCGAATGGAGAGACGGACAAACGGAGAAGAATATCAATGTCTCCTGATGGCCGCGGCACTCATGACAGCCCCTCAGGTCTTTATTCAGTCATCTCGTCACCTGCCAGTAACTGTCCATCTCCCCAGGACCAAGAGATCAGAGTGAAAGTAGAACCCAGTCACTGTCCATCTCCACAAAACCAAGAGGTCAGAGTGAAAGTAGAACCCAGTCACTGTCCATCTCCACAACACCAAGAGGTCAGAGTGAAAGTAGAACCCAGTCACTCTCCATCTCCACAACACCAAGAGGTCAGAGTGAAAGTAGAACCCAGTCACTGTCCATCTCCACAACACCAAGAGGTCAGAGTGAAAGTAGAACCCAGTCACTGTCCATCTCCACAACACCAAGAGGTCAGAGTGAAAGTAGAACCCAACCAGTGCCCCTCTCCCCAAAACGAAGAGGTCAAAGTGAAAGTAGAAACCAGCCGGTGTCCATCTCCCCAAAACCAAGAGGTCAGAATGAGAGTAGAAACTACATCAGTCCCTACAACTCTGGTTTCTCAAGCACCGCCCTGTGAGCCTTCACAAATGCAGCCTCAACCTAAATTACAGCTTGTCTTGAACTCACTTCAAACATTAGCTTCCTCTAACTTCCACCTTGAATGCCCTCCAACAAAGCCAGCCTCCGATGCATCTGCTGAGCCGTCAGCCTCACCTTGGATCATAGATTTTTCACTGGCTAAGCGTGTCCTTCAGTCCATCCCGTCCACCCTGCCCGGCGCTAAACAAGCCTCTCCACTGCTGAAGTTGACCTCTGCGACCGCAGTCCCCCTGTCCCCGGCAGCCGACGAAGATCTGCCCTCTACCGATTTAGAAGACGAACTAATCACATCCCTCGTTGACAAGAAAAAGCTTAGACGCACATCTTCAGTGCGAGCCAAGCAATTACAGAAGGATGTCTCTCCTAGACAAGAAAAACGCAAAAAAAAGAAGAAAAAGATCACCGAGATCGTGGCCATGACTTCAACGTCCACCCAAATCTCTGTGGGTCGTGTAAAGCCCAGGATACAACTGGACTCAAAGTGTAGAATTCCGATCACCAAACCAACCCAAAACTTCAACGTGCTGAAGTGTGAACCTGCCACCACTATGCCTGCAGACGATGACACCATGAACTACGAGAACCGTCAGTTCATGCCAGAAATTGTGGCCACCAAAGTCGTTGATGACGACGGGTCTCCAGAAAGCCGCTACCTCACAGTCATTCAAACAAACACTGCTCAAGTGTTGCAGGCTAGCAACGCTGCAGTCTCTCCTCTTCAGCCAGCTAGCCAGCAATTTAACGACTGTGATTACAGAATCAACCTGCCCACCGTAGCAACGGTAAGCCCCTTTCACTCCCTGCCAGCTGCAGGCTATGGCATCTCAGTTTATCCTTATTTCACACATGGATATCCGCCCGGAACTGGCACCCAGAACAATTACATGACACAGGGTCAGGGATATCTGCCCTCAACTGGGACCCAGAACTCTTATTTCGCGCATGGATATCCACAGGGAACTGAGACCCAGAACAATAATATGACACATGCATATCCATCTGGAACTGGCACCCAGAACTATTATTTCATGCATGGATATCCGCCCTCAACTGGCACCCAGAACAATGGATATCCATCTGGAACTGGCACCCAGAACAATGGATATCCATCTGGAACGGGGAGCCAGAACAATAGTTTCACCCATGGATACTGGACACATGGAAGTGCTGGTATTCACAGAGCTCCAGAGCAGCACTCTGTGTTCTCACAGTATGTAAACTACAGTGTTCCTCCTCCGCAGATGTCTGGAGGCGCCTGCAATACCACCAACCCACCTGCAGGAGGAGCCTGGCCTGACATGCAAAGACAACAGCATCCTCAATAATGTTCTGGGAAACCGTGTCTCGTATAGTGTAACACCAGCAATGCCACTCGTATACTCTGTTGTTACCTTTTGTGGTTTAGTTTACTCTCCTCTTGTCTCATCACTGGTACTTACGACCATAATCACCTTTGTGGATCCTTGGCCTTGGCCTCAGCCTCAAAATTACATTGCATTTGTTATATATATATCTAGGCCTACTGTATATTTTATGTATTTATTTTTTGTGAATATACAAACTACCAGCAACGTGTCCCTTGAGATTGGCACTGCATTCAACATGTAAATGAATTTGGGTGCATTTAAAAGGCACTCTTAATTTCTTGTTTAATTGACGACAGCCATATAGCAATAACCCAGTTTGGGGTCCTGTTATTGATACACTAATGTTTTTTAATTGAAATGTTATTTTGAAAAAGCATATTTGTTCCATATATATGTTCCGATTTATACAAAATTTGTTTTGTTATCTTTGTTTGATTTTAAATAGCGAAATACTTTGTTACTTAGCCATGAAGTATTGTCACAACATTTGCACATTTTAAATAATCAAATGGATATTTGAATGTATTATTTATTTTATTTGAACCAAAATTTATTTTTTTCTTTTGTATTTTGATACCTTATTTTTTCGTAATAAAATTTGACATAAAGCCAGACAGACTTCGGCTCGTTCCTGCAGCAAGGCTGGCGTGCAAATAGCCCTGAAAATGCACACCCTCTCGTGTAATATTGCTTAAATATGGTTTCCATTGTACACAACAGATCAGATAAGTTTCATGAAAACCCAAAGTCAAAAGTCTTCATAGCAGCAGGAAAAGGAAGACGATGCATCAGGAATGGACTTAGGCCTAGGCCAGACGGAGCAGGATATTTCATAAATCCAGTTTTTTCAGATATCCACATAGAAACTTAGGCCTAGGCTAGACGGAGCAGGATATTTCATGAATCCCGGTTTTTCAGATATCCACATAGAAAAATATCTAGGTCCACACGACAAAGATATCTAGGTCTAAAATAACCAGTAAGGCTCCCTAATCGGGAGATAAGCGACCGTAGGTCACTTATCTCCACAAATAGGGCAAAAATGTGTTTTGCCAAAATCTTCCTGATCCATGTTGATGACATGAGTGTAGACATACTGTGTAGTGATTTTCGTGATTTTAGGGCAAAATCTGTAGGAGCAGTGTCCAAAAATGTGTTTTTAAAAATCGGCCTGGAGGTGGCGCTATATGGGAGAGATTCATGTTGATGGGATGAGTGTAGACATGTGTACCGATTTGCGTGATTTTAGGGCAAAAATTGTAGGAGCAGTGTCCAAAAATGTGTTTTGCAAGAATCGGCCTCATGGTGGCGCTAGAAGAGGGCCATGTGAGAAATGAGGGGTGGGGTCTCCGCGCCGGCAAGGCGGACGAATAGGTACCGGCCCCGGCTCTCCCGGACGCTCCTAGCCCGAGTTACGGCATTTTATGTGAGCTGCAGTGGAGGGGGTCCTCCACTGGGGGCGCCACCACTTTGGCATCCGTTCTGGAGCACCAGGAGTCGGTGGTCCCCGGGAATTCCCCGTGAGCAGCCATGTTGGAGTGGTCATTTGGTCATTTTTGCACATTTGGTTTTTTTTTTACATCTGGGGGTCCCCCAGGGACCTGGGGGTCCCTGGAGCTCCGGGGGTCCTTGGAGGTTGTAGTTTGGCAGGTAAGGAACGTGTGTGCAAAATCTGGCATGGATGGGGGCAACGGTTGCGGAGATATGAGCAGGGCAAGAGTGTGACGTGTGAGGTGTGACAGACAGACGGACTGACGGACTGACGGACTGACACTTTGTGGAGGTTTTGATAGTAAATGCGACCTACGGTCGCAATAATGTCCCCCTCCACTAGGGGGACAAGCACACACACAGTAAAGTCTTTAGAGATATTCACACGGATCCAGTGAATTGGATATTTTTCAATGTCTTCACTTATTTATCGGTTTAAAAAATATCCAGTTTCGTGGCCGAAATATCCAGCTTTGTGTGGCTGCAAGCCCCAACCGCACAAAGAAATGTCTAGCTTCAGAAATATCCAGCTCTTCCACCTGAGCCTCAGAAAGGAGCTTGAGTTCAATCAATTCTGGTTTAGTCACATGAAGACAAGACACTTATGGCAGTAAGACGTCCCAGTGGCAGTCCTTGTGGGTTAAACAGTTTTAATAATGTGAATGTGAAAGGTTCATAACAGTCCATTAGCTAGAGTTGTGGGTACATTTTGACGCTGGGGTCTCAGGTTCGCTGGGGTTGCAACGTAAGTCAAGCGAGAGACCGAGGGGCCAGGGGCGTCAATTGGGTATGGCAGGGGTATGCAGCTGCCGTGCCCCGGGTCCAGGGAGAAAATAAGTTACTTTTAAATCCATGAATGTCTCTTTGTCTATTTGTCCTGGTTATGTTGTTACATTTACAGTAAAATAACTACAAATGCAAAATTTAACAAAATGGTCACTTTAACAAGGTATTATAATTATATTCTCCACACTTTTATTCTCCCCATCTTGACAAAATGGTATATTCCCAGGTCAGCTGCACAGGTGCGATGCATTATTGTTACTTGTGGCACGTATACTAACATGCCAAGTTTAGCTGCACTTGAACAACCGTTCCAGGCTGCCATATCCAGCCCAAGAAACCGTAGAAACGGGGGAACAATATAATTTACTTTTTAAAATAAATGTATCATGCCTGTTGCTAAGGTCATGACTGGTGTAAAGGCACGCATGCAAGACACCAGTCATGTTGCCATACCTTTGCTTTTTCTGAACTGACGCCACTGCGAGGGGCTTCTTTCCTGAGTGAGAGGGTGACAGTTTGGTGACGGCAACGTTGTAAATGGTGGGGCAGGAAGTGGAAAACTGAACTATTCTGACACAGAGTATATATATATACCAGTAAGACTCCCTAATCGGGAGATAAGCGACCGTAGGTGGCTTATCTCCACAAATAGGGCAAAAATGTATTTTTCCAAAATCTTCCTGATCCATGTTGATGACATGAGTGTAGACATGCTGTGTAGTGATATTCGTGATTTTAGGGCAAAAACTGTAGGAGCAGTGTCCAAAAATGTGTTTTAAAAATCGGCCTGAAGGTGGCGCTACAATAGGGCCATGTGAGAAATGAGGGGTGGGGTCTCCGCGTTGCCTTGGCGTCCGCCAGGTACCCCCGGCTCTCCCGGGCGCTCCTAGTCCGAGTTACGGCATTTTATGTGCGCTGCAGTGGCAGGGGGTCCTCCACTGGGGGCGCCACCACTTTTGCATCCGTTCTGGAGCACCAGGAGTCGGTGGTCCCCGGGAATTCCCCGTGAGCAGCCCCGTTGGGGTGGTCATTTGGTCATTTTTGCACATTTGGTCATTTTTTACATCTGGGGGTCCCCCAAGGACCTGGGGGTCCCTGGGGCTCCGGGGGTCCTTGGAGGTTGTAGTTTGGCAGGCAAGGAGTGTGTGTGTAAAATCTGGCATGGATCGGGTCAACGGGTGCGGAGATATAAGCAGGGAAAAAGTGTGACGTGTGACGTGTGAGCACATTTGGTAATTTTTTACATCTGGTGGTCCCCCAGGGACCTGGGGGTCCCTGGGGCTCCGGGGGTCCTTGGAGGTTGTAGTTTGGCAGTCAAGGAGTGTGTGTGCAAAATTTGGCATGGATGGGGGCAACGGTTGTGGAGATATGAGCAGGGCAAAAGTGTGACGGACGGACGGACGGACGGACGGACGGACGGACGGACGGACGTACTGACTCACTCACCCACGGACAGCCGGTGGAGGTTTCTACAGTAAGTAGCTCCCTACGGTCGCAATAATAGAGAGCGGACCGGCCCCGCCCCCAGCTATCATTTCAATGTAAGTTGCTCAGTGGCGTTTGAAGCACCCGGAAGACTGCCGGAAGCATATATATATTGCACGCTGATTGGTTGGCCAGACTTAGAGGCCAAAATTTTAATTGGCCGAGGCATCTGAGCAGGCGCACTAGGGTAAACATTAGCCTTAGCAGTTAGCATACGCACGCGCAGTAGCGTTTAACTCGGCTGAACTGCAGTTCCAGGTTTGACCACTAAGCTAATGGCTGCTTCAATGCTCTACCGTGGTTCTGGGGGCTTGGCTCTGTGGCGTTTTGAAGCATGCGGAAGTAGCTGAATTCCAGTGCATTGTGGGTGAATCCAGGTGCATTCTGGGGGAAATTGGTCTCTACCTAGAGACCAAAATGTTTGACGCCGAGGCGTAATGACGTCACGAACGACGTCGACGTCCAAAATTTGAACCCTATTGTAGACCCCAGCGGCGCGCTCTTATGCTTGTGCGTATGTTTCACCCCGCCTGAAATTCCAATTTTGGCCAGTAGGGCGGCCGCTTCAACGTGTAGGGGAGAGCGGGGTAAACTGAGACACTTTTTACATTTGCTCCCCTCTAGGTGAACTATAGATTTCTATGTATCCACACAAAGACTTTTTTTAACACCTAAACGTTTTAAATAAAGAAAAGAAAACAGACCATTACTGCACTAAAAGTCTGGGTTTCCGAGGCTATTACTGCACTATATGTACATACCTGTATGCATTACACTAGTTGGCAACACCCAGTATCGCCAACCATGTGTACACTATTATGATTAATTATTAATTAATATCTTACATCTTACATCTTACATCTTACATCTTATTATAGGAGAACGGGTCCATGGAGTGCCCCCAAATGGTCCATGGAGTGCCAAATGGCGTATGCTCCCTATTCCCAGCAAACCACTAATCCTAGAGGTTCCACACTTGGCATATGTACTGATCAGTACTCTGCCAACGTTATAGGCACATTTGCCACCATCAATGTACTTACATTGGCGTACAGTTAATATAAAACGAAATTATTCAGGCGCTTTTTAGCCAGCTATTTTGCCCGCTAGGACCACCCATTACCAACTGCGCATGTGCCAACAGCTGTTGTACTCTTCGCCGTCACGTACTCATTGCACGTACTGCTCTGGTGCAGAGTTATCACACAGACACAACACCAGCAAACAGGACTGAAAATCCATTTAAAATTAAACACATGTTTGCTCAGTAGTCGGCGATGCAATCTTTCCAAGTCAAATTCAAGAAACGACATCGTTGGGACAGATCTTTTTTTTACACCTCCCGTGTAAAAACATGGGACGAAAAAAAAAGACATCCCTTGGCCGTCAGAAACGCAACTACTATACGCGTGGTTAAAGCAGCAGCAGCAGAAGCAGCAGCAACAACAACAGGTGATTATTTACTTAATTTTGTTTACTTTCTTTCAACACTTGCTGACATATTGTGCTGTTTATTTTTGCTTTATTCACTCTCATTTGTATGTGCACGCACACATGCGCGCCGACCACACGTGTGTGCGAGAAACAACAAAACGTTGTGGGCACCGTTTTCTATAGGTCACGATTCGGAGTATAACAGCAACATGCGTGGATGCAGAGTTGAAAAAGTACGTTTTTACTTAGGTAAAAGTAGGCTACTCTCCCTCCCATGGCCTACTCGATCCTATCCTCATAAGCTATGAACAACAACGTGTGTAGAAATTACCTAAAACAAACAACATCTGTGTAGAAATTACATAAACATTATTTAAAACAACAAAACATCGCAGTCACTGTTTTCTATAGGTCACGCTTCGGTGTATAACACCAACAGCAACGTCCGTTGATGCTGCGAGTGGAAAAGTACTGAAATATTTCTACTTAGGTAAAAAAGTACTCTGTTACAAGTAAAATGTGTGTGTTCGAATGTGTTACTTGAGTAAAAGTACAAAAGTATTACCATCAAAATACACTTAAAAGGGAACAAAAGTGAATAATACAGCTCTTTGCCCCTGCATTGTGTACAGGCTTGCCAACACTCCTGTACACTCAGTGTTTGTATCAAACTCCAGAAAATTCACCAGAACACAGGACATTACATCTACTATGTGCGCAGGGGTGTGGGCAGTGCATGGAATCTCACAGATATATTCAGATATATTCCTAATTTATCAAATCAAATTCTGTACACCTACTTTTTGCATTTTAATTGCTGATAATGTACCCACCCTTTTCCAATGCGAGTAAAGCAAGCATAATAAAATTATAAAAATAAAACATTCACCAGAACACAGATCTACAAAAGGTTTTTGGGGGGAGGACCTCCAGACCCCGTTTGGGGAGTAAAAGTACTAAAATGTTTGAAAGCTCACAACACGTCCCATATCGCCTATTTTCAAATAGCCTGTATAAAATAGGCCTGAATATTACATTCTATATTTAATAAAAAAAAAGGGTTGTAATAACTGTGTGTGTGTGTGTGTGTGTGTGTGTGTGTGTGTGTGTGTGTGTGTGTGTGTGTGTGTGTGTGTGTGTGTGTACCCAATGTCAGTGATTGTTCAGTTACAGTCACAAGTACAGCGCAAGTCATTGCATCCTCCCATCACATGCAAACACTAATATTATGTCTGACCTGCTCTGCTTGCATCCACGTTTTAGTCATGTAGTAAAATGTGTCAACACATCCTTGACACTATGCATACACAAACTATATTGTCACAAATACTTAATTCTATATATTACATATATAGTATATTGTTTACAATATACAAATCTTTCAGTTGTGCATTGTATGGAAAGTCGGAAGAGAAAATCAAATGACATATTTTCCCAAACACTTCTTTTTCTACATTCTAATTTACCTTTCTTTTCTAAAATCCTGCTATATAATTCTCAGATAACCCTGATCGGACCAGTCAGCCGGGAAACAGCCACACCCTGTCATTGGAAGTGATGACGACGGAACAACTGACAACATTGTTTATACCGAACTCCTTTAATTACATTATCATTTAAGCAAGCATTTAAGGGGGAGGGGGAATAACAGAACATTATTCATTGCTAATCAAAACACCTAAAAAATTTCAATATGTCTTGACGTTGCACTATTTAGCCAGCCTCAGGTGTACTTTTGCCCCATTCTTTTGTTGTACTGTTGTTCTTACTGCTGCAATAAACCATGTGACAAACTCAATTCATCTACTTTTGCCCCTATAGCACTGCACTTTTAATGACACAGACATTATTCACCCGCCTGGTGGGTGAGTTTTTATATATATTTTATTAGGAAAAGTGTGTGTGTGTGTGTGTGTGTGTGTGTGTGTGTGTGTGTGTGTGTGTGTGTGTGTGTGTGTGTGTGTGTGTGTGTGTGTGTGTGTGTGTGTGCCTAATTACTGATGCTACTTATATGTATCACTGTTCATGTCCATGTCACTCACAACTATTACACCTTTTTAGAACTGAAATAAAATTGCCTACACCAAATATGCTGTTTGTTCTCTACAGTTACAGAAATGTATTTATTTTTTATTTTAACCCCCCCATTTCACACTATTTTGCATTTTGGAAAGAAAATGCATATTTAATATTGAGCTATCCTAAATTTGTATTGCTTAGCTGCCCACTGGACTGTAGACATCTCCGGGTACAGGGGACTTTCACATAGGAAAGGGACCAGGCCCCCGCAGGGGGCTTTTTTCTAGTATAGTTATAGCTGAAGGGGTCCATGGAGTGCCCCCAAATGGTCCATGGAGTGCCAAATGGCGTATGCTCCCTATTCCCAGCAAACCACTTATCCTAGAGGTTCCACACTTGGCATATGTACTGATCAGTACTCTGCCAACGTTATAGGCACATTTGCCTCCATCAATGTACTTACATTGGCGTACAGTTAATATAAAACGAAATTATTCAGGCGCTTTTTAGCCAGCTATTTTGCCCAATGCCCGCTAGGCCCACCCAACTGCGCATGTGCCAACAGCTTTTCGCGTCACGTACTCATTGCACGTACTGCTCTGGTGCAGAGCTTTTATATATACTCTATGGTGCAGAGTTATCACACAGACACAACACCAGCAAACAGGACTGTAAATCCATTTAAAATTAAACACATGTTTGCTCAGTAGTCGGCGATGCAATCTTTCCAAGTCAAATTCAAGAAACGACATCGTTGGGACAGATCTTCCTTTTACACCTCCCGTGTAAAAACATGGGACGAAAAAAAAGACATCCCTTGCCCGTCAGAAACGCAACTACTATTTACGTGTGGTTAAAGCAACAGCAGCAGCAGAAGCAGCAGCAACAACAACAGGCATAGGCGATTTTAAGGGGTGTCCTAGGGTGCACGTGCAACCCCTGGCCGCCAGGCGGCCATTTTGATTTTGATTTTTTTTGTAATGTAACTTTACATCCACTCAGACCGAATACAACAACACCCCCTAGTGGTAGTGATAGAGGCTGGCAGCTCCAGGCAGCCCCCCCCTCCCCTCCTGATGTGATGTCATATCCACGCGCCAGTATTGAAATTGAAAACAACATCTGTTAAAAAATAAAGCATGGAGTTCGAGCTCTTCACTACTATGGACGTTACTACCGGTAGATATTATAATATAGCTGCTTGCCCTGAAACATCACATGGAGAGGATCATTTTGTACCTGACTTTCCTCTACAAAACACAGACCTCAGGCTCTATCAGCCAGGACTCTTGTCTCACTGTGCGTGACTGAACCATTTCCTCCTGACCAGCCCAAGGTAAGACTAAGACAGTCAGATCATGCTTTTATAAACCCTATTATATTAAGCCCAAAATGGTTCTGCCGCCGTGTAGAACCGAACACAGCAGCGGATTATTACCGATGTGATATTCTGTATAGAACACTGGACACACTCATACAACAGCTTGAGGGGCGCTTTTCTGAAAACGATTTTCATATCCTCCAGTGTCTTGCTGATGTTGTAACCTCAGATAGCCCTTCAGAAAAAAGTGTGACAGACGTATGTCAAACATACACTCTTGATGCAGATGTTCTGAAAGCTGAAATCTCTGTAATGACTTCCATGTACAGGGAAGAGAATGTGCGCAAAGAAAAAGAAATGGAGGACACGACACTGTTTGAAAAGAAACTTGCTTTTTTTCAAGAGAAGGGAATGCATAATTCTGATTCATTTGGTACATTAAAACACGTCTACACACTGTACCTCACCATACCAGTTACGAGTGCTTCAGCTGAGCGCAGTTTCTCTACTTTGAGACAACTAAAAACGTATTTACGGACAACCATGACTGATAAAAGAGTGTCAGATATAGGCATTTTACAGATTGAGAAAATACACGAAATTAAAGTGCAGAAAATAATAAAAGTGTCAAAACCCGGAGGCTGCAGTTCATTGTGTAATAAGGATGTGTCTACTATTTGTTTTTGTGAAATGCTTATTTGACACTGTAAATGACTGCTTGATTGCTTGATGAATGATGATTAACTTGATGTTTGGCTTTGCTGCCTCTGTCTGCAAAATAAGTAAATAAATCCTATACTAGACATGCTCATGGTGTCTAGAAAAAGAAGCACCTGTTTTACACTTTTTTTGTTTATATTGTGTTACATTTGGGTACAAAATTAACTGCAGAAATCCGCTAAAACAACATTACAAAACCGCTAATATCCGCAATTTTTTTCGCGTGCGCGCTTCGCGCGCGCGTGCATGAGGTAATAGAGGTCGTGCACCCCCCGCTGGAAGAGGCTAGAATCGCCTATGACAACAGGTGATTATTTACTTACTTTTTTTCTCTTTCTTTCAACACTTGCTGACATATTGTGCTGTTTATTTTTGCTTTATTCACTCTCATTTGTATGTGCACGCACACATGCGCGCCGACCACACGTGTGTGCGAGAAACAACAAAACGTTGTGGGCACCGTTTTCTATAGGTCACGATTCGGAGTATAACAGCAACATCCGTGGATACAGAGTTGAAAAAGTACGTTTTTACTTAGGTAAAAGTAGGCTACTCTCCTTCCCATGGCCTACTCGATCCTATCCTCCTAAGCTATGAACAACAACGTTTGTAGAAATGACCTAAAACAAACAACATCTGTGTAGAAATTACATAAACATTATTTAAAACAACAACACATCGCGGTCACCGTTTTCTATAGGTCACGATTCGGTGTATATCACCAACAGCAACCCGTTGATGCTGCGAGTGGAAAAGTACTGAAATATTTCTACTTCGGTAAAACAGTACTCTGTTACAAGTAAAATGTGTGTGTTCGAATGTGTTACTTGAGTAAAAGTACAAAAGTATTACCATCAAAATACACTTAAAAGGGAACAAAAGTGAATAATGCAGCTCTTTGCCCCTGCATTGTGTACAGGCTTGCCAACACTCCTGTACACCCAGTGTGTGTATCAAACTCCAAAAATTCACCAGAACACAGGACATTACATCTACTATGTGCGCAGGGGTGTGGGCAGTGCATGGAATCTCACAGATATATTCAGATATATTCCTAATTTATCAAATCAAATTCTGTACACCTACTTTTTGCATTTTAATTGCTGATATTGTACCCACCCTTTTCCAATGCGAGTAAAGCAAGCATAATAAAATTATAAAAATAAAACATTCACCAGAACACAGATCTACAAAATGTTTTTGGGGGGAGGACCTCCAGACCCCGTTTGGGGAGTAAAAGTACTAAAATGTTTGAAAGCTCACAACACGTCCCATATTGCCTATTTTCAAATAGCCAGTATACAATAGGCCTGAATATTACATTCTATATTTAATAAAAAAAGGGTTGTAATAACTGTGTGTGTGTGTGTGTGTGTGTGTGTGTGTGTGTGTGTGTGTGTGTGTGTGTGTGTGTGTGTGTGTGTGTGTGTGTGTGTGTGTGTACCCAATGTCAGTGATTGTTCAGTTACAGTCACAAGTACAGCGCAAGTCATTGCATCCTCCCATCACATGCAAACACTAATATTATGTCTGACCTGCTCTGCTTGCATCCACGTTTCAGTCATGTAGTAAAATGTGTCACAAATACTTAATTCTATATATTACATATATAGTATATTGTTTACAATATACAAATCTTTCAGTTGTGCATTGTATGGAAAGTCGGAAGAGAAAATCAAATGACATATTTTCCCAAACACTTCTTTTTCTACATTCTAATTTACCTTTCTTTTCTAAAATCCTGCTATATAATTCTCAGATAACCCTGATCGGACCAGTCAGCCGGGAAACAGCCACACCCTGTCATTGGAAGTGATGACGACGGAACAACTGACAACATTGTTTATACCGAACTCCTTTAATTACATTATCATTTAAGCAAGCATTTAAGAGGGGAATAACAGAACATTATTTATTGCTAATCAAAACACCAAAAAAATGTCAATAACACCATATGCCTTATTATGTCTTGACGTTGCACTATTTATTTGTGTGTGTGTGTGTGTGTGTGTGTGTGTGTGTGTGTGTGTGTGTGTGTGTGTGTGTGTGTGTGTGTGTGTGTGTGTGTGTGTGTGTGTGTGTGTGTGTGCCTAATTACTGTTCATGTCCATGTCACTCACAACTTACACCTTTTTAGAACTGAAATAAAATTGCCTACACCAAATATGCTGTTTGTTCTCTACAGTTACAGAAATGTATTTATTTATTTTTTATTTTAACCCCCCCATTTCACACTATTTTGCATTTTGGAAAGAAAATGCATATGTAATATTGAGCTATCCTAAATTTGTATTGCTTAGCTGCCCACAGGACTGTAGACATCTCTGGGTACAGGGGACTTTCACATAGGAAAGGGACCAGGCCCCCGCCGGGGGCTTTTTTCTAGTTAATTATTATTATGATACATAATTATGATAAATAATTGTATGATTTGTGTATGAGGCTCATATGACCATAAGGTTATATTATGAACTGAACTTACAGTATAGGAGACCATGTTTTTGGTGGTACTGTGAGTTCAGGCTACTGATTACAGGTCATGGCCTGACTATGAAATCATGTTTTGGGTTATACTGTCACTAGTGGAAAGTTACCAACACTACGTGTCACTGTCTTCCTTGTTATGATCTGGGAACGAATCAATGAGTCACACGAAGATCTTACTGTCATAATCTGTACTCTTTATATACTGTATGTTAACTTCCATCTTGGAAGAGAGAATTACCAAAGCTGCCACCAGGGTGGTAAGCTCACTGTTTGTCTTCCTTGTCTGACTCTCTTCAAATACAGCAATTTATTGATAGTCCTTTGGCTCGTCTCCGTCTTATTTTGGTTATGGATTTCATCCATATCCATATTTATTTAACTTATTCATAATTTAGATAACACAAACCTATTAGGCCTATTCACAACCATGGAACCTATGATATGAAGTGTGGTGTACTTCATTAGGTAGTAGTGCCTGTATGAATGTATCTGAACTAATAAGGAGAATAAAAAGTCCCTCCCTGGGGTACCATGGTCTCACACTGACACCACGTCAAACTGTTACTATGAGACCAGTTTATCAGTGTTTTCCATCCTTTGTAATTTCAAGGACCCTGTTAGGATAAATTATGATACATAATTTATGTTATTGGTGTATGAGTCTCATATGACCATATAAAGGCATAATATGAACTGAACTCACAGTATAAGAGACCACATTTTGGTCGCATACTGTGGGTTCAGGCAAACTGATTAAAGGTCATAATAACTTTGAATGCCCTGAATAGAATCATGTTTTGGTTTATACTGTATCTGTATGTCACCAGACTCACTGTCTTCCTCTGATATAAGTCACGAGTGGTGGAAAATTACCAACACTACGTGTCCCTTTCTTCCTGTTACTTCCTTGTTATGATATAGGAACGAATCAATGAGTTCCTACTACTTCCTTGTTATGATATGGGAACAAATGAATAAGTTCCACGACTTCTTACTGTCATAACTGTACTCTTTATATACATGTTAAACTTCCATTTTGGGAGAGAGAGAATTCTCGACCTGACCGCTATGGTTGGGGAGAGAGATTAGAACGCTACCACCAGGATGGCAGCCCACTGCTCTGTCTACCTTGTCTGTCTCTCTTCAATACAGCAATATAAGAAATATAGTCCTTTGGCTCTTTGTTTTATTTTAACTATGGATTTATAGATCCATATTTATCTTTAATAATTTATCTAATAATAATGGTCCTAATCGAGCGAGGATACTGTTTGTCACATTGGCCGACTGAGGGACGGATAAAGTGTTCAGGCTGTTAGCCATTTAAGGTTCACTTTCTCTCCCCCGGTGGAACAATGTTGCAACACGTATCTGGAACCAGCCAGGAAATCCTACATTTCTGTATTTTCAGACAAAGGATTTTATTTAGACAACAGTGCACGAGTTTTGGATTAATGTGGAACCGCGTAGACATCCAGGAGCAGCACCGGACCGTGACGAAAGGCTGGATTTTCCACCGATGCACCACCGCCCGGCTGCACCTCCTGGATCTCTGCGCATCGGCAAATTCCTAAGATGATTAAGATAAGTACATATTTACTAAATCCCTGTAACGTGTCGTGTCTTTGAATTTTGAATTAACGATGTTAATGTTAGGATGATTTGTGAATGATGTTCTCCCTCCGTCTGGAGGAGACCGATAGCTCCTAATAATGTTTTGGTTTGACACGCGTCGTAAATTAACCCTTATCTAGATACAGATTGGTCGTAAAACTCTTTGTTTCTTCTTTGAAAGTTTAAGGGAGGTGTGCACAATCCCTAATCTATTTTTAACTATTTCTGGTTTGCTCTCGCTCTCTCGTTGTGATGAGGAAGCAGAGACAAATATTTCCATACTTTAACTTTTTTCGGTACAGTCGTTTTTGTCCACAAGTTGTTGTTCAACTTGTTCTTTTGTCAGTTTGTTTGGACCCTATGAATGGTCATTATTTGTTTGGCTTATAACCTAGGGCAAGTACTTCTAGTCGGCCTGAATTTAACGAGTACTTCTAGTCAGTTGCGGTTATAGCTTTTTACTGTTATGTCTGGACCATATGAATGGTCAGTATTTGTCAGTTTGTTACTGTTATGTTCACTGTACCGATAATACTGTGTTTATTTAGGTCTCTCACTTTCATGGCTTGGCCCAGCCATTGGAAATTGAGAAACAAATATTTTATCTTTAACTATGTTACTGACCAGTTCTGTTTTCTGTAATATTAAATACTTTTAAGACGTTTTAAAATGTCTCTGAGAAATTAAAGTTAAGATTTAAGATTAAGAATAACTAACTCAAATTTATTGATGCCTAAATTAATTTAAACTGTTGTAACTTTAAGACTTTAGAGCCATCCATAGGACTATGGGTCGTTTACAGTATCGATAATTCCTGTTTACTCTTATCTGTCCCTCACTCCCTCGCTGCAGTCGCGATGCAGGCAGGGGAGTCAGGAACTAGCCTAAATTAATATAATATGTTGTAACGTTAAGTTTTAAAATCCTCCAGAGGATTCTGGCTGTGTATTATACTATAATTTCATTTATGTGATGAATGGATTCTGTGAGAATGAATTTACCGTACTGTATGTGTGTGCGAGCAGAAGATTTGCGTGTGGGTGCTGCTTCAGTAAACCCCCCCCTCTCTGACTCCCATCTCTGTGAGCATGAGTGCGTGTGCGTGCGTGCGTGCACTTGTGTGTGTGTTCCAATACTGTATGTGTGAGTGCGGGCAAGCGCCTGTGTGTGCGTAAATGTCGCTCTGACCCTTATCTCTTCCACTCCCTGAGTGCGTGCGTGAGCGTGCGTGTGACTGTGATTCATGCCTTCTGAGGTGTGTGCGTATGTGTGCACTTCTGAGTGCAGCGTCTGTTTGACTGCCTGTCTGAGAAACCACCTGGATCCTTCAAGGTCAGATGGTCTGTGTGTGAGAGAATTGTTTTGGGAACATGTCTTGTTTAGACTTTCCTTTCTCCTATTTTTCGTAAACGTTCTGATTGTTTACTGTCTATGGTATTTTGTTTAATTGCCCTGTTCTTTTACTGTTAAGACTGCATTACCCATAAATCTCTGTTGGGAACGTCATGTCCCAGGTTACCATAACAACCAAATTAGACTCCATTGTTGAGAAGGACACAAGGTCGCTTCTCGCCCCTGAGGCGTATTACTTATCACAGACTCCCCTGTGCCCAAGCTGATACTGTACTGCTACTGTATGAGTGCATGAATTAAAGCCTTTTCATTGATTTAAATAATTTAAATTATTTTATTATAACTGTTATGTCACAACTATAAGTTGTAACAAAAGGGGAGTGTTTAAGGATTCATTTTGATTTTAATTTCATTTTGATTTGATTTTAATTTATTTAATTTGGTTTTTCATCGATTTAAGATTTATTTGAAACTTAATTTGAAATATTTCTGTTTCATGGGCTGACGCTGACGGAGAGAGGAGGAAGGCAGTGTGGGGAAGGAGGAGAATCGGGTCAACTGAAAATCACCACGACGGAGATGGGGTGCAGACGAACCACGACCTGAGGCCCGGCCAGACCAGTGCACGAGCCAATCAACCGCAGCGGCACGATGTAAAAATCGTGCCTTGTCGGTGAGAATTCTGTTGCACTGTTGTTGATGCCAAGTGTAGTACAAACACTATCATGATGAACTAAATTGTTGTTGAAACAGTAAACTGGCCAAGTCTTCGTCCCCCCTAGGAATCACCTGAGAGACCCAGAAGAACGACCCCACATCAACTGCATCCTGCGTCCTCCTCCCTCACGTCTCTACAATGCCCCAACGTCAACGTCAACATCACCACGTCATCATCATCATCCTCATCATCATCATCCGATCAATGGTCATCCGATCAACTCATATTTTCTTTTTTCATTTTTCATTCTTTATTCTTTATTTTTATCTGTTTATTCAATTTTAATTCTGTCTTCATTCATCTGTAAGAAACGATGAATGATGTGTCACATTTCTTTAAACTTTAAGGATTTATTACATTCCCTTTAAAAAAAATATTACAGTCCTGTTCGAAATTTGAATTTATAAATATTATTAAAGTCTTCATAATATTATTATTATTATTACCCTGATAAAATGTTTAATATGGAGGTCATATGAACCTCATACAAATATGAAAAGGATAGATTGTTAGGATAAATTATGATACATAATTTATGTTATTGGTGTATGAGTCTCATATGACCATATAAAGGCATAATATGAACTGAACTCACAGTATAAGAGACCACATTTTGGTCGCATACTGTGGGTTCAGGCAAACTGATTAAAGGTCATAATAACTTTGAATGCCCTGAATAGAATCATGTTTTGGTTTATACTGTATCTGTATGTCACCAGACTCACTGTCTTCCTCTGATATAAGTCACGAGTGGTGGAAAATTACCAACACTACGTGTCCCTTTCTTCCTGTTACTTCCTTGTTATGATATAGGAACGAATCAATGAGTTCCTACTACTTCCTTGTTATGATATGGGAACAAATGAATAAGTTCCACGACTTCTTACTGTCATAACTGTACTCTTTATATACATGTTAAACTTCCATTTTGGGAGAGAGAGAATTCTCGACCTGACCGCTATGGTTGGGGAGAGAGATTAGAACGCTACCACCAGGATGGCAGCCCACTGCTCTGTCTACCTTGTCTGTCTCTCTTCAATACAGCAATATAAGAAATATAGTCCTTTGGCTCTTTGTTTTATTTTAACTATGGATTTATAGATCCATATTTATCTTTAATAATTTATCTAATAGACCCCCAACTTTTACTTTAGCTGTTCTCCACCAGGAAGTGCAATAAACCCTTCTATGTTGCAAAACATTTTGAAACAATTGCGTCTGACAAACGCTTCAAAATGTTGTATTGTACATATAACTAGTAAGACACCTGAGGGTGGAATGCGACCTCAGGGTGACATGCAACCTCGCCCTAAAGGGCGAGGTCGCGCCAATTCTTGACCATCTGGCCAACCACAGCGTTTCTCTGACGATTCTAGTTGTTGTCATTCTGGGGGGAGTTTGTTCATGTTTTTGTGAGGGTATCAACCCTAGGAGACACGGGGAGAACATGCAAACTCCACACAGAAAGGCCCTATCGCTCACACCCTAGGTTGGGTTGGCGATAGGGCCTTTCTGTGTGGAGTTTGCCTAAACATGGAGATGTGGTACAGAAGGACTCATATATGGGCATAAAAAGTATGTCATGTGACATCACTTCCTGTACAGACAGTCAGACAGACAGCCATTGACTCCGACCTAACAATGGCTACTGTCTATGACGGTAGTTCCATATGACATATTGGACTAGACTATCTCCATATATAGTGTTATCCACATCTCCATGTTAGGACTCATATATGGGCATAAAAAGTATGTCATGTGACATCACTTCCTGTACAGACAGTCAGCCATTGACTCCGGATTAACAATGGCTACTGTCTATGACGGTAGTCCCATATGACATATTGGACTAGACTATCTCCATATATAGTGTTATCCACATCTCCATGTTTAGGCCAAACAGATTCGCTCCATTTCTCCATGTATAGGTCCAAATGCCCAACGTTGAGCTTGACAACGAAACGTTCTTAACACAGCCGCCCCCCCATATTTACTTTAGAAAATATGTTAAATTCTAAGTACGTTTCGAGTACCGGTTTGATACATCGACTTAAAGTTGGATCCAGGCCTAATAACTTTATCTGGCCGCCCCGTTGCCACCTCCTTGTTACATTTTCTTTTCTCCACGTGGATGGTTTCATGGACATCCTTTCATAGGTGATCTAAGTCCAGCCACCCGTATCAGATCGGAGGAGGATACCGCACATTGTACCTCATCCACCCTTTCTTCTCTCTCCTTTTGGTATCTTTATCCTCCTCCTTCTTTTTTTCTTTTTTATTCTTCTCTTTTTTTGTCTTTCTTAGTCTTGTGTATCCTTCTCTTTTTTTTTGTTTTTCTTAGTCTTGTGTAGCCGCCCCGTACAGGAAGAGATGGGGACTTGAGGTCGCAAGTCAGGACTTGAACCTGTGACGCTGCAAAAGCTGGATTATCAGCCTAGATGTTTGGAACACTACCCTGTGTTCCAGATGGACTGGACTATCTCCATATATAGTGTTATCCACATTTCGTGTAGCCGCCCTGTACAGGAAGTGATGTCACAACTCGCTGACATCACACTGACATCACAGAGGATACGGAAGGAAAGTCACTCAAGCGACACGGTTCTTCAGAGTATATGCGACCTTCGGTCGCAATTATTTTACAACAACAGCCACTCTAATATAAAAGGTGAATCCTTTTTTGTTCTGTTAATAGAGAATAAAACACAACTTTCTAACATAAGCATGGCCTCTGTCTGCGCTCATTCGGACGAGGGAGACCGGAGACCGAAGTCAAGGTCAGGGCCGCAGGAAGACTGACTGAGGATGTTCTTTGACAGGTCCCGAGGCTTCCTACAGACAGTAACGTCATATATATTCTCCGTGTCGTTTGAGAATGAGGGGAGGATGAGGGGTCCAATTCATTCTCTATGGAAGTCACATGGTTTCATGTCTCTTCCAAGCCTCTTGGCTTGAATCTTCTTGTCTCTTGGCCAAGCTGCTTGGAAGAGACATGAAACCATGACTTCCATAGAGAATAAATTGGACCTACCCTCCGCCCCTCGTTCTCAAACGACACAGAGAAGATATATCACTCTTTAGTGTGAATGAAGCCCGAGAGACCTGACCTGTTGAAGGGGGCAGGATAGGGAACTTGTTAGTGACTCGCCCCGCTCCTGCACAGAAAAACAAGCTGAACTGTGAATAAATAGTTATTAACCTCATCCACTTTTTATTAACTAAAACATGTACACTAAACATACATAATGGACTTCAAATGAACTCTTTTTTTAATCATCATGCTTTAATCTGTAGGTCTGTTTTATATATATATATATATATATATATATATATATATTTTTTTTTTTTTTTTTATATATTGTGGGGGCCCAGATTTAGAACTCAACCAACACCAGACAAATGGACAGTTTAAGCCACTTTTGGGCACGTTTATTTAGAATAAAGCAGGAGAAATCAACAGCAGCAGAGCCTCGCTCCGATAAATGCAAGTACTTTAACAACAGAAAGTATATCGTTTTCTTAAACGTTTCAGAATAACTCAGGTAAACATTTGCTTACTAAGCAGCGCAAAGTCCAATAACTTATAGGCGAGTATGAGTACAACTAAAGTTCTCCCCGGCCCGGGGGCGGATTGATACTTGCAAGTGTTTTCAGTAGTAGGGTTATGTTTCAAGGCACAATTTCAAAGCCGTCACACTCACGGGCAGTGCGCATTCAGTACATAATGTTTACAGGCACAGTTCCAAAGCCCTCGCACCCTCCATTGTGCGGCTCTCCGACTCCCAGTATCAGCGTCTCCTATATTGCCTGGTGAAAGACAGATACGTCGGGTTAGCATTGCATTCCTCTGTATTACAACTAGAGGTTCGCGGGCCTTCGGCCCGCTCACATCTAGTTAAAAAAATAAATAAAAAAAAATTAAAAAAATTAAAATTAAAAATAAATAAATAAATAAATAAAAAAATAAAAAAATGGGGGGGAACTATTGTGGCGGAACTATTGTGCCGCAGCGCACGTTTCCGGTCGGACATATTTGACCGCCGGACGCACTTCCGGTGTTGTCCGCAAATCTTTCTTGTGTGGATCAGCTGCCTCTGAGATTGAGTGGGCTGAGTGGGCTGGGCGTGGGCAGCGTGGGCTGGGTGGAGCGTAACCGTGACAACAGCTGCTTGCAGGCTGGTGCATGCAGGCTTGTTGTATGGGCTGGTGTAGGGTTACAGATCCATTGGCTGGGCGGACGTTAAGATTATAGTCAATTGGAGTGCTGCATTTGGTCTGTTGGTGACACTCAAATACCGCTGTCTGCAGTTCTAAAATGTAATATAAGATTAGGAGCAGAACATGTGGAGTGTAACTCAATATCTAAAGCATTCTCACCGCCAGTAGCCCGACCGCCAGCATAGTGAGTCAGTGCAGACTGGAGTAGAGGAGGCTCTTTTGTTTGGCCAGAGGACCCAGCCCTGTAGCAACTCATAATGTAATAACGGTTCATAATGTAATAAGGGCTCATAATGTAATAAAAAAAAATGTAATAAAAACTCATAATGTAATAATCAGCTCATAATGTAATAAAAAAACGAGCGCATAACGTAATAACAGCTTTTTCAATAATGTAATAATGTAATAATGTAATAATGTGTTACATTAAGAATCTCCACATAGGAGGCTCATAATGTAATAAAACGTCATAATGTAATAATGTATTTTTTATTACGTTATGAGCTGATTATTACATTATGAGCTTTTATTACATTTTAATTATTACATTATGAGCTCGTTTTTTATTACATTATGAGCTGATTATTACATTATGAGTTTTTATAATATTTCTTTATTACATTATGAGCTGTTATTACATTATTGGTTGCGGGTAACAAACCTTGCCAACTTTGTTGATTAAAAATGGAGCAACTATCTGCTAAACATGCAACAAATGAGAATACACCATGAATTTTCATTTTTCCAATTTTTATGTATTTTTTATTTTTTTTTGGCCCACCAGCAAAGGTTCTATCCTCACAAAGTCCTATTTCTGACCATTGTGTCTTTCTCAGTTTATGGGCAGATCTATGTAAGCAGGTTTCAGAACGGGCTGATTTTAGGTCCGATTGTGTGCTGAGTGGGGGTTTGGGAGGGGTGGGCAGGCCTGCTGAGCAGGAGGTAGGGAGGAGTGTGGGGCCAAAACTGGTTCAATAGCGCAGTCCTCCCACTCAGGACAAGGTGGTACTGCAGCTGAAATTGCTCTGAAAGCCAGGCAGAAATGACAGGGGCTCTGTATTCAGGAGTGGTAATTTAGCCTCAAACCTTTTGAAAAACGTTTTTTTGGGACACAAACAATGTTATATTATTTTTAAATTATTACGTTATTTTTAAAAGCATGGTGTAGAACCATTAACTGTACAAAGAGCATCCACAACGTTCAACGTACAGTACGTGATTGTATCGACACTGGGTGTTGATGCAACATCGATAATATCCCCATGGGGTCAGTATGACGACAGTCTGCCATTGCTAGTTCTGGGCCACTTTGCCGAAGGTCATGGGGACCATTATGTAAGCTTTGATGGACCAGTCACACACTTGGAGAAGAGTCCAGGAAGCAGAGGAGAGCGCACCACTTCCATCTGGCCCTCACTCTCGCCCTAAGTCTAGCCCTCACTCTGGCCCTGACCCGGTACCTCACTGTGGCCCTGACCCGGTACCTCACCTTGGCCCTGACCTGTACCTCACTCTGGTCCTAAGTCTGGACAGATCGAAGTGGTGCGCTCTCCTCTGCTTCCTGGACTCTTTGAATTAAGTGTGTGTTATCGATGTTGCATCAACACCCAGTGTCGATACAATCACGAACTGTACGTTGAACATTGTGGATATTCGTTGTACAGTTAAATGATCCCCATAGGTATTCATTTGCTGAATGTTTAGCAGATAGTTGCTCCATTCTTCATCAACAAAGTTGGCAGGGTGTGTAGCAACCAATAATGTAATAACGGCTCATGTGTAATAAGAGCTCATAATGTAATAAGAAATGTAATAAAAACTCATAATGTAATAATCAGCTTATAATGTAATAAAAAACAAGCGCATAATGTAATAATTTAAATGTAATAAAAGCTCATAATGTAATAATCAGCTCATAACGTAATAAAAAATACATTATTACATTATGAAGTTTTATTACATTATGAGCCTCCTATGTGGAGGTTCTTAATGTAACACATTATTACATTATTACATTATTGAAAAAGCTGTTATTACGTTATGCGCTCGTTTTTTTATTACATTATGAGCTGTTATTACATTATTGGTTGCGGGTAACAAACCTTGCCAACTTTGTTGATTAAAAATGGAGCAACTATCTGCTAAACATGCAGCAAATGAGAATACACCATGAATTTCCATTTTTCCAATTTTTATGTATTTTTTATTTTTTTTTGGCCCACCAGCAAAGGTTCTATCCTCACAAAGTCATATTTCTGACCATTGTGTCTTTCTCAGTTTATGGGCAGATCTATGTAAGCAGGTTTCAGAACGGGCTGATTTTATGTCCGATTGTGTGCTGAGTGGGGGTTTGGGAGGGGTGGGCAGGCCTGCTGAGCAGGAGGTGGGGAGGAGTGTGGGGCCAAAACTGGTTCAATAGCGCAGTCCTCCCACTCAGGACAAGGTGGTACTGCTGCAGCTGAAAATGCTCTGAAAGCCAGGCAGAAATGACAGGGGCTCTGTATTCAGGAGTGGTAATTTAGCCTCAAACCTTTTGAAAAACGTTTTTTTGGGACACAAACAATGTTATATTATTTTTTAATTATTAAGTTATTTTTAAAAGCATGGTGTAGAACCATTAACTGTACAAAGAGCATCCACAACGTTCAACGTACAGTACGTGATTGTATCGACACTGGGTGTTGATGCAACATCGATAATATCCCCATGTGGTCAGTATGACGACAGTCTGCCATTGCTAGTTCTGGGCCACTTTGCCGAAGGTCATGGGGACCATTATGTAAGCTTTGATGGACCAGTCACACACTTGGAGAAGAGTGCAGGAAGCAGAGGAGAGCGCACCACTTCCATCTGGCCCTCACTCTCGCCCTAAGTCTAGCCCTCACTCTGGCCCTGACCCGGTACCTCACTGTGGCCCTGACCCGGTACCTCACCTTGGCCCTGACCTGTACCTCACTCTGGTCCTAAGTCTGGACAGATCGAAGTGGTGCGCTCTCCTCTGCTTCCTGGACTCTTTGAATTAAGTGTGTGTTATCGATGTTGCATCAACACCCAGTGTCGATACAATCACGAACTGTACGTTGAACATTGTGGATATTCGTTGTACAGTTAAATGATCCCCATAGGTATTCATTTGCTGAATGTTTAGCAGATAGTTGCTCCATTCTTCATCAACAAAGTTGGCAGGGTGTGTAGCAACCAATAATGTAATAACGGCTCATGTGTAATAAGAGCTCATAATGTAATAAGAAATGTAATAAAAACTCATAATGTAATAATCAGCTCATAATGTAATAAAAAACAAGCGCATAATGTAATAATTTAAATGTAATAAAAGCTCATAATGTAATAATCAGCTCATAACGTAATAAAAAATACATTATTACATTATGAAGTTTTATTACATTATGAGCCTCCTATGTGGAGGTTCTTAATGTAACACATTATTACATTATTACATTATTGAAAAAGCTGTTATTACGTTATGCGCTCGTTTTTTTATTACATTATGAGCTGATTATTACATTATGAGTTTTTATTACATTTTTTTTATTACATTATGAGCCCTTATTACATTATGAGCCGTTATTACATTATGAGTTGCTACAAGCCCTGAGCAACGCAGCTGTGCTCAGATTAGGCTGATTGAACAGGTAATTCGGCAGGTAACGCCCTTCTATTACCTGTCCCAGGGCTGGGCGTCGTCTCTGAGAGCCAGCTCTCCTCCCTCTCCACTGACCCAGTGTGCTGTGGGGCTCACCTGTGAGGCGGTTGCCTAGCGACAGTCCACAATATATATATATATATATATATATATATATATATATATATATATATATATATTTTTTTTTAAATGCAGGTTATTTATTTTTATTTTTTGAGTAGAAGAGGAAAAACAAAACGGTGTAGAAGGGAGAAAACATGTGCTGTGTAGAAGAGATACTACAATGAAACGTCATGTTTTTATTGATGAAATATATGGACAATAAAACCTTTTGAAAGAAAAAAAATCTGTTCTTATGTAACAAGACGGAGTCACCTAGTACTCCTATTATACAGTAAGACATTATAGTACTCCTATTATACAGTAAGACATTATAGTACTCCTATTATACAGTAAGACATTATAGTACTCCTATTATACAGTAAGACATTATAGTACTCCTATTATACAGTAAGACATTATAGTACTCCTATTATACAGTAAGACATTATAGTACTCCTATTATACAGGAAGACATTATAGTACTCCTATTATACAGTAAGACATTATAGTACTCCTATTATACAGTAAGACAGTCACCTAGTACTCCTATTATACAGGAAGACAGTCACCTAGTACTCCTATTATACAATAAGACAGTCACCTAGTACTCCTATTATACAGGAAGACAGTCACCTAGTACTCCTATTATACAATAAGACAGTCACCTAGTACTCCTATTATACAGTAAGACAGTCACCTAGTACTCCTATTATACAGTAAGACAGTCACCTAGTACTCCTATTATACAGTAAGACAGTCACCTAGTACTCCTATTATACAGTAAGACAGTCACCTAGTACTCCTATTATACAGTAAGACAGTCACCTAGTACTCCTATTATACAGGAAGACAACGCCACTCTCAAATCACAGGGTGAGAGACACAGGGTAAGTGTTCAGTTTGAGTGAACAATAAAAGGCTGGCTTCAATGTAAGAGTACACTTTATTCACATTAGGGAGAAAAAGTACAAAGTATTGACATTTAATGATTTCAAAACAATATACCACATAAAATTGTTTAAAGCAGCTTTAGGGGCAGTTAAGAGACTTGGTTTGAGTATTGGCACTGAGATTTAGGCTCTTATTGTTTAGGCCCACACATATGCTAAACACTGCAAAGATAAAAAACACTCAAAAAAAGGCTAAAAGCCATAAACACAGCAAACCGGTCAATAATCAATTAATTGCCAATCTGCAGCGCAACAGTTAACCAAGATTATCTCTGCCAAAACAACCAATGACATGAAGTCATAGGATAGAAGATATGAAGTTAGTTTTAAGTTTTAAGCCGCTGGGGCCATCATAGGCTGTATTGCGTGGCTGGTATCGTTCGGTTTCGTTCCCGCCCCATGGGCACTACATAAACTTTGCTTCATTAGAAAGATCTATTGATAGTAAGTAAGAAACAAAAAGTTCTCTGCGTGTCACTTGCACAATCTTTGTCACCAGCCAGAAATGTATTTAATGGGAATAACAAAAAAACGAAAATCTTGTGCTTCTATTTTTGCTTGTAAAATTTGATATATTGATTGACACAAAATCTTTCTCAACATCTACCTAACATCTGAAACAAGTATTGGTGCCTTAGTATACTCATATGCAAATTTAGATCATGTAATGTAGCAAATTTGTTGAAGGAAACGCTTCATTGTAAGTGATTGTCAGTGACTGTAATTTTGTTATAATGACAAGTAAACTTGGTGTCTATTTGGATTTCACAGCAAGAGAAACTCAATGGAATACTTATCTTCATGATTGGGTGTGTCTGGATCTTAATTTACATATTTCCAAGATGGACGCCACCCGAGAGCTTTACTATGACTTCAGTGACAGCTGGCTGTTATGACAAAAGCAATATGAACACATTTGGTCAGTTTTACCTCTATCAAGAGTTGTGGGGATGATCAGAGAAAACGTACATACAGCTAGATGTATCTTAAAGATGACATTTTTAATTCATCACATTGCTGAACCACCTACTCCCAAGTGTTTCTTGTCAGAAAGCAAAGACAGACAGAAGTCCAGGTCTCCTAAGCACTGGGAAGTTGGAGATTCTAGAGACTTCATCAGATGGCTTGGCTGAAGACCTTTTACTTGTGTGGCACCTACTGTAGGTAGAATAGCTTCCAACATCACAGTTGCTGAATGCTCCTCCAGATGCAGAAGCTGGTTTACCTGGCTTTTCAGCATTGTGTGTAAACTTTCACCCACAGGCTAGCATTATTGGCTACCTTCCACTCATCCCAGCATCGCCAACTGATCCTTCTGTCCTCAGAAAAGAGATGAAACGACTTTCTACCACTTTTTCGAGTCACGTGTTCAAATACTGGATTCTGATTGGCTAAATTCCGGAGGTTATGAGAGAACTACTGCCGCAAAGTTGTGTGAAGACTTGTCCGAGATCAATGAGCCTCAGTGTACATCCGGGGACTTCAGGAGGTAGTCGGAACACCTTTCCCCCAACCAACAAATGACCGTGGCAACGGTCCTATGTTCACTAACGTGCATGCTATAGTCGCCGATTTATTTGGATCCAATGCAATCCGCCAACTTTAAAGCCCCTTTTCTCTGAACCTATGCCTTTCTGGAAGCGAACAGCCTCTATTTACGGCCGGAACGGTACTTCTAACTGACGTTAGCTTAGCTGTAAGCTAGACGCATGGATTAGTATGGAGTTGGCGCCATCTGTTGGTGAGTAGAAGATGTTGTTGGTGGAACTATCTGCTGTCTCGCGGAAGTTTTATAGGCAATAATGATTGTAACTTAAGATCCTTGCAAGTTACAACTATGTGTTTTCTTTCATGTATAAGGGAAAAAGTGGTAGAAAAGCTATTTACCACTCGGGGTCGGACATTATGCTCTGATAATGTCCTGTGTTAGGGTGTTATCGGACTCGGCTTCGCCTCGTCCGATAACACCCTAACACAGGACATTATCAGAGCATAATGTCCTCTCACTCGGGGTAAATTGCTTACTTTAACTACATAAGTACACCATTATCACTGGAGATCAGACAGCACCAAGATGAGTTTGGCAATGTAGTCCTGTTGCTGGGAGGCTTCCACCAAGCTCACAACTACTTGAAGGCTATTTGCAAGATTATCAGGGATGCAGGGGCAGATGATCTGCTTGTTGCAGCAAGTCTTTGTTGAGAAGGAACTGTCAAGAAGATGTTTGTTGAAAAGACATAATACTACCAAACTTTACATGCCCTCAAAGTCCTGTTTGAAAAAGAGATAACTGGCAGAAGTTAGAAATGACGAGGCATCCAGAGATGGCAGTCCTAGGAGATCAGCTGCTGCTTTTCAGGAATCATTCAATGGGCAACCAACTGCAGTCCTCTGGGCAAACTTCCTGGAGATGTCAGATATTCTCCAAAGGTTTATCTACTACTAGCGGGAAGGTGACTGGACAGGACATCTCTGTGAATCAGCAAGAATGCTACCTCACTTTAGTAGGCCACTACAAGTACGGGCAGCAATCTTTACCTTTGTATTTGCCTTAGATGAAGAAATTACCGGAAACAGCTTCAGAGGTACATGAAGCACTGATGGCAGGTGTATTTGTTGGCTGACGAGCAGATGGCAGCCACAGCAGTAGTGTTTCTTTTGACATGCTCCTGGAACAGACATATAATGCTGATGCCAAGGAAGCAAGCAGTCTGGATGGCATTACACTCAGCCCTGTCTCTGCAGAGCTCAAGTCTATGCTCCACCTCCACCCCTCCAACCCACACCATGTCAGCAGTGGACACTAACCCATCTACAGTGACCACATCATCCTTGCTCAACATATCTACAGGACAGTGTGCTGATTCCACAGTCAAGTGTTTTGCATGTTGTTCACTATAGTTGAAGACAAGCAAACCTGTACAGTATGTCTGCAAGACTGTCTTGTACTGATTTATTTCAGTGCCAGAACAGGTCAGAAACGGAGTGCCAGAACTGTGAGAATGAAAGAAACACGCTTTATGGGATGATGACTCTGATTAAGCAAGCTAGGGTCATTCATCACCATGCTGGCTTTTGGTGGAGATTTGTCGAAATGTCTTTTTTTGCCACGGACATACTAAATGAGTGGACAATAATATTTACCAGAAACATATAGAAGAGCAAGCCCTGAATTACCATAACATGTGTGTAACTCTGAGAACCATTTGGTTCCATTTGTACAATCTCAGAGTTAAGGGCGTACTAGTACTGGTTGGATTCCTACTATGCCAAAATCTCACAATGTCATAGATATTCTGAAGAAAACCTGTCGACTTCGAATTCAGTAATTGGATCTAATGATCAAAAACAAGAACATTATAAGATATAAAATCAGCCACTGACACATTTTGTCCTTAACATTTACTGTATTTTGTCACAGCACAGCCTTACGTTTACTTATGCTGCCAACATTTGTATGCGTTTTGGTTTTGGTTGGGGGTAGACTCGCGTAGCCAGACAACTATTCCACAATCTCCGAATGCTATATAGAGTCTGGAACGGTAGCTCCCGAACGGCGAGTATCGGAAGTAGCCAGTGCTTCACTGAACTGTAGTCCCATTGGAAACATAACAGAAACACAATAGCTCAGACAAGGTCATTCGAGCGGCCTATTCTTGTTATGGGTGTATAGTTTAAGAAAACATTTGAAAACATCATGGAGGTAACACCAATAACACCAGAGAAAGACGAAATAACGCCCCCAGAAATATTGAAAGGAGACATAACGCTTCCAGTAGGACATGTTATTGCTACTGCACCAAGGGAGCGGTTGCGTCACATCGGCTTTATCTCGCACTCATCGTTTCTATTTCCGTTTGCCAGACTGTATGCCGGGAGCATTTGCCCAAATCGCGGAGGCAACAGTCTGGCCTCGCACGACTAGTTGGGGGGTGTCTTGATGTAGCCTACAAATGACAGATGTTGGGACACTCTGTGGTACTTAAATACATATTTTATACCTGACATTTATTATAGTCTTGTCCATTTTGGGATTTTTTTTTCCAATTTAGGGGGGTGTGATAGCAGTTTGATTGATTTTCATCCTTTTCTGGCCAAGGTACCTTTCATACAGTTGGCTGTGAGATGTGTTATGTATGAGACAAGCTTTTAGCTACATTTACTATGTGTATGTTTCATTTTGCTGGGTGCCAATCACATACTGTACATTGAGGCGTTTTCTTCAACAAATTTGCTATATTTCACGATCTAAATTCACTTATGAGAATACAAAGGCACCAATACTTTTGTTTTGCCAAAATCAATATAGTACATTTTACAAGCAAAAACAGCAGCACAAGATTTTCGTTTTTTCTGTTATTCACTTTTATATACAATTCTCGCTGGTGACAAAAGTCGTGCAGGTTTCGTGCGGAGAACTTTTAACCCAAAGTCCACAGGGGTATTGTCTATGCAAAAATGCATTGAATGAGTAGTGCCCAGACGTAGGAACGAAATTCATTTTCTAAGCACTTTTCCTTATAACGCAATACCGCCTAATAGGCCTACTTACATACTTAATCCTCTTCGTAGGTAGAACATAAGGTCTTCACCAACGAACGCCAATGCTGTCTGTCTTCTGCTTTACTATACAGTAAAATAATAAATAAATATGCTTTAAGTAGCATGTGAGGGGTCAAACTAGGGTGTTTTTCGGGATTCTGAATCCAATGCAAGCATTCATTTTGCACGAAAAACATTCCCTGGGCTAAAAACGGTCCCCATAAAACTATGGTTTATTGATGAGTCATCACTTTTCACAGTTGTCAGGGCCGTTTTTCAGAAAGGAATGTTTTTTGTGCAAAACAAATGCTTGCATTGGATTCAGAATCCCGAAAAACCCTTAGTTTGACCCCTCACATGCTACTTAAAGCATATTTATTTTTAGTATTATTTTACTGTATAGTAAAGTCTATGAGAGCAAGTCTATGAGAGGCCAACTTTGATTGGCTCCCACAAGTTTCCAAAGACAAATCTGTGATGTCCCTATAGCCAAAAAATGTTCCATATGGCATGTTCTAACTGTGTGCCAAATTTCAAGCTCATTAAGTGCACAATTCTTGCCCGAAATGCTCGGACTATTTGTAGGCCTTCTTCGAGAACAAAAGCAAAACGCTCACAACAACAATGTATGAAATCATTTATTTTTCCAGTAGAGGTGGTTGTGTACATCATCTCCAGCATAATATGCTACTGTTCTGTGCACATAAGCATCATCATCAACATCATCATCAGGATGTACAACACATTGTGATCATCTCTCCTGCTGTCTCACACACCGAGGATCTGTGGTTCTGTGGGGGGAATTCAACTGTTATACTTAGAAGATACGCACTGGCGTTGCGTACTTAAAATAGCAGATCTAATGGCGAAGCAAGTTTGAGAGCATTTTGTTTAGATCAGCCTTTTTGCAGATGCACAAACCGAGCATGAATCAGGCAGTGTGTGTGGTGTGTTGACTATAGGGATGGGACGATATGAACATTTCATATCACGATTATTGTGACAAAAGACATCACGATTTACGATATTATCGCGATAATCAAAATCCATTATACTGGGGCGGAACATTTACCAAAAAATAGCCGATCTATAAGCTCACAACACGTCGTGACGCGTTGTGAGCTTGTAGATCGGCTATTTTTTGGCAAAGACATCTGATAAGAGTGAAAAAAAAAGACTATAATTGGTAAAAGGTACTTATATACAGAGGGTTTAAGACAGTGGTACCGGATATGCAGCTCGGCAAATAAAGGGTGAATTGATCCCAGTGCATGATGGAGGACGATATCACGATAAATTAAATCTCCACAATGCGATTATTGTGTTTTTTATCACGATAAACGATAATATCGCATATCGTCCCATCCCTAGTTGACCATCACTTAACATTACGTTCTTATGCGTTTCACGTTTAAGTACCCAGTCAAATTCCAGTCAGTAATGGTGTGGATTATTACTGAGCTTTGCTACCTCACAACAGTACCACTATCTGTGTTCTACCCCACAGCAGCAACAGTCCTCTGGTGTGAGAGTAAACATAGCCCCATCTGTAACCTCCCTAGAGCCCACACATTGACCTTTTTAGCTCGGGGATTCAGTGGCATTATGTTAATTGTCCCTGGTTTGAGTTGCCGGTGGAGTCTCAAAGTGAACAAACTAGTTTGATGTATGTATTTGAATAAGATTTAGTACGATGCTGTGGGTACTGTGGCTGAAAATGTTGCCTTCTTGAGAAAAATAACAAAATACAGCAATTCAAAACCTCAAAGAGTTGCTTTTCATTGTATTTATTTATTGTTATGTTGTGCTTGCTGTGGCTATCTCCCAGCTAGCTCTTAGGACGATGTTAAATGGTATTCTGGCAACCTGTTAAATCTATACAGTTTAGGTCACTTTGTATTCAGACATCCCATATGAACACACTTTAGGATGTGCAATATGACGTGAAAAAACGGTTAAAACACGCCTGTGTTCAATCAGCAACTCAAACCAGGGATGGTAAACCTTATGTGAGCGAACCCCCGTTGTCTGTATGTTTGGTGACTGGTGGTGAGGTTACAAGATGGAGGCACGAAGCGTAGAGAGGTGAAACAAATCCAAAAAATAAATAAATAAAATGTCGACCCCCCCGCTCTCTTTCTTTCTTTCTTAGTTTTGACATTATTCTGATCAGGCTGTTTTTAAAACCTCCCTCCCACAGGCAAATAAGAAAAGTGAAAAACGGCGAAGAAAGGTGATTTAAACTTGGGAGTTGCTAGCCGAGCCGGTTGTCACACACTGGAAAAAAGCAGCCGATCTACAACAACCTGGGATCTTTTTTTTGGCACACGACACGGCGCACGACCAAGTACAGATGGGGCACAAGGTTGTAGGAGTAAGGGGACAGCACGCAGTTCAGCTTCTGGGGTGTTCAGTGCAGACTTGGTCTTTAACCCATTTTAGGCCTGAGATTATTCAATGCTTTAGCTATAGAAAAAATAGCAGATATACAAGCTCACAGCGTGGCACAGAGTGCCGCGCTACAAGCTTGTAGATCTGCTATTTTTGAAAAAGTCGTGAAAATGTGGGCAAATCTATGAATATATGTATTTTCAAAGCGAACGTTTGTAACTCAAGTTTTGCTTCTGGGTGGTCCCTGGAACTAAATATTTTGTGATGGGGGTCCGTGGCCAAATACATATCACTTTGGGGCTCCTTCACCTGAAAAGGTTTGAGAACCACTGACATAGTAGTCTCTCGAGAACAGACTAACTGAGCTCCAGTTAAGTGAAAAGGACCTTGTCTTTGACGATGGCTGGCCAGATTGCTGACATAGAAACACAGGTAAAAAAACCTTAGAAAGATTCAAAAGACACTTATAGAATCGGGTCAAAATTTAAAAAATTCACGATTTTTCAAAAATCACCGCAGCGCGCTGTGAGCTTGTATATCTGCTATTTTTCAATAGTTAAAGCATAAAATAATGATACACAATAATATTTACCCGTTCTGAATAGTTTTAAGGTTGTGGGAAAATAAAAACACAAAGTAAAAGAGGAGGGGGTCTAAAAACATCCCCCCCTCTCTCGCTCTCTGACCCTCGCCCACATCCTCCCTCCATGCTCTTCAACACATGGCAAACTGAACACGGTTATCGTCACCATGCCGACGACAAGGAACACGCAATGTGACTACACGTAAACAATAAGAGTTAATTCATTAACCACATGAACCCGAGCATTGGGCGTGTCACAGTAGGGTGAACGAACAATCGCTCATCTACAAGCTCACAAAGCTTTTTGCCATTTAACGTACAAGGAAGTATATCATAGGGTTTAAGTGGTTAGCTCTCCGAGAAGGGAGAATTACACACATGCAAACGCAGTCAGTCTCACATGGTGTGTAAAGACACATATTATACACTGTTCAACCTAGTAGAGGGACAGTAAAAAAAAAAGAAAAAGACTGTTGGGTGGAAGTGAAAACAAGGGGAGAATGTCATAAGCTAGGGGTGGGCAATATAATCGATTTGGCAATACATCGCGATAGCTTATTTGCCGATACTGCATGGATACTTCAGGCCGTTGTATCGCGATACTTTGAGGAAAATAAAATATTTCCCATGCATAGGAACCAATGGTAGAAGTCCGGTCCTGACACTCCGCTGCCTCTAGATGTTGCTGTACTATAGTAGCTACTTCCCCTTCCCACGGTTCAGTGAGTGAGGTCTCTCGAGAAAATGTCTGTGAGTGACGAAAACTACAACATTAGAGCAGCGCCTTCAGCTTTTGAAGCTGATATATTGCAAAATTCGCAATAGTATCGTATCGCAAATACTCGCAAATGTCGTGATACTATTGCATCGTGACCTAAGTATCGTGATGCATATTGCATCGCGAGATTCTTGCCAATATCCACCCCTAGTTAACTTATAACGCAGCAGATCTACAAGCTTATTTTTTTAGCTTGCAGATCTGCTACCTTTGAGTGACAGACGCTGCATTAAGATCATCAAGTATGGCAACTGTTTACTTTAACTTTTCGCGTATGACATACGCTTGTCTTTCCCTGACATTTTAGTCTTCTAGTTTTTATTTGTTTGACTAAATTGTCAATTCAATATATTTAGGCTTGGTTTTAGTCATTGTAGCTTAGTTCTTATTCCATTTTCGTCAGTGAAAAAAGGTAGTCGACAAACATGTTTCATGGAGAGATCAACTTAAAAACTAAAAGCTGTACTCCAGTCCAGAGCTCTATTGAAACATGAGGTTCTGAGTGACACGGAGTGTGTGGACATGACCAGGCATGAATGATGACGACACAGAAGATCTTTGACTGGACATCTTCTAGGGGTGGGTGATATGGTGAGATCGTTGAGACGATACAATGTCTCTTTCAGAGGTATCGTATGTATTGTGATACAATGAGGGAGCCTTGTAAAAAATCCTGTTGAATTGTTAATACAGTGATTCATTGCAGAATTCATTTAAATCTGCATTTTGGTCTAAACCAGTAGTTCTCAAACTTTACAATGTCAAGGTCTCCCCTTAACTCTGACCGTATACAAATGAAACCAAATGGACCCGTAAGGGTCCATTTGGTTTCATTTGTATACTGTCAGAGTTACATACTTGTAAGGGTCAATTTAGACCTCCCAAAAGGATATCTTTTGTTGTACTGTAGTAACTTGAAAAATAAACATAAAAACCAACATGAAAAAGAATCATGATAAGATTGTGTATCGTGATACAGCTTGGAAAAATATCATGATATTGTATTTTTCCATATCGCCCAACCTTACATCTTCATAATCATTCATTCGTTCATTGGTGTGATCACCAGATGATGACAGAGGGACACTTTGAGGCCTGTCTGTGTGCGCCACAACACCCAGCAATGCCATCAACGACAGTGATTCTCAATCTCAACCCGTGGGTCAGGGCCCACTGGTGAGCCCGTGAAGGCATCATCACTGTGATGTCACAGTGATGTGTCAGGGGAACCACAGTGTCAGGCGTTTACCCGTACGTACACAGACAAGCTGTGATGGTTCTGACAGTAAACAGCGACCTACGTTCGCAATAAGATTCGTCTTTAAAGAGGTGGTGCCATAGTTTTGTACTTTTTCTGGTTTTCATGTGTCTAGGAGGTTGACAGTAGTTCATTAGACTCCCTGGTGTGGTTGTTATGAGAAATTATGCATTCTCTTTTTATTTGGGTTTTTAGCTGGAGGTTGCCACCTGCTGGGTCAGACGTGCCGTTCCAAAAACACCAATAATTATTACATCATAGAATCAACCCCTCCCCTAATTACCATTCACGCAACACACGTGGGTGTGGCTAACTTCAGCTGGGTCACCACCCACCATGACAACCACGCATACCAATGAACTGGTGGGTGTGGCCACAAAAACATAATTTTAACTCTTTCTGCACACTTTTTTGGAAAGATTCTTCCTCCTAGTATAATCATAATAGTAGATAATCATGTTTTTATAGAGGGGAAAATCATGGCAACACATCTTTAAACAGAAATTGTGGTATTCTTTACTTAAACACCTTGAAGATATTGTGAATACCGATAAATAGGAACTTAGAAAGTACACAACAGTAGCTCCACTGATCCCCGGCCAGAAAACAAATGGATTGATTTATTAAATAACTGGTGTCACCTTTAACATCATTCATCATTTAATTACACTCCAACATTAATGCATGATTTATACTTGGTTGCGCGCCATAGTCGCACGCGTAAAATAGACCAACTAGATCGCTGCAACACCGGTGCGCCGATGGCCACCGATGATCTATTTGACCCCCTCACTGCCCCAACGGAACTCATCTTAAAGCCAGGTGTGAACGGTGTCTTTATGATCCCAGGGAACCCTTTCTCAAACGTCTGGTCCGGGGTGTCCACCGGGGTTAGAAGCAGGGGCGTCAATTGGGTATGGCAGGGGTATGCAGTTGCCATACCCTGGGTCCAGGGGGGAAAATAAAAGTTACTTTTAAATATAATGTCTCTTTGTCTATCTGTGCTGGTTATTATGTTGTTAAATTACAGTAAAATAACTACAAATGCAAAATGGTCACTTTAACAAGGTATTATAATTATATTCTCCACACTTGTATTCTTCCCGTCTTGACAGAATGGTATATTCCAAGGTTCCGCAGGTCAGCTGCACAGGTGCAACACATTATTGTTAATTGTGTGCCAAGTTTAGCTGCACTTGAACAACCGTTCCAGGCTGCCATATCCAGCCCAAGAAACCATATAAACGGGGGAAAAATAGAATGTACTTCTTAAAATAAATGTATCAAGCCTGTTGCTGAGGTATGGCAACATGACTGGTGTCTAGTCATTGCCATAAATTAGCTTTTTCTGAACTGACGCCACTGGTTACAAGACAAGAAAGGGTCCATTTGGACCCAACCAGACACGTTGAGAAGCAGTGGATTCCAGGGAACACGGAACAACAACAGCCCAATGCCCAAAACGTTCAACAGGCAAAGCAGCTAAAGGTTGCCTTCTCTCATGTATGCATGTATTTATGTTATACACTATAAGTTGGCGGCTGGAGGTTATTTGTACTTTTACTGGCCTTTGTACTGGGTTGCGTTGCGACGTGGGAGTTCCCCCTATATTTTAGGGGTACAGTTCAGACAAAAAAATAAAAAAAAGACAATAAAAGAAAAGCGACATTATAGCTCATCACAAGCACCACCTCCGTCAAAACCTCAGTCACTTCTTCCTTTTTTTAAAACTCGCCTCCCCCCCTCCTCTTAATGGTGTTTTCAATATGAAACAATGGACCCCACCCATGTCAGATTCTAACATTTACATGGCTTTTTAAGCTCAGTCTCTGTGCCTTTTTAATCCGTCCCCAAACCACACGAACAATGGAGAGAGAGAGTGAAGAGGGAGGACGTTATGTGTGTGTGAGAGAGACACACACACACACACACACACACAGAGGGAGTCTTCTGCTGTGGAAACAAAGAGGATGGAGTGTTAGCGATGTGGTCAGCCCTCCTCCTCACAGCTACTTCAACACCAGGTGGAGACCCTCTCCCAATTCATCTGCAGAGAGGGGGAGAGAGAGGGAGAGAGGGAGTTATGTTCAGTCCAAATTAGGGTTGGGAGGATACGCAATATCGTTTATCGTGATGAAAAACACTCACGATAATCGTATCATGGAGATTTAATTTAGTGATATCGTCCTCCGTCATGCACTGGGATCAATTCACCTTTTATTTGCCGAGCTGCATATCCGGTACCATTTTTAAACCCTCTATAATTGGTAAAACGTACTTATAATATCGTACTTGATACAGTCTCTTTTTCACTACCAAATCTCTTTGCCAAAAAAGAGCCAATCTACAAGCTCACAACGCGTCGCGTTGTGAGCTTGTAGATCTGCTATTTTTTGGCAAATGTTCCGTCCCCAGGATAATGGATTTTGATTATCGCAGTAATATCGTAAATTGCGATTTCTTTGGTCACAATAATCGTGATATGACATTTTCATATCGTCCCATCCCTAGTCCAAATGGGACCATTATTGAATGCTTTAACTATTGAAAAATAGCAGATATACAAGCTCACAGCGCGGCACCGAGTGCTGTGCTGTGAGCTTGTATACATGCTATTTTCTAAATGGGTTAACTCTCAAATACCTGGAACGCGCCCGAGTCGCGTTAGATTTTAACCACTTTAACAACTATTTTATGCCTTAACCACTGAAAAATAGCAGATATACAAGCTCACAGCGCAAGCTTGTAGATCTGCTATTTTTGAAAAAACGTGAAAATGTGTGCAAGTCTTTGAATATCTTTGACCCGATCTTTGACCCGACTTCTAAATCCTTCCTCTAAATCAGTGGTTCTCAAACCTTTTTCATGTCAAGGACCCCCAGAATTACAGGTATTTAGCCACGGACCCCCATCTCAAAATATGTTGTTCCAGGGACCCCCCAGAAGCAAATATTTGAGTTACAAACGTTCGCTTTTAAATAGATATATTCAAAAATCATGATTTTTCAAAAATAGCAGATCTACAAGCTCGCAGCGCGGCACCGAAGCTTGTATATCTGCTATTTTTCAACGGTTAAATCAGTCAATAATCCTAGGCCTAAATGGGGTTAAAAGACAGCCAGGTCAGAGGAAGGAGGTGGACGTATATGGGGGGGACCGGCTGACCTTTGAGAATGTGTATGAGGAAGCAGCTCTCGTCGGGCAGGTTGTAGACCATCTGATCACTGAGCAGGATGTGGATGCCGGTGGGGCCTTGGCGGTACACCTGGTTGATGTTCCCCAGGGGGAGGCTGCACACGCACGCCAGCTTGCGGATCAGCTCCGCCGCCGTCAGCTCCTCCAGGTACAGAGCGTGGTACACTGAAAGACACAATGGCACGTTTTCAATCGGCTGCGTGCCGAAAGTATAGCCGATCTACAAGCTCACGGCGCGTTGCAGCTGTAGGGTTGTACGGTTTTCCATTTTTTTCTAAACCCCGGTTTCGGCCCCCCCCAAAAAACTCCGGTACACGGTTTTTACACATTTCAAGTTTTAATATGCTTTTATCTGGTCTGAGATGACAGGACTCCCCTTTTCAGTCCACGTTTATCAAAAAAGCACCTTGGTTAAGGCAAGACCGCCCGCGGAAGCTTGTGATTGGCTGCGCGGGGGTGCCCAAAGTCGGGGGGATGAAGATGTACTATTCTGGCTCCTGGTTTACAACTTCTATCAGCGCTGAGTCAGCTCAAGCGGACATCGCTCGCTTTAACTTGCTCGGCGGTGTCTCGCGTGGATCAGGTCCGCTTGAGACGGCCTGCCTCCGTCGTCTCCACTTTAACCAAGGCTTGTTTGATACACGCGGACTGATACGACCTGCAGAAAAGGGACTCCCTTTCTTCCCTTGGTGGCTACTATAGCGACAAGTTGGCTAACGAAGCCGATAGCTCGGCCGTATGACTGCGTCGCTTGCCAAAAATAGCAGATCCACTGTTTTCCCACTACAAGCTAAGCCTCGCCTCTGTAGTCTGTATTTGGTTAGAGCAGTCGCATCTCTTTTGAGACCAGGTCTCCCTCCAGCTGTTACTGATGCCTGATTTCGGCTGCTTCCTTAAACACGTTCAGGCCTGAAATTATTGAATGCTTTAACCAGTGAAAAATAGCAGATATACAAGCTCACAGCGCGGCACCGAGTGCCGCGCTGTGAGCATTAGAATTTTGTGAACATTAGAATTTTGACCCAATTCTATAAGTGTCTTTTGAATCCTTCTAAGATTTTTGGAAAAAAACTATGTTTCTATGTCAGCGATCTGGCCAGCCATCGTCAAAGAAAAGGTCCTTTTCACTCAACTGGAGCTTAGTTAGTCTGTTCTTGAGAGACTACCATGTCAGTGGTTCTCAAACTTTTTCATGTGAAGGACCCCCAAAATGATATTTATTTGGCCACGGACCCCCATTTCAAAATATCTAGTTCCAGGGACCACCCAGAAGCAAAATTTGAGTTACAAACGTTCGCTTTGAAAATACATATATTCAAAGATTTGCACACATTTTCACGACTTTTTCAAAAATAGCAGATCTACAAGCTCGCAGCGCGGTATATCTGCTATTTTTTAATATTTAAAGCATAAAATATTGCGTCATAATGTGTTCAGGCCTAAATGGGTTAAACACGTTCACAATCACATGTGTATGCACAATCAGATGCGTGCGGCGGCGCACGTCACACATGCGGTTCTGCCGGTTTGGCTTACGAGACCGTCAACATTTTATAACACCATATTATACCGTACGGAGAGCTGGAGAGCTGTGTTTACCGTATAAGTTGGACGGGTTGCTGTGGTCTCCGTTCTCGCTGTTGCACCGTCTCTCCAGCAGGGGGCTCTCGCTCGCAGACTCCTGACAGACGTACACCGTCAACCTGGGACGCACTGACCTGTGCACGCACGCACACACACACACACACACACACACACACACACACACACACACACGCACACGCACACACACACAGGGGTTCAGAGCGATGAGCTTGTTTGTGGCTGAAATTAAAAAGTTCTTGAGGGGGGCGCCGTTAGCCTCCGTATTACATAAGCCATCGGTTCACGTGGATTAAAGCTAAATAAAGCCCTAAATGTTTGATTTGTGAAACAGTGTAAAACAGGGGTAGGCAACCTTAGGCACGGGTGCCAACATTGGCACAGGGGAGGGTGATCACTGGCCCACTGGCAGAAGTGTGTGAGAGAAGAGGATTTATATTTAAACCAATTTAGAACGGGTACACATTATTGTGTATCATTATTTTATGCTTTAACTATTGAAAAATAGCAGAAATACAAGCTCACAGCGCTGCGAGCTTGTAGATCTGCTATTTTTGACCCGATTCTTTAAGTGTCTTTTGAATAACCTATGTTTCTATATGTCAGCAATCTGGCTATAGCCATCGTCAAAGAAAAGGTCCTTTTCACTTAACTGGAGCTCAGTTAGTCTGTTCTTGAGAGACTACTATGTCAGTGGTGCTCAAACCTTTTCATGTGAAGGACCCCCAAACTGATATTTATTTTGCCACGGACCCCCATCTCAAAATATCTAGTTCCAGGGATCACCCAGAAGGGGAATTTTAGTTACATGCGTTTGCTTTAAAAATACATATATTCAAAGATTTGCACACATTTTCACGACTTTTTCAAAAATAGCAGATCTAAAAGCTCGCAAATTGTCAAATATTAGAGGCAGAAATTGTGAAAATAGCAGATCTACATGCTCACAACGCCTCGCAACGCGAGGCGTTGTGAGCATGTAGACCGGCTATTTCCACAATAGAAGCGTGTTGCCTGTAATGTAAAATGTAATGCCTCAACTCTTAGTGCTCGTCAGGGTGGGGGGTCCCCAGTTAAAATATGATTATCTTGGGGGTCGCGGCCTGAAAAATGTTACATTATCAGTCAAATCTTACCGTTTTGCCATTTGGGGGCACAATAACTTCACTAATGTACAGGCGCAATTCAAATCACAAATAGCAGAAGCCACTCATTTACATGAGTATATATATACACTGTATATATCTACCGACCGGGTCGCTAAATCTACCGACCGGGTCGCTAAATCTACCGACCGGGTCGGTAAATCACAGACGATTTTGCAGCCCGGTTGGTAGATTTAGCGACCCGGTCGGTAGATCTAGCGACCTGGTCTGTGATTTTGCAGCCCGGTCGGTAGATCTAGCGACCTGGTCGGTGAAAACTACCGACCAGGTTGCGACCAGGTTGGAGGTGGCTAAATGATCTCTCTCCTACTGGAACCCACCTGGACTTCAGAGCGTTGTAGAGCCTGATGCCGTCTGCCGGACCACAGATCTGGACCAGGTCTTCTCGAGTCAGCTTCAACAAATCAGAACCTACACAGGCAGACACAAAGAAAGCATTTATACATAGCAATTATCTATGTAAAAGAAATTTAACTAGAAGCAGTGCTCTTCCGAGCACAGGTCTCCACCAGGCCAGGTGTCCTGGTGGTGCTATAATAGGCCGATGTAAAAAACGTGGCATGTGTTCTTTGCCAATCTTGGACCTGTCATGGTAGTTGGACGCTGCATGCATGATTTGAGGCATTGTGTTCCAAAAATGTGTTTTGCTAAAGTCTACCTGCTGGTGGCGCTATAACAGGCCAATGTGAAAAGGGTAGCATTTGTTCCTTGACCTAGTGGGAATATGTGTGGCAAATTTCACGGTAATCGCAAGCTGCATTGATGATTTGAGGCATTTTGTTCAAAATTGGAGCAATCCTGCAAACTTTGGAAGCCAATATTATCCAATTAGGATGGAGTATGAAATATCAGACGGATCGGACTTGATCACATGACTATAGAGATACTGTGTACTGATTTGCATGATTGTTGGAGAAAATCTGATGGAGTAATAGCAAAGAATGTATTTTACATAAGTTGTCCTCCTGGTGGCACTATAAAAGGCAAATGTGAGGTTTATCCTTAGCCTCTAGGGAATAGCATACAAAGTTTTCCACCATGAGGCTGATTTGAGAAATTTGAGAAGTGGCATTTCTTCCTCTGCTTAGTGGGAACGTACACACCCAATTTCACCAAGATTGCACGCCGTGTTCATGATTTGAGGCATTTTGTTCAAAACGGAGCAATTCTGCAAACTTTGGAAGCCAATTGTAGCCAATCAGGATGGAATATGGAAAATCGGACAGATCCATGTTGATCACATGACTGTAGAGATACAGTCTACCGATTTGTAGGATTTGTGGATACATTTGTGAAAAAAGACCATTCTATGGCCGTGCAGCTCCTTCCTTGTTTACAATGCAAACTTATGGGAGCGGAGCTATGATTGGGCCTTAGACCGGATACGGAAACCTAGATCCGGTCAAAACAGGAACTACGGCCGGATACAGTTAGGAGGCGGGCCTAAAGAGTCAGAATCTGCGATAAACAGTGATCATACTTTTAATTGTTTCATAATGATTAAAGCCAATTAAATTTCCGGGACCTACGGGCATGGCAGAGCGGTACATCGGGAAATCTCCGGTTTCGACAGGGATAGCAGGAAATGAGTTAAAGAACACAGAGGTTCCGGGCAATTATACAATGCCGGACAGTATTTAGACAGGTTTGAGACTTTATAAAGCACTTTGTTTGTGAAATCTGAATGTTTGTGTACAGGTAGTTTGTAAAGGCTATCGAATTCGCCTCCGCCAACCAAGGTAAATCCTCACCCATGACGGTCGTACGTCATATTATCAGCAACCGTCATGTTTCAGGGCTAGTGTTGTGTATACCTGAGAAGTGGGAGGTGTGTGTAGTAGCACTGTGTTGTGTATACCTGAGAAGTGAGAAAAGAGTCGTGCGTAGGAGTTGAAGCGATTTTTCAGCAGCCATTTCTGCGTGTCCTGTATGGAGGCCGTGGGACTCAACTGCTGCAAGGGAGCAAAACAACAGAGGCGTCAATACACAGGCCTGCACAGGACTTATTGAATATCTTATTAAAGTCAGTGGTTCTCAAACTTTGACATTTTAAGATCTCACCTTAGCTTTGACAGTGTAAAAATGGAACCAAATGGACCCGTTAGGGTCCCTTTAGTACAGTGTTTCTCAATCTTTTTTGGCTTGAGTACCCCTTTTCCCAGATTTTTTAATCCAAGTACCCACTTTACCCAGCAACAACGTTTTGCTTATACAAATGCAACCGTAACTAGTGGTATATGATGCATATGATATAACATCACAAATAAGAAAGGGAGTGAGTTTCAAATGGTGCCTCCTGAACAGATGTATTTTCACTGTGGCCATAACATTTCAGTCCAGTTTTCCTGTCAATAACTTACATTCAAACATTATTCAAACACATCCCAGTTGCCTGGTACCATGTAATTTGGGTTAGTCACACATGATGGTTTTCATGATGGCGCCGGGGGCATGGTTATGCCCGGGGCATGGCGACATTGTGCTGCTCTTTGTTTGTTTGTTTGTTATATGTTTTACGTCTGAGCGAGTGGACTGTTTGCAAAAATACGAGAGGACTGAGCTGTTACACATTAGGGACAGCTTCCAGCATCCCCCCCCAACTTTTGTTTTCGTCCAGTGACTTCGTGGGCGAGACAAACAATGACGACCGCAGTGGACAACGCCGGAGTGCTTCACCGAGGAAGCGAGGTAGGAGAGGCGGCGCCTTGGTTAGGCTTCGTCGCCGTAAACTCCGCAGCCCGCTGCCCTGCATTCTCCTGTCCAACGTCAGGTCTCTGACAAACAAGATGGATGAACTATCTTTTCTCATCAACTCCAGGCGTGATGTCTCGGACTGCTCCGTGCTCTGCTTCCCGGAGACCTGGCTGCACGGGCGCATTCCCGACACAGCCGTTGAACTACCGGACTACGCTCTTCACCGTGCGGACCGCACCGAGGACTCGCTGAAACACAGCGGCGGGGGAGTTTGTTTTTACGTGAAAGAAGGATGGTGCACAGACACCAAAATTCTTCACCGTTCATGTTCCCCGGAGCTCGAGACGTTAAGTATTCGCTGCAGACCCTTCTATCTCCCGAGGGAATTCGCCTATGTTATTTTGGTGGCCGTGTATATCCCCCCACAGGCTGGAGCCTTGTCAGCGGCCAGACAGCTCGCTGCACACATCACAGAGTTGGAAAACGCCAACCCTAACTCTGCCGTTCTTATTATGGGAGATATGAACCATGTTAATCTGAGGAAGTCGCTTCCCCAGTTTAAACAACAGATCCACGTTGCCACCAGAGGTGAGAAAACTCTTGATCAGTGCTAGAGCACCATTCCTAAGGCTTTTCATGCCGTGGCGAGAGCCCCCCTCGGTCTGTCGGACCATAACTCTATCCTACTTATTCCCCAGTACCGTCAGCAGCTGAAGACCTGCAAACGGAGCTATAAGACTGTAAGACAGCGGACCCCCCAGGCTGCTGAGAGCCTAAGCGCCTGCCTCCAATTAACTGACTGGTCTGTTTTTCGTGACGCATGTGCTGACTTGGATGAGTATGCTGATACAGTTACCTCTTACATTAACTTCGCTGAGAGTGTTTGTATTCCATCTAAGACTGTGACTGTTTACAGCAATAACAAACCCTGGTTCAGTAAAGAGGTTAAAATCCTTTGTCTGAAGAAAAACGAAGCCTTTAAGAGCGGCAACAAAGAGGCTTTTAAAGCAGCCAGATATGACTTTGAACGAGCCGTGAAAAAGGCTAAAGCCAAATATAAAGACAGCCTGCAGGCTAAGCTACAAGCCAAAGACACTAAGGGTGTTTGGAAAGGGATGCAGACCATCACAGGGTATAAAAGCAGGCATCGAACCCCGGATGATGATCCCCTCCTTCCTGATAGACTGAATGAATTTTATTGTAGATTTGACATGCCTATGGATGTTCCCTGTGCAGCTGTAGTTAGTTCAGAACTAACTACACCTCCTCCTTTTGTAGTTAGTGAGCACGAAGTTAAGTCTCTGCTTCTTAAACAGGACAGCAGGAAGGCAGCAGGCCCGGACCAGGTCTCTGCTTTCACTTTGAAACACTGTGCTCACCAACTGTCTTCTGTTTTTGTTGATATTTTTAACTGGTCCCTTTCACTTTGTAGAGTTCCTGCCTGTTTCAAATCCGCTGTGATTATTCCTGTTCCTAAGAAGTCCAGCGCTGTCAGTATGAACGATTATAGGCCTGTCGCTTTAACTTCTGTCGTTATGAAGGTTTTTGAGCGTATTGTTTGTAATCACCTGTCTGATGTCGAGATGGACAGCTTTCAGTTTGCCTATCGTGCCAATAGGTCTGTTGAGGATGCTGTGTCTATGTGCCTGCACAGTATCCTAAAGCACCTTGAGACCCCTGCCACCTATGTTAGAGTTTTATTTATTGATTTTAGTTCCGCGTTCAACACAATTGTGCCCGTCAAACTGTTTGATAAACTTATTGCTCTGGGTATTAACCGATCTCTTTGCCTTTGGATCTTAGACTTCCTATCTAACAGGAAGCAGGTGGTTAGGATTGGCAACAGACTGTCTAGTACTATGACTCTCAATACCGGGGCCCCCCAGGGTTGTGATTTATCAGCCCTTCTCTTTGCTCTGTATACGAATGATTTTATTTCCCATTCTCAATTTGTTTCCTTTTTTAAGTATGCAGACGACACAACTGTGGTTGGCTACATTAAAAACGGTGACGAGTCAGCCTATAGGGGTGAGGTGGCAGCCCTTGTAGACTGGTGCACCTCGAATAACTTGCTATTGAACTTAGCTAAGACCAAGGAAATGATCATTGATTTTTGTAAAAACAAGACAGTGCTCTCCCCCCTGGTCATTAGTGACCAGTCTGTTGAAAAAGTAAATAGTATTAAATTCCTTGGCACTACTATTTGCCACTCCCTGAAATGGGAGGTTAACACTAGGAGTATCCTGTGTAGAGCCCACCAGAGGCTTCACTTCTTGCGACAGCTAAAGACGTTTGGTGTGAGTGGGGAGGCGATGGTTCACTTCTACAGAGCCATTGTGGAGAGTGTCCTCGTCTTCTCAATCACAGTGTGGTACAGCAATACAACCGCCTTAGAAAGGAGGCAGTTGGAAAGGGTTGTGCGCATTGCATCTAAGATCACGGGCCATTCCCTTCCAACTGTCTCCTCCATCTACACCACACGCTCCAAACGCAGGATGAAGAAGGTGATCGCTGATGCCCCTCATCCTGCTAGTTCCTTGTTTGTAACCCTGCCCTCAGGCAGGAGACTCCGGTCTCTTAAGTGCAAGACCACCCGCTTCAAGAACAGTACCTATCCTGAAGCTGTCCGCCTCTTGAACGCGGATCCTTCTTTTATACGCACTTTACAAGCTTCACATGATTAATGAATTGTTATTTATTTCTCTTATTTATATAGATTTTGCATTGATGAACTGAATCTATTTTTGTACTTTTGTATTTCCCTTATTTATATATATAGATTTTGCATTGATGAACTGAATCTATTTTTGTACTTTTGTATCTTTTGCATTCCCACCCGTGTTGCCTGTCTATATGTATGTTCTATGTATGTTTTAAAGAGCTGCACTAAAACAAATTCCAATCAACTCTGTTAACATGGCAATAAAGTATTGAATCTTGAATGAATCTTAGCAACCGTCAGGCTCACAAAAGGTTTCTCCAAGTGTCATCATTAAACATAAGAGTCAATGTTTTTTCTCATTCTTCAATTGTAGTTAATTATAATATTATCCCCCCCTTTTTAGTGTGTGTACCCTAGTTGAGAAACACTGCCCTAAAACATGTTAGTGGTTAACCTTATGACCATGCAGAGAGAGAGAGAGAGAGAGAGAGAGAGAACGTACCTCTAATGTGCAGAGGAGGCTGCCAGGGTCCACCTGGTGGTTGGGTGACGACGAGTCACTGGAGGACGACAGACAGACAGCTTTTAGACAAGAGGGTCGGAAGAACATCAATGGGATGCAGTTTTTTACACCTTATGATTGGGGATGGAGCTCGTTTCTATAGTGAAAATAGCAGATCTACATGCTCACAACGCCTCGCAACGTGAGGCGTTGTGAGCATATAGAGGCATTTCTGCCTCTATATATTTGACAATTTGGACAATGTTTAATTTGTCATTTTAGAGGTATTAACTAACCCATACCCAGCCAAATTTAAATATGAATGTGCGCTTATAACGCCAGGAAATAGCTATATTTAATCCTCATAATCACATCAATTTACCAAGTCACGTTGAAATACCATACCACAAGATGACCACTAGAGTGAGCCATAGACCATAGACTGTGGATGCCCCCATGTTAAACCATGTTAAAAACAAGGTTCACAACATCCAAGGATGGGACGATGACATCGCTCCTCATTGACATTGAATGGAAGACCCGCGGGCCGCCATCTGAGCTCAATACTGTTCAATTCGTGCTTGATCGTCTAAAACCACCATCGGTATGGGCACCGGAACGTATACAGATGCCACACAGAAAGTTTCCGAATCAAAATCCGACCTAGTGAAGCTGCGTGAGGGTCGGATGGTTTGCATTGAGCCTAGCGGCTAGCAGATGCCTACGTAAACAGGAAGCTATGGTTTAAAGGTGACGTCATAATCGTATCCTTTTTTTTCACGGTTTACGTGTGGATACCATCCGAAGGTAAGCTAAGCATTTCGCTCTGTCTATTAACCCAAATTAAAAGCTTAAACAATGCTTTTATATAAAAGTCGCCCAAAGTCACTCGGCAGGGAAGACCATAGTGATATTGTCGCTCTAAAAGTCGCCCGGCGCTAACTGAGTTAAAAAGACCTTAAATTGGCACTTTAGAAATGTGCAGATACTCTCTATATACTTAAACCTTATGTTGGTTTGTTTTACAGTTGAGTGAGACAACAATGTTTCACATTAAGTTAATCATCTGGGGACCACCCAAAATAGTGTCAACTTTTTACTGAGTCGAGTCGACAAAAATCACAAGTCGTTAATGTCCTAACACACACACACACACACACACAGTGTTACCTGTCCAGTACGGTGGAGGCTGTGTAGGTGGAGAGAGGGGCGGAGGTGAAGGAAGGGCTGTTAGCTGCCTGGTTGCTGCTGACGTAGGCTGTGTCAGGCCATGGGGAACACTGGGACCACACACACACACACACACACACACACACACACACACACACACACACACACACACACACACACACACACGCACGCACGCACACGCACACGCACACACAGACACAGATATACACGTTCATAAGGGCAGTTATACCATAGGCTCACTCACTCACTCTCTCTCTCTCTCACACACACACACATACATTTTAGGTGCGTTTACAACGGACGCGACAAGAATCGACTGATGGAACCGCGGGAGTTGTGTGGGTCCCTATTCCTACGGACATTTGGGGGAGAGATAGCCGATCTACAAGCTTACAACATGTTGCCAGCTCAGTGGCCTTGTGGTTAAGAGTGTGGACCCCTGAGATGGAGTCACATAACCATAGAGTAGAAACACGGGAACCCCATTGCCTCCCTGTCTGGAACTGATAATGGATTGCATTGACCTGTGGGGCCATGGCTCGGCAAGGCTTACTTTCTTACTTACTACAAGCTCGCAAAGGCGTTTTAAACTTGTAGACCGGCTATATTTGTGACAAATGTTCCCCTACTGTGACGATGACATGCCCAGACTAGGGGACTCTAGGGTTCATTGCAGTGAAGAGATAACCAGGCTAAAACTGCAGGCCACGCCACTGTACTCTTGGTACCAGGAGAGTGGGAGGGGGGGGAGGGGGGGGGGGAGGGCTTGACATTAACTTTTTGAGGCACTTGTCTTTTGGACAAGCACATTTCCCATTCACTTGTCCAGGCACAAAAGTTGCTGCTGGGAGCGTCACAGAAAAAGTGAAAACAAGAGCCACTTGTCCGACGGACAAGTACATTTTTAAAGAGCTTGTCCGGAAGGCTTTCTTATTGTCCCGGACAACAGGACAAGCCTTAATGTCATGCCCTGGGTAGGGGTGTTTAGCAATGGGAGAAAGGATGACCGTGCTTAGAGGCAGCATCTGCCCCTGCTCCACGGCAGAGGAAAGCCTAGCTACAGCAGCCTACCGTACCATACTTTAGTGGGAGAAATGTGAAAAAGGTGTTCACTTCTGGCAGAACGCGTGAAAATTTGCACCTAGGGGTATTTGTATGCACTGAATTAAAAAATGGACGGATCCAAGCACTTTTCCCATGGGATCTGGTGGCTCTAATTCACTTACTATACAGGGAAAAAAGACCCCCCCCCCCAAAATATCTTCTTTAAGTAGCATGTGAGGGGTCTAACTAGGGGGTTTTCATGATTCTGAATCAATTGCAAGCATTTGTTTTGCACGAAAGACATTCCTTGGGCAAGAAATGGACCCCACAAAACTATGGTTTAGTGATGAGTCATCACTTTTCACAGTTGTGTAGGGTAAATTTTTAGCGCAAGGAATGTTTTTCGTGCAAAACAACTTGCAATGGATTCAGAATCATGAAAACCCCCTAGATAGACTCCTCACATGCTACTTAAAGAAGATTTTTTGGGAGTCTTTTTTCCCTGTATAGTAAGTGAATTAGAGCCACCAGATCCCATAGGAAAAGTGCTTGGATCCGCCAATTTTTGAATTCAGCGCACAAAAATACCCCTATGTGCAAATGTTCATGCTTTCTACCGAAGTGAACACATTAGCCTATTTTTGTAACATATTTCTCCCACTACTTGAGCTGTCTGTGTGGACAGAGTGCTAGGTGGAGGTGGAGGAGGAGTGAAGTATGAGTGGTGGGACAGACAGAGCAGGGTGCTTACGCTGCCTCTCTTGGCCAGGGAGTCGCCGCAGTCGGCGGGCAGCGTCCGTTTCACGCTGGACTTTTTCAGCTCGTGGTCGCCTGCGTCCTCTATGATGGGCTCAAGCCTCATCTACACACAGACACACAGGCACAGGTTAGAGCAGGCAGCGCCGCACCGCGTCGCAGGGCATTCACGAATAGTGATCTTTAGTATTCGAATTATTCAACCTCAAAGTATTCGAGTAGTCGAATATTCGACAGGACTGGCCAAACTGTCAAATATTAAGTAAGCAAGAGGCGAACATTGTGAAAATAGCCGATCTACATGCTCCGAGGCGTTGTGAGCATGTAGATCTGCTATTTTCACAATATTTATCTGCGGAACCGAGTCACATTAAATGTAATACCTACAATTCCAAGTGCTTGTCAGGGTGGGGGTCCCCAGTTCAAATATGTTTATTTTGGGGGTCACGGCCTAAAAAGGTTTGAGAAGCCCTGGTATAGAGCATTAACAAATTCATCCACCAGGGGCATTGACAACTCATTCTTATGACTTCCTATCTAGCCAAGCTTTATAAACTATATATATATTTTTAAAGAGAAAACAATACAATTCAAATAAGCGAATATTCGACTTTGGTGAACAACATCGAATAGTGACTTTGACATTCGAATATTCGAATACTTGGTGAATGCCCGACCGCGTCGCACACAGACACGACAACAACACCACACACACACAACCAACACACGCACAGGCTCTCCGCGCACTCCTTCCTTCCCAGACATAACACAACATCGATCGACTCAAGTCTGGCTATGAAGTGTGTTAATTAATGAACAAACCATTGTGAAAGACTAAACAAACCACCAAGCCTATCGGTTTGGCAGTGACAAAAACAAAATCATTAAACCTTGAGTGTAACTACAAAGGGAATGTGTTTGGCTTTTATATATATTTTTTATATTATCAAAGAACGGACAATTTGTAACACCAAAATTCTAATGTTTGTCTGAGCTCTAGTGTGTGTGTGTGTGTGTGTGTGTGTGTGTCCCTCCAGCCCTGGTTTTCAGTCCCACAGGAACAGAGGTAAGGTAAGCGGAGAGCGTGGTTTGGTTTTAGCGTGTGCACACTGTTGTGTGTGTCCTGTTGTGTGCATGGGGCTTGTGGGACTGCGCTGCTCTTTTGTGCGATTGGGCCTTTTGACTGTTCCCTGGCTGGAAGCGCACAGGTGTCCAGGGATTGACACTAGCGGTTGCCCGACTGCCCAGGGCTGGTTTTTATGGTTATTTTTCTTGATAAAAACTAGACTCTCTGGGTTCCTTTTGGGAGGTCTAATTGAACTTTACAAGTATGTAACTCTGACAGTATACAAAAGAAACCAAATGGACCCTTATGGGTCCATTTGGTTTCATTTGTATACTGTCCGACGGTCAAGTGCCTCTGAGACCTTAGTGTCAACCCCTGGGCGTCGTTTTCTTTTGTGAGGGGGGGAGAGACAGAGAAATACAGACACAGAGAGAAGTGCCTCTGAGACCTTAGTGTCAACCCCTGGGCGTCGTTTTCTTTTGTGAGGGGGGGAGAGACAGAGAAATACAGACAGAGAGAGAGAGAGAGAGAGAGAGAGAGAGAGAGAGAGAGAGAGAGAGAGAGAGAGAGAGAGAGATGCTGATCTGGAGTGGTCTTCCACACCGTTTAATCCATAATGCAACATTCTCTCTCCTCTTGTGTGTTTTTTGGCTTTGGAAATGGGAGAAAAAAGACAACGCTCCTCTTCTAAACTTTGGGGTTATCTGCTGTCAGACTTGTATGTTCCGTCATGCACGCCGCTTCACACTTGCACTGACGCTCTGACAGGACTTCTGCTCCTACTTATGGCTGCTACTGTAGGATTGCACAGTGGCCGCTCTGGGGAAGGGACTCTGCGATGGGTGAATTACGACGAGAGAGAAGAGCTACAGTTTTGTCTTTGAAGGGATTAATATTCTATTAATATTCTAATCCGCACAGTTACATTCTTCTCCACGCATGTGCGCTTGTGTTTTAGGCTGGGTGGCCGGCCAGCCCCAGTGAGAAATCCTAGACCCTGGATGGTGAAATACCAATGGCATACCCTCAACCAGTGAACTTCTTGAGACCAGTCTTCAACTCAGATCAAGTGCAGGGATGGGACGATATGAAGATTTCATATCACGATTATTGTGACGAAAGAAATCGCGATTTACGATATTATCGCGATAATCAAAATCCATTATCCTGGGGCGAAACATTTGCTAAAAAATAGCCGATCTACAAGCTCACAACGCGTTGTGAGCTTGTAGATCGGCTATTTTTTGGCAAAGACATTTGACAGAGAGTGAAAAAAAGACTATCAAGTACGTATATTATAAGTACCTTTTACCAATTACAGAGGGTTTAAGTGGTACTGGATGTGCAGCTCTGCAAATAAAAGGTGAATAGATCCCAGTGCATGACGGAGGACGATATCACGATATATTAAATCTCCACGATACGATTATCGCGAGTGTTTTTTATCACGATAAACGATAATATCGCGTATCGTCACATCCCTAATCTAGTGAAGAAGGGTTCTGTCTGGTTCTGTGTTTGAGAGGGTGACGGGAGGGGAGGGGGGTGTGTGTGTGTTTTGGGGTCATACTGACCTCTGATAGGATAGTGGTGTCGTAAGAGGGCTGGTATTTCTCCTTCTCATGAGGCGTGCGCTTCTCCATCTTCTCCCGGTCAGTCTTCTGCTTGCGGTCCGCCCCCTTTGGCTGAGGACAGGGGCCAGGAAGAGAGGAGAGGAGGGTTAAGCGTGATCACACTGGACAAGGGGTTTCAGCAGCAAAATGATGGATGTCTGCAATACTTCCAATGTTGATGGTGGCCTAGGGCAGGGGTTCCAAAAATGTTTTGTCTCAGGTCACCCCATGAATATTTTTTTTAGTCCGAGGCACCCCTACATTATAATTTTTACTCCCAGCATCTTATATGTATAGCATCTCGTAGTTGTCGGGTGGAAACCTTGTATGTCCAAAACCGTTTTGTATTTATCATCTATAAAATGTACTAAGCTAGTGAAAACAGCAGATCTACAAGCACACAACGCCTTGCGATGCGAGGCGTTGTGTGCTTGTAGATCGGCTGTTTTCACTAGTTTTGTGCGACAGTATGATGAAGCAGGGCTTTGCTTTACCAAAAGACGTACACATTTGAAACTTGGAGATATGAGGTTTCTGCCCGACAGTGACGATATTTTAGTGATTATGTTGCGAGGAAAACGTTGAGATAATAGCCATTTTGGTTAGAATTGACTGAAAATAACTTTGTACTTCAAGTTTAAAATGATACTAAATATTTGTTCAAGTGTCCAAATAAATTCCATATATCATCAAATTATCTCGCGGCACCCCTGGACTGCCGTCACGGCACCCCAGGGTGCCCCGTCACCCACTTTGAAAACCCCTGGCCCAGGGAGAGGAGACATTTTGCTCTGGTCTTCATGGGTATTGTATACCTATTGTCTATTTTTGGGTCGCAATATGGTGTGGAACCAAATATAATTCAACCATCAGTTCTCGGCGTACCATTTCGGCATGGGGCATAATTAATCACATGGTCAGAATGTGTGAATCAATGGAAGGCCCTCATGCAGTGTCACATTTTTGAGCGGTGCTCATAGGGCTGTCACGATTATGACATTTTACATGACGATTAATTGTCACTAAAATAATTGCGATTAACGATTTAATTTGTAAAAGTAGCAGAATCTACAGGCTCAAAAAGCATTGATTCGCTCCACTTTTCAAGCTTGTGATCTGCTACTTTTATGTGACACCGTAGTATGATCAAGTAGGGCATTCATTCACATTTAATTGTGTTTTTGTCGTTGGCAATGACATTTCTGTTTGGCTTTTAGGCTTTGAAGTTGCACATGGCAGATATGATACATAACCTAAATATACAAAGAAATTACTGACATATTTGACAACTTTACACTTAGAAAATAACATTCTAGTGGTAATAGCCGATCTACAAGCTCACAACGCGTCGTTATATGAGCTTGTAGATCGGCTATTTCCACAATATTTTCCACTATTTTTATCCTCCTCTATTTTTCAACACGATTATGACGATTATGAAAAATAATTGCGATTATGTCAAATAATTGCGATTAGACGATTATGTAATAATTGTGACAGCCCTACTTAGCGTACCATTTCAGTATTGGGGCATAATTAATCTGTGCTCAGGGGTGGTTCTGGAGGGGGCATCCTGCCCACCCAATCAAAGGTCAGGTTTTCGTTTTTTGGGGCATTATGGTATGAATAGAACTTGTTACAACCATGTTAGTTATTGTGCTGCATTAGCCTGATGCAGGTCTAAGACCTGTTGTGTTTGTATTGTGTTTTATAGGTATAACTGTGCCAAAATGCATAGTTTTCTATACATTTTGGGGGTTTTGAGGTGTTTGACTCCCTAATTTGTTTTCGCCAAGCCGTGCGGCCGGGAAGGTCGCCCACCTTCAAGGAAGGAGCTACGCTACAACATCTGGCTTTGTCCAAAGTCTGTTGTACGCCCAGGGTCACATTGGCCAAGCTTCGCAGGACTCTAAATGAAATTAAATCACAAATAATATCGCTCACTTCATACTAGGTCAGTGGTTCTCAACCTTTTCAGGCTGCGACCCCCGAAATAATTATATTTTAACTGACGAGCACTAAGAGGCATTGCATTTTGTATAACCCGGTTCTATTGTGAAAATAGCAGATATTTGATAATTTGGACAATGTTTAATTTGTCATTTTAGAGGTATTACAAAGTCCTTAAATTGTCACTTTAGAAATGTGCAGATACCCTCTGTACACTTACTTACAAACTTTATGTCGGTTTGTTTACTGTTGAGTGAGAAAACAATGTTGCACATTAAGTTAATCATCTGGGGACCCCCCCAAAATAATGTGGCGTAGGTTGAGAACCACTGCACTAGGTGAAGTGTGATTGTTTTGTATAAAGATTACACATGGGAGACGGCAGCTGTGTTACCTTGAAGACTTTGATTTGGCAGGAGGCAGAGTGGAGGTGCTCCGTGTGCTCCCCGCTCTCTCCCTGGGTGAAGGTGTCTATCTGGATCCGGAAGGGCACTCCCTTCTCCCCGCCATGCTTCCTGGGAGTGAACTCTGTGCTGATGCAGTGCACCTGTTCACACACCAGACATAAGACATGCCCACGCCATTATGTCAGCTGGCAACTACTGTACATCAGTGGTTCACAAACTTGTCGATGTCAAGTACCCCCAAATTGTCTTTCCCTGCCAGGCCCGATAGTCCCGAGAATTTCCGCCATTTTGAAAAAAAAAACATTTTTTTTTTTGGACCCCAAAAAATGTAGTAGGCATGATAGAAATCGCGAAATTGCATGTTTAACCCCCATAGCAACCCCATCTATCAAACATGGCAGCCATCTTTGTTTACATTTTAGGAAAACATAATGGCTTGTATCTCATGAATGCCTGAACGGATTTCCATTCGGATTTTTTTGTTTGAAAGCTGTGAGCAATGTGGACACACGTGGTGCATTATCTAGGCATGGGTGTGCATGATCCGTGCACTATGAATTACATGGAAGTCTATGGAGACCAGAGGCACCATAGAGTACGAAGGTATTGTTAAATGGCGGGGAATGTGTTAATTAGATTGTGGACTCCCATTTAAAAAGATATGCCAGGGACCCCCCGTAAGAGAAGACTTTGGGGAAATCGCACTCTTTCGAACGACCATCATTTCGACCGGAGGGTTAGCAACTCACTCCACAGAGGTTAGGGTTAGGGTTAAGAGTCGGGTGTCGAAAAGATGACATGTAGTAACAGCGACACGCTCCCAAGATTTTTACGGCTCTAGCTGTGATTCTCAACCATTTTAGTTTCAAGGACCCCCAGTTTGATATGCATTAAGGCTATTAAGGATATCTCAGGGACCCCAATTTATACTGTAAACTTAATTTAACTCTGAAAGTGTACAAATGGAACCGGTTCCATTTGTACGGTGCCGTGCATGACGGGCGGACATGTGGTCTTTAGCATGGAGAAGAAAAAAAAAACGGAACACGGAACACTTTGCTAGCCGAATGGCTTGTTGTAGATTAGCCGTGGAATTTCTATTATTATATTATGATCTGAGACATAATATTATGTTTATAAACATGAGCCCGCCACCCCTCCTTCTTGGACTGCGCCGTTGTTTTTTCTTTTTTTTCAATCCCCAGGTCGTCAGCTCACCGTGATTATCTGGATCTCCATTGGGATAGAGTGGCTGTTTTGGCCGAGGCGTCTTCTCCCCGTGCGTTTCGCGTGCGCGATCCATTCACGTAAATGTCTGCTCAAATAATCCACGGATGACTCAAGAGTAGATCTGCTGTAGCACTCGTGTATAAACAGCAAATGGGTGGCTGCTAGGAAGCCTCTGGAAGGAATGGACCTGACGTCACTTCTGCTTCATGTCAGACGAGCCATGCGCTATCGATGGACGAGTGGTGACTAGGGAAGTTTAGGCGATCGCCGATTTTCGGGTAAAAATCATTTATTTTGTTTTTAATGACAAAGTACGGTAAAAGACGGCGCGGCTGAGACTCCTTGCTCAGATGTCCGGTATATTCCGGTTTTAATATTAAGGGGCTCCCCGTGGCTTGCAAAGTGTTAAGTGTATTACCCGAGAGGACCCGTACTGTGTGTGTACTTTCTGCTTTTTTATGCAAACTGTAAAGCAATAAATAAATGTGTGTGTGCGCGCTGGCGTGCGCTACAAGGAACGAACTACTGGAGTTCTGTTTAACGTGTGCTCACTGTGCTGTGTTTAGGCTGTCTGCTACTTTTGTGAAAAACACAACAGGTTTAACATATGTAGATAATAGGTTTCTGCTCTACAGCAATAACATGTAGACCCAGTCACAGTAAATAATCATCATATTATTAGCGAGAGTCTGTTCCTTCCTTTGTTGTGTTTACCTGTACAAAGACCGAGGCTCTCTTGGTGATGTCCCAGAGGAACTCTGCGGCGTTGAGCGTTGAGGGGTTGGTCTTGGGCTCCACGATTCCTACCGACATGGGGATATCTGTCCCACACACACACACACACACACACACACACACACACGAACACCAAGGTGCACACAAGAGGGAGTTGAGATCAATCTGACCACATAACTGAACCGTGACATCCTGTTTTTAATGTGGTCCCGGGAGCTGGGTAGCATATTATCATCACCACCTCCTCTCCACCCACTCTCATTCTAAATAAAGATTTAACCCATTCAGAACGGGTACACACTATTGTGTATCATTATTTTATGCTTTAACTATTGAAAAATAGCAGATATACAAGCTCACAGCGCGGCACCGAGTGCCGCGCTGCGAGCTTGTAGATCTGCTATTTTTGAAAAATCGTGAAAATTCGAATTTTGACCCGATTCAGTGTCATTTGAATCCTTCTAAGGTTTTTTGAAAAACCCTATGTTTCTATGTTAGCAATCTGGCAAGCCATTGTCAAAGAAAAGGTCCTTTTCACTTAAATGGAGCTCAGTTAGTCTGTTCTTGAGAGACTACTATGTCAGTGGTTCTCAAACCTTTTCATGTGAAGGACCCCCAAAATAATATTTATTTGGCAACGGACCTCATCTCAAAATATCTAGTTCCAGGGACCACCCAGAAGCAAAATTTGAGTTAAAAACATTCACTTTGAAAATACATATGGTCAAAGATCTGCACACATTTTCGCGACTTTTTCAAAAATAGCAGATCTACAAGCTCGCAGGGCGGCACTCGGTGCCGTGCTGTGAGCTTGTATATCTGCTATTTTTTACTGGTTAAAGCATTCAAGGGGTGTGTGTGCGTGATGACCAGGAGAGGGGATAAACAAGTGAAACTAGAAGTGATGGAAGAACAAGCTCAGCTTGAAAACGTGTTCTCCTCACAACAACACTGTCAGAATGTTCTCCCCGTGTCTCCTAGGGTAGATACTCTCACAAAAACATGCAGTAATCCTGGTCTCGATAATCATAGACATATAAAGGTAGACGCCTCCTCCGCTCTGGGGCGTTGGTAAAAGAGGACTGGCAAGCTTCCTGAATTCTGAAGGACGCTTCCTTGGGCGTGACAGAATGGGATGCTAGGTAGGCCAATCAGAGGCAGGACTGGCACTGGACTGGCAGGACTCCCTCTTTCCCACTGCAGGGGGCAGCAGAGTGCCTTCCACAGTTCCGCACTTCCGCCAGTCCTGTTTTACCAGCCAGTCCTGTTTTACCAGTCGCACCAATGAACTACAGCGGGCGGAGGAGGTATCTAGCTTTTTATATCTGTGTCTATACTGCCTCCCACTGGCCAGCCGCGGCGCCTGATGGAGGGGAAAGGAACTGGTTGGAATAACGTGTTCCTTCCACACGCTACGTCCAACCGGGGAAATCACCCCGGTCAGGTGAAAAGAAGCGGCCTGCTCACTCCTCATGCACTGAAGGAAGCATGAGCTCAGTTCGGGGCTCTCCCCACGCGTGGCAGAGGGAGAGCAGAGCCCAGGATTACAGCTTAAGCAATTGGCACTGGGTGAAAAATGGGTTACAGAACCGTGGGATAATAAATAAATAAAACAGTCAAAAATTATAAATGTGTTATTTTAACAGTAATAAACGTACCGATGTCCAGCAGACGATCTCCCGGGCGGTTCCACCTCCAGCCTTCCAGCTGCTGGTGCTCCGTGTACTGCAACCGCCGGTCGTGGAACACCACCCGCACAATGCTCTGCACGCGCACACACACACAAACACACACACACACAATGTTGTATGTATGCACTACATGTTTTCAAGTAGGGATGACCTTCGATTACATTTTTCAAAATCGAAGCTCGTTCGATTAAATTCGGGCAAACTTCAAAGCTTCGGTGACGGGGGGGGGGGGGGGGGGAGCAAAAGTTTATCGGTTACATAAGTGATAACCGTTAAGGAAATGTGTTTAAAAATGCGCGACTTACCCAATTTTAAAAGGGAAAACACACCAGTTTTTTCCTCATAATAAAGCTCCCTATTTTCATTAAATAACAATACAACGAGGAAGAAGAAGAAGAATAGGCTATGATACGAATGTTTTTTATATTAAAGAAAAGTGTTTTTGCAGTACAGTAGGATTGACATAATCACATCACGTCTGTAATGTAACACATCGTGGCTGCAACAGCAAACACTGCAGCGCGACTCAAGAGCCCTTTATAACAAACAGATTAACTCCCAAGTCCCAAGGTGTACTGTTACAGTACTACTGTACACGCAAATGTAATAGTAGATTTTACAGTAAATAATTGCACTGCATTGCTGCAGTGTGTCTGATTTAACGTTCCACACTCATCAACCGAAAGCTGGCGGTCAGGCTCAGACAACGTACTCTATGCGGGCGCGACTAGTGAGCTTGCAGATCCGGTTTTAAGCTCTTTTTTCCTCTTTAAAACGGGATCGACGCTGACGGGGTCCGTTTTGTAAAATCCAATTTTCGCTGTTTGTTTCCTTGCGTTGAGTTGTGTGTCTGTCAGCGTGTGGAAGACAGCAACCGCATGCATGGATGTTACACCGACATTGGTTTGGCAAAGAAATGTGTGATTGCATCGCATAGTTGCATTGGGTGATGTTACTCAGACATTGGTGTCACATATGTGACAGCGCGCTGTCTTTTCTTTTCTTCGTCGGCGACCATTCTGATGGCCTCATGCATGCTCTTGTTGGCTTGTTATTAATGTTAACACGTGTGTGAGAAGGGGTGACGCTATCACGCTAGAGTGGAGCGAGGCGCATGCAAGCTAAGGCACGCGGCCCCCCCAAAGGACAAACGGCCGCGGCCGATTATTCGAATTTATTTTTCAAATTCGAATACCGTGCCTTCGAACGAAGCTTCGAATATTCGATTTTTTTGGGTCAGCCCTATTTACAAGGGTATAATATCTCAAGCCAACAACTCTTCCTCAATCCAGTGTACAGATTGTTAGGTGGGGAGCATTTGAGAACTGTGTCCGCTAGCTAGCTAATGGTCTGTCTTAGGGTGTGTCCACAAAGTACGTGTCCACACTCCCATGTTAAGGGAATAACTCGGAAGTGGCGTTAGGACGACAACCGAAGCAGCATTGTGCCATTGTGGTGAATACAGGTTCATGGTTCAGCCCTGCTGAACTGTCACCCTGTAGTGATACGCACTAACCAATGGCACAGACCTAAACGCCGGGAGAACGACAGAGTTCCACTCTTTACAACTTGTGCTGTGTGGACGCACCCTCACTCTTATGACCTGGTCTCACCTTCACCAGCTTGCCGGTGAGCTCTGGTAACTCCCCAGCCTTCCTGTTGTCCAACATGCGCACCTCGTAAGACTGGCCTGAGAGACAAGGAGACAGAGTGGGAGAGAGAAAGGGGAGAACGATCAGGAGATGGAACGGGGCAGGTTAATCCCACATCACCGCTAGCAGGCTCAACAGTAAACCGTCGTATCTCTCCCGAGTACAATGTAGGTCAGTGGTCTTCAACGTTTTCAGGCCAAGGACCCCTTAGTTGAGAGAAAGATGAAGCAGGGACCCCCACAACCTTTTCGTAGATTCCATATAGTTTCATCGTTTGACAGCACAATCATCAGTGTATTTTGGATTCTAGTCAATTTGTGTTTTCATATATTTAACCACTTGAACCGTCAATACTTAATAAACTTGACCTTTCACTCTGTACTTAGTCTGTTCTTTTTTCCCTCTTCACCAAACCTATCTACAAGCTCACAACGCCTCGCAGCGCAAGGCATTGTGAGCTTGTAGATCTGCTATTTTTGGCTAAAGTTCTAATAATATGGATGCTAGGGTTCAAGTGGTTAATGTATAAAAAAGGAGAAAAAAAGCTTATATCACAAAGATTTGGAGGACCCCCTTTAGTAACTCTGAGGACCCCCTAGGGGTCCCGGACCCCCTGTTGAAGACCCCTGATGTAGGTAGATCATCTTAACCAGAGCATGTCAAATCAATGTAAACGAGAATGAATCCTAGTCAACAAAATGTCAGGGTAAATAGTTATAAGTTAGAGGGCAAAGAGAACAATGTAGTGATTCAAAGGTAATAATATGATATCAGGTAAAGTTGTGGTGATTGGACGAATATATCGGCAGTCGGTGAATGAGTCCAATCGGCTATTTTCCTAGATCTTCTAATTTTGTAGATCTGCTATTTTCGACACGCGACCCGCTGTACGGCTAAGTACAACTCGAGCTTAAAGGACTGGGGAACTGTTCTCACATTACCACTTTTCTAGTGCGAATATGTCGTCAATCGGTGGTTTTCAGGGCAGACGTAGACCGATATGTGTGATCAACCCCTGTATATCTTGGCAAAAGGTCAGAGCTAAGCTGGCTGGATGCTTGATTCTGATTGTAGTCAGGCGGAAATTCTGGAAAAAGGCCTTCTATAAGCAGGTTAGAGGCATTTGGGGGTAAAAGTGGGTAACCAGGCCATTTTACATAATTCAGGGGTGCAGAATCTGAAAAACCTGGTTACCACTCAAAATTTTGAGTTTTTGACCTTCTAATTTGCATAACAAAGTGGCTACCGAATTGTACATTTTGAACTATTTATTCAAGCAATATTTCTCTTTCAAAAAACTTTTCATTATTTTATCATATAATCAGGGTTTTGCAAACACCCAGGACAGTTTTTGAGTTGCTTGATTCAGTTTATATTTAGATATTTGATATTCATTGTATCAGACAAGCCCCCTTCCTATACAAACCCATTGTAACTTCAAACTCCATTTTAACCATGATAGATTTAATGAAAACACCCGTCCTTTTTTCTGGTGACTCCTGACGCCCTCCTAATACGTGAGCAGGTCGTGTTCTTTCGATAACTCCTTTCATTTCTTTTTAATAATGTATTTTTTGTATTTATTTATTTTTCATTTTCCCAAATAATTATTAAAAAGAAACTAAAAAAGTTATCGAAAAACACTGCCTGTTCGTGTATTAACTCTTTGAGTGCCAGCGCCCTCTAGGGGCCAAAGAATGCCAGCGCATCTCTCATAGGCGAGGGCTTTAGCTTCCAGGACTTCAGCTTCCAGGACCTCACGTGCTCACGTTCATGCACGGCATGGAAATGTCCCGGATGAAGATGCTAACAGAATGGCTATTCCCATTTTGTCATCTAAAAGATCATTTTTGGGCGATTTCGCCGTAAATAAACCTCGCGCCGCTTTCCTAAAACACAAAAAAGAGATATAAGCCTTTAAAGATGCGGTCTTTCATTGGATTAGGCGGAGATTGGCGATTGCGTTCGCAAATTACGGCCGGCCGGGACGTTGTTAGCTTTCGGCTAGTAGCTACAAAAATCAAGCCAGGCTTCAGAAGGCCTCTTATCATTTTATTCATTTAATTAAATAAAGCCGAACTACTTCGGGATCGGCACACTCGTGTACTCATCGGAAGCGGCGCCGAACATCGGGTGAACATTGGGGAGCTCAAAAATGTATTTTAAACCATTTTTAATGGAATATATCGTCGGACAGAGTAGAACGGCTAGCGGGCTAGCGAGCCAGGACCACCCACGACTCTACAAGCAGCTCGGGGTAAGTGAATTAATAAAAAAAAGATTGTATTGGATTGAAATAAAGCCGAACTAGTTCGGGATCGGCACCAGATGAGTTAAGAGGGCGTCAGGAGTCACCAGAAAAAAAGGATGGGTGTTTTCATTGAATCTATCATGGGAGGAGCAGAGCAGAGGGGCATCAAGTGCTGCCTGTGCAGAGCTGCTGGGTGCAGAGAACCCATGCCAACATGGCATCGGTCCAGACGGGTCGGGTAGCCGTGACCAGACAAGATTTCAGCGCTCCGCTTCAGTACTTGCCTGAGCAGTCAATTTGCCGGGCTGATGCTCCAAAGAGACAACAGCATAATTGTCTTGCCTCTTTACTGTTGGTCTTTATAAACTTACGCCAACATCGAGGAGAGCTAAAATTACACAGTACATCGCGTGGTGTGCAGTATAACAGTGGTTCTCCACCTTCTCAGACCGCGACCCCCAAAATAATAATATTTGAACTGGGGACCCCCCACCCTGACGAGCACTTGGAATTGTAGGAGTTGGCATTACATTTAGTTTGACTCGATCTATTCCATTGTGAAAATAGCAGATCTACATGCTCACAGGGCGTTGTGAGCATGTAGATCTGCTATTTTCACAAGTTCTGCCTCTAATATTTGACAATTTGACCAATGTTTGACCAGAGGTACTAAAAGGTCTTTAGTACCTTTAGTAAGTGTATGTTGGTCTGTTTACTGTTGAGTGAGAAAACAATGTTAACATTTAGCTAAACATCTGGGGACCCCCCCAAAATAATTTGGGGACCCCTCTGGTGGTCCCAACTAGGGATGGGTATCGTTCACCTTTGAATCGATACGATACCTTTTTCGATACCTGGGAATCGATACGATACCCTTTTCGATACAATTTTTGATACTTTTTATTTAAGTTTAACTTCAACACGGAAAGAGTGGTGACTTGCTGGCTGCTGCGGTTGAGCAGAGGTGATGATGATCACACAGTGTGGCGGAGCGGAGAGTATAGACGTTGGATAACGTATAATAATAAACATTATAGGCTATTGTCGGCTATTTTCCACAGTAGCGAATGTAGCCTACTAAAGCAGTCATTAAACTCTCAGTAGCCCAACTGTTACAGATGCGACCGGCCAGGGGTGCGTTCCAGAGTATCGAAACGAGTAGGGATGCCCCGATCAGGGTTTTTTTGCTCCCGATCCGATACCGATCAAATATTATTGCTTCCGATTCGATCCCGATCTTTCCCGATCCGATCTTTTGGCAAGGCATTAAGAAAAAAAATTTCTATTCATTCTATCACTTAGTGCAGCACTGAATCAACAAATTAAAAACAAAGCTTATGAGTAGTGTATAGTGATATAGGCCTACTAGTGCAGTGTTTCTCAATCATTGTGCAGCGGACCTTTGGTGTGGCCTTTGAAATTTGGCAGTGAAGTCACGATTTAAGGACTTTTAAAACCTGTTTAATACCTCAAAAAATAAAATAAAATAGACCATTACAGCATCAAAAATAATCAACAAACTATATAAAAACTGGTAAAACATTGGCCATTTTTAAAGTTGAAACAAAATAAGTTAAGAACCAATTAACCAGTCTGCTTTAAAAGTATGCAGTAGCAGCTAGTTCAGTGGTTCTCAACCTTTTCAGGCCGTGACCCCCAAAATAATCATATTTTAACTGGGGACCCCCGACCCTGAAGAGTTGAGGAAGTATATTTTGTATAACACGGTTCTATTGTGAAAATAGCAGATCTACATGCTCACAACGCCTCGCAACGCGAGGCCTTGTGAGCATGTAGATCGGCTATGTTCACAATTTCTGGCTTTAATATTTGACAATTTGGCCAATGTTTAATTTGTCATTTTAGAGGTATTAAAAAGTCCTTAATTTTTCACTTTCGAAATGTGCAGATACCCTCTATACACTTAAACTTTATGTTGATTTGTTTACTGTTGAGAGAGAAAACAATGTTGCACATTAAGTTAATCATCTGGGGACCCCCCCAAAATAATTTGAGGACCCCCCTGGGGGTCCCGACCCACAGGTTGAGAACCACTGAGCTAGTTGACGGTGCAGAGAGACATAATTGCCTTCCTTTGATCCATTAGCAAGGGGCCAATTACTACTTATTGGCATCAGCTGCCAGCTGTACACAGAGTTTGACACAATCACCTTCCCTCTGCAGTGCTCTGTCTGTCTCATTTCTCCAAAAGCCCTTGAATATGATTGAAAATGATTAAGGATTACTGTGATTATGGTAAGCTTACATTTCATATCGCATTCACCTTACCTGTAACTTTCAGTACTCCCAGAAAATATTTTTTTGAAAAAAAAAAAAAAAAAAAAGATTTTTTTTTTTTTCGATTTTTTTTTTTCCCGATCTCCGATCTTATAAAAACGGCCATATCGGCGGCCGATCCGATCACGTGATCGGGATTGGGCAACCCTAGAAACGAGGTATCGTTCGTTTTTACGTGAACCGATACCAGATAGTGTCGACGTCATGCGATCGATACCATTAAACGTATCGCAGACGATTCTCATCCCTAGTCCCAACCCACAGGTTGAGAACCATTGCAGTAAAAAAGGCTCACCTTGGTTTAGGTACGTGAGTGTCTCGTCGTGCAGCTTGATGGCGGGCGAGGTGGCGGCACACATCACATACTGGAATGGAGGGTGTTTGGTCTCTACTTCGTCTGGAGGCAGGCTGGAGTCCTCCTGCTTAAAGATGGGCAGGGCCAACACGTCACTGGAACCACAGAGACAGAGAGAGAGACAGAGAGACACAGAAAATCAATCGTAGAAGACTAGAGGTTTGCGGGCCTTCGGCCCGCTCACATCTAGTTTAAAAAAAAAAAAAAAGAGAAAAAAAAATGTTTTGAGAAAAAAAGTTTGAGAAAAAAAAAATTTGAGAAAAAATTTTTTTTGAGAAAAAAAAAATTTGAGAAAGTTTTTTGAGAAAAAAAAATGTTGAGAATTTTTTTTTTTTTTTTTTTTTAAGATTTGTTTTTGGGCTTTTTGCCTTTATTGATAGGACAGTAGACTGACAGGAAATGGGGAGAGATTTTGAGAAACATTTTTTTTTGAGAAAACATTTTTTTTTGAGAAAACAAATTTTTGAGAAAAAAAAATTTTGAGAAAAAATTTTTTTTGAGAAAAAAAAATTAGGATAAAAAAAAGTTTTGAAAAAAATAAGAAATAAAACGTATTGGTGATGTGTGCGTCTCTCTCTGTGCATTTCCCCCCCCCCAAAGTGTGCGTCTCTCTCTGTGAAGTCCGTTGACTGTGGACTGCCCTGTGCCCTGTGCCTATGCTCGAGTGTGGGTGTGTCTCAAAGTCCGTTGACTGTCCTGTGTCCGTTGACTGTGGGCTGCCCTGTGTCCTGTGCCAAAGTGGGCTGCGGCCTTAAGCCAAATGTAAATTTAAGATAAGATAGGGCTGTCACGATTATGACATTTTACATAACGATTAATTGTCACTCAAATAATTTAATTGTTGTTTTTTGTCGTTAACAATTACATTTCTGTTTGTCTTTTAGGCTTTGAAGTTGCACATGGCAGATATGACACATAAACTAAAATAAATATACAAAGAAATTACTGACATATTTGACAACTTTATACTTAAAAAAGAACATCGATAGTGGAAATATTGATAGTGGAAATAGCCGATCTACAAGCTCACAACGCGTCGCATTGCGACACGTTGTGAGCTTGTAGATCTCCCATTTCCACTATTTTGGAACACGCTTGAAAATATATGAAAATGTTTCAACATGGAAACGATTAAGGCGATTATGACAAAAGTAATTGCGATTATGTGAAATCATTGCAATTAGACGATTATGTTGTAATTGTGGCAGGCCTAGTGGAAGATGGAGATGGAGCTAAACCCACATGAAATGACCGGTTTGTGGCCTCAGCCAGTGTGCTGCAGCCTACAGGTTTCCCTTGCTCGGTACCCGTTAGCTTCCTAGGTGGTCCACCTGGTAGGGCATTCACGAATAGTGATTTTTAGTATTCTAATTATTCGACCTCAAAGTATTCGAATAGTCGAATATTCGACAGGACTGGCCAAACTGTTCAATATTAAGTAAGCAAGAGCGTTGCGAGGCGTTGTGAGCATGTAGATCTGCTATTTTCACAATATTTATCTGCGGAACCGAGTCACATTAAATGTAATACCTACAATTCCAAGTGCTTGTTAGGGTGGGGGTCCCCAGTTCAAATATGTTTATTTTGGGGGTCACGGCCTTTAAAAGGTTTGAGAACCCCTGGTATAGAGCATTAACAAATTCATCTACCAGGGGCATTGACAACTCATTCTTATGACTTCCTATCTAGCCAAGTTTTATAAACTATATATTTTTTAAAGAGAAAACAATAAAATAATATAAGTGAATATTCGAATAGTGACTTTGATATTCGAATATTCTAATATTTGGTCAATGCCCTACCACCTGGACATTTGTCCTGACCATGCATACACCTTCACTCAAGTGTGGAACCGGTTAATACAGTATCTGACCTATACTCCTGTTCGCAATTTGGTGTGAGGGGAGTTTCTCACCTGAACTGAGTCAGTGGGTCCCTAGACATGAAAAATCACAGAGGTGCTCGTCCGCCATAGTGGCACGAATGGTGCAATGGCCAAATCAAATATGGCCGCCATCAGCTATAATGAAAATCCAACTTTTGTGTATATGCACATGCAATACCTCCATTCTGACTAATTTGGGTGTGGGGAATTCATTTCTGATATTGTTTTGACCATTTTGGGTGATTTGGACCTTGAAAGGTCATGATCAAGGTCATTTTGTAATTCCGAAGACCATGGCCACAACTTGGCCATTGTTAGGAGTAAAAACAGGTGCTGTAGGTCTGAATCAACTAATTCTGACATGTATAATTCATTTCTGGTATTGTTTTGACCATTAATGATCATCTTGTCTTTGAAATATCAATATCAATGCCATTTTTCAAAAACGATTTTGTCTTTACCAGCACTTTTATTGTATTTTTTCATAATAGTTTGTTTTGTTAATAACAAAAGACATACTAGTATATATAGAAGTACACACCCCCATTTAACTTTAAATGGGGACTTTAAATGGGTGTTTAAATGAGCAAATAAGGCTATTTACGAATAAAAGTGACAAATAAGATCACATAACAAAATCACACACAAAATTAAATAACAATTTCCCTCAAAGTGCACCATATTGTGATTGTGTATTATGATGCAAGTTAGTATGATGTGTTTTTACAGGATGGATTTGCTATTGTTCCATGGCAAAATATGATGCACAGAATTCCACCAGCCCAGCAACCATATCGACGAGTGTCACGCTTCAGACATGGGAGTGTACTAAAGTCAAAGTGTTCCTTCCATCCATCGATGTTCCATTGGTTCTAGTCTTTCCTCGGATTCCTTGGCTGTTGCATGCAGGTGGCAAGAAATTCACTAGGAAGGTGCCCTGATGGTCTCAGCAGTTGTACTGTACTTCTCTGCTACCATGTACTGTCAAGGTATTTGCTTTTCCAAAGTTTTTAAGATATTGTACTGTACTCGGTCAGAAGCCATAGCTGCATGTTTAGTCCCCACCTGGCTCATACAGTCATCTCCAGTCTCCAAGGCATATGTGCCTTGATCACTGTCTTGGCTAGTGGTGCTCCAAGATGAGAGACTGATTGATGCAGTGGAATCATGTGCCATAGTGCACCCCTAGTGCCATTCTGCAGCCAGATCTCCTTCATCCCCAGTGCTTGAATGTTTAGGGTGTAGTATAGCATTAATGCGAAGGAGACTACGACAACTCTTAGGGTTATGGATAGGTTTAGTTATAATGGGGCCAATTGACTCCACATGTAACACCAGCCTCCTCAATCTAGATCGAGGTCTGGGATCTCTTCACCACCAGCCCCTTTTGCAGGGAGCCCCTCATCATCAGAGACAACAGAGCTGACAGACACACCCAGAATGCTCTGATGAAGGTTCATAGCCGAAACGCTTAAGCTTTCTTGTTGGTTTGTGCCAATAAAAAAGTGTAAACGTGAGTACTTTATTCTCCACTGATTTAAAGTTTTGGATGTGCTACCTTTTTGATGCCCTGTTAGGGTACCCCCTCATGCTCATATATGGGGATCCCCAGACATCAAACCCAGGCCCTAACTCGCCAAGGCCCTGCTTGGCTTTTAACATATGTTTCATGCCCATATATGGAGATCCCTGTCCCAATGTCATCAATATTAAGGACATATCTGGCATGTTTTTACATAACATTGTTGACCCCTGATCATGCAGGGGTCTCCATTATGTGTAACTGTTCCGATACACATCACTGGCCAGATGGCCAAGAATTGGCACGCATGTCGCCCTGAGGCGTCTTACTAGTAGACACATCCATCCCTCAGCAACTTTCCAAATTCTGGGTGTCTGAGGAGAACAAACAGTTCTCCAGCTGTGTGTTCGGAATATGGTGTCCAATCAAGCCTGTGGCAATGTTACCATCATTGTCGGACGACAGTGGCTCAGTATAGAGCGCCTGCCTTGAAATCTGAAGGTTCCAGGTTCGATTCCCAGCTCTTCCTGGTTATGTGTCGAAGTGTCCTTGAGCAAGACACTGAATCCCTTACTGCTCCCGATGAGCAAGTTGGAACCTTGCATGGTTTCATGGTGTGTTAATGGGTGAATTGTAAAGTGCTTTGGAGAAAAGCAATATATACTGTAAATGCAGTCCATTTACCATTGTCTCTGATGAAGATGACAAAGGTAGAGTAAGCTGGAGTAGAGATCCCAGACATCTTGAATAGGATTGAGGAGGCTGACACATGGTGCATGTACTGACTCCATTATAACCAACCCTAACCTTCACTAACCTAATGGTCGGAATAATGGGATGTTGGAATTATGGCGGACCCCAGAGAGTTGTTGTCTCCTTCGCGTAACTGCTATACTACACCCCATATTTACAAGCACTGGCTGCAGAATGGCACTGGTGAAAATTGGATATGCTTCCAGTGCATTGATCTTGGAGCACCACTAGCTAAACAGTGATCAAGGCACATATGCCTTGGAGACTGGAGATGACTGCATGGGCCAGGTGGGGATTAAACATGCAGTTATGGCTTCTGACCAAGTACAATATATCTATGGAGACTGAGAGGCAAAGACTTTGACAGAACAAGACACAGCATTGGTAGCAGAGAAGTACAACAGCTGAGACCAACAAGGCACCTTTCTAGTGCTTGCAACAGCCAAGGAACCTGAGGAAAGACTAGAACCAATAGAACATGGATCAGGTCATGACATTAGGCTTGTCCTTTGTGCTGTATGCAGACTATGGACTGCCCATATACTATACTATGGAGTGGAGGGAGCAAGGAGGGTCATTAGCAGTCCTTTTGTTATTCATTCTATTTCAATGTCTGACTCAGTTTATCCGGACAAGTGACTTTTGTGCCCGGACAAGTGGACAAGTGAATGAGAAATGTACTTGTCCAAAGGACAAGTGCCTCAAAAAGTCAATGTCAAGCTCTGATGGATGGATGGAACACTTTGGCTTTAGTACACTCCTGACATGTCTGAAGCGTGACACTCTAACATTATGGCTGCCTTGCTGATGGAGTTCTGTGCATCATATTTTGGGATGGAACAATGGCAAATCCATCCTGTAAAAGCACATCACACTAACTTGCATACACAGAATCACAATATGGTGCACTTTGAGGGAAATTGTTATTTAATTTTGTGTGTGATTTTGTTATGTGATCTTATTTGTCACTTTTTATTTTATTTAATAGTCTTATTTGCTCATTTAACCACCCATTTAAAGTCCCCCTTTAAAGTTAAATGTGGGTGTTTACTTATATTTATCACTAGTATGTATTTTGTTATAAACAAAACAAACTATTATGAAAAAATAAAATAAAAGTGCTAGTAAAGACAAAAACGTTTTTGAAAAATGGCATTGATATTGATATTTCAAAGACAAGATGATCCTTAATGGTCAAAACAATACCAGAAATGAATTATACATGTCAGAATTAGTTGATTTAGACCTACAGCACCTGTTTTTACTCCTAACAATGGCCAAGTTTTGGCCATGGTCTTCGGAATTACAAAATGACCTTGATCATGACCTTTCAAGGTCCAAATCACTCAAAATGGTCAAAACAATATCAGAAATGAATTCCCCGCACCCAAATTAGTCAGAATGGAGGTATTGCTTGTGCATATGCACAAAAGTTGGATTTTCATTATAGCCGATGGCGGCCATATTTGATTTGGCCATTGCGCCATTCGTGCCACTATGGCGGACGAGCACCTCTGTGATTTTTCATGTCTAGGGACCCACTGACTCAGTTCAGGTGAGAAACTCCCCTCACACCAAATTGCGAACAGGAGTATAGGTCAGATACTGGAGTAGGTAGGATTACTGGTCTGCTGTGAGCACCGGGAACAAGCCCAGTCCATGGCCGCCTTCGCCAATTCTATTAGAAGGATATTAGCACCTTGCATTGATGTTATACTACGCTACATAAATACTTTATGTAAATCTTTTCCCCTGAGATACATTATGTCATTGTCAAGAGGAACACTTGAGTATCCGTTTCCATGTAGGACAGATCATAAAAAAAACATTTAACCACTTGAACCCCAGCATCCCTATTCTGGAGGGAACATTTGCCAAAAATAGCAGATCTGCATTTATTAGTGTAGATTAGAAAAAGAAACGCTACCAAGGAAAGTGCAACTCGAGTCCGTTTTACTAAGTGTTCTAAGTGGTAAATACCAAATAAAAGTATTCTGCGTAGAGATGTTACCGATCAATCGGCAATGGATCGGATCGGGCCGATCAAAGCGTGATCGGCGATAATCGGTGGTTTAGATCAAAAGGTAAATTCACCGATCCGATCCGATCGGTGCATCCGATCAACCAGCCGTTCAGTATGCCCACTTGAGGCCATTTTGGGGTATTGATTTCCACAGTGCTGAAGGAATAATTAGTTACTGCTATGATAATAAATACATAGTAATGCTGGTAAATAACTATAAGGCAAATATATAAATGAATTCATGAGTGAATTAATTAATTAAAGTTAAAACATTAACATTTAGAAAATATAAATAATATATAAATAATAACTTGATCGGATCGGTGATTGATCGGTATCGGGTGATCAAACTTTTGTGATCGATGCTCGGTGATCGGTTCCAAAAAACCTGATCGGACCATCCCTAATTCTGCGGCATCCCTGGACAGAGTCACCGCACCCACTTTGAGAAGCCCTGTTCCAGTAGCCTGGAGCCAGCCTGTTCGCTCCGTTCCCCGATTTTGTAATGTCTCTCAGCATCACAGTCTGGAAAGCCTCCTATCTCCAAGCGGAGGTGGGACATAGAAGCGGGATCCACACAGCCATGGCTTCCGATTGGTCTTTGGTGATGTCTGTCAAACACACCAGCGTGTATCCTTGGTCAAAAGCAGCACGGAAAGCCCTCCTCGCGTGTGTATTGGCTGGCTGAGGACGCAGCTACCCTGATTCGTTGGAACAGCACCTCGTGGCTTTCCAGCCACTGCAGCTTCCGATTGGTCTGTGGTGCGGGGCGGGACGAATACACCAGTCTGTATTGGCTGGCTGATGACATAGCTACCCTAACTCTGCTCTGATTCGTTGGAACAACACCCAATCAGCAACGTCCTCGCTACGTCACAACGGACGTTGAAATGCAAGTCAACTGAGTATTTTCCAGACTGTGATGCGAGAGACATAAAAAAATCACGGAACGCAGCGAACAGGCTGGCTCCAGGCTACTGTTCCAGAGAAGTGGTTCTCAACCTGTGGGTCAGGACCCCAAGGGGGGGTCCCCTAATAAAAAAAGATGTGGGGGGGGGGGTCCCTAGATGATTAACTTAATGTGAAACATTGTTTTCTCACTCAACAGTGAACAAAACAACATGAAGTTTAAGTGTATAGAGGGTATCTGCACATTTCTAAAGTGACAATTTAAGGACTTTTTAATACATCTAAAATGACAAATCATACATTGGTCAAATTGAGGCTGAAATTGTGAAAATAGCCGATCTACAATATCACCGTGTATTCTGTATTGCGTGTAATACAAAATGTAATGCCTCAACTCTTAGTGCTCTTAGGGTGGGGGGGTTCCCAGTTAAAATATGATTATTTTGGGGGTCGCGGCCTGAAAGGTTGAGAACCACTGACTGTTCTAGAGGTTTGTGAGCTGCCACCTCCATGTGTGAGCCCCACCCTGCTGGCATCAGACTGACTGACACCCAGGCCTCTTAAAAAGCTGGGAAAGAAAGAAACCCCCATCCTATGATGTGCCATGGAAGGGTTTCCCTGTTTCTGGCATATTTCCCCAAAACACTTAAAGGCCCAGTTCATCTCTGGGACAACCAAATCTTATTTTATTGTTGTTTGGGACACGATCAACACAATCCTGAGTTATTTTTTGTGTTCAATCTGTGTTTTAAGATACTTTAGTATTCCAGCATGCTACTAGTTTGGTCATATGATGCTTTGTAGCATGATATTGCATCATCTGATGCATCATATGATGCAAAACGGTTTGTCAGGAGAAAACCAAAGCCATTTACCAGACTATAATCCACCTGTGTGCTTGCTGCGTACTCAACACTTGAGTAACCTGACAAGAACTGTAGTTGCAGTAGAGTAGAGCAGTCGTTCTCAACCTCTTCACGCCGTTATCAATTTTCTAATTGAAGCACTCCCGATTGCGTATAGACAATTATTTAATTGTGACTAGGCCTGTCCTCGACTCAGGATTTATGGAGTCGATTCGAGTCGCGGGGGTTAATCCGACGCGTCGACGAATCGTTTTATAGTCTACTTTGTGTAAAAAAAAAAAAAAAAAAAAAAAGTGTTGCTTTAAACCATGTCTACATAATACAATAATACATTAAGAGATGAATTGAATACACAGTGTTTTCGGTGATATCGATGCGCGAGCACAAATGTTATCTGCATAGCAGTGTATAAATAAAACATCTCCGCTGTTCAACCCTGCCCCGTCTCTCTGCAGCGTGCAGTAGAGATGAGACATTCGCGAACGATTCCGCTCTCTTGAACGGCTCTTTTAAATGAACGATGGGATCCAGTCCGCAGTCGCGGGACACAGAGCACTGACAGAGTAATGAGTCAGTGTCGAGAACGGATTCATTTCAGAAACGGATCATATAAAAGGGGAGGCATAGCTCCCGGCCAGAGCCAGCAGCGTGGACTTGTCATGAACGCAAACGCAGCGAAACACAATCATTCATCATGGATTACAACACTGGAACAATTCAGAAGCACTTTAATTAGAAAACGTAACTTGTAGCCTACACTTGTGTATGTTAATTTGACTTTAGAAGAGTGTTTACTTCGTGGACGCGCGTTTGTGCTGTGCAGGAGGTTATTTAATATGGGATTTTGACAGCGTGCTTCCTCCTCTTAACGGAACACCGTCCTGGCTCCGAATGTTTTAACGAGGCGGCGGTTCTGAACCGTTCTGGCCGTTTCTGTCTCACTTTCACCTCTACGCTGGTGCGAGACAATAAATAACTGTTCGCCAATTGCTACTTCTCATTGGAAGTACATGACACCTCACCAGTCCAGCAGTGCACCGCAGTAGTTGGCTAACTGGTGATATAAAAAATATATATATTTTCGCTTCGACTCAAACAATTGGCGTCGATTCGCGGGGCTTAAAACGACGCGTCGATTCGTCGATTTTTAGAGGACAGGCCTAATTGTGACAGGCCTAATTATCAATCCATGATACTGACCACTCTACATTGACCATGATTATCAATACATAATACTGACCATCAATACATAATACTGACCAATCTACATTGGTCTGATGTCCTCTTTTTGTTATGCATAGAGTAGGGCTGCACGATTTTGGGAAAATATCTAATTGCGATTTTTCTGACTAATATTGCGATTGCGATTTTATTCGCGATATTTATATATTTATTTTAAGGTAGGATAAGTGATTTTTTTTTTTTTTTGGTTAAAACCAAAAACTTTTTTTTTTTGTTAAAACAAAACTTTTTTTTTTGTTAAAAGGTTGATAATAATACATTATTTTAATCAAATAAAATCACTCCACTACTTAAGTCAAGCTTCCGTTGAATATTTATTGTACATACATTTGAAAAGAAACTGCTTATTAATAACTAGACAAATTGGCAATCATGCAAATGGTTTGATTCAGTCAAGGAAGAAATTACCGTATGTCGCTGCCTTGCTTTTATCAAGGCAAAAAAAATGCACCCTAAGACACACCATAAGTTTCACATGTATGCAGGGGACGGAGGAGGGGAGCCACCGTCACACAGAAATCACTTTTGCGATTATTTGCACCTTTGCGATTTTGCTAATTGCGTGGTTCCATATCGCGATTTCGGTTTATAAACGATTAATTGTGCAGCCCTAGCATAGAGCCACAACAGGATGAGAGAACTACACATCATAGATAACAAATCAATCGCAGATAAGAAACACTCAAAAACACAAACACTTTGTTGCACTCTTGCTTGGCAGGCGGCATGGACACCAACTTGTCCTCAGGTCACCCTGACATGTATTGCAGGACAAGTGTCAGTGAGTTCATATTTTGTGTGTGTGTGTGTGTGTGTGTGTGTGTGTGTGTGTGTGTGTGTGTGTGTGTGTGTGTGTGTGTGTGTGTGCGTGAGTGAGTGAGCGTGTGAAGACCCCAGACGGACAGCAGTGTAGCAACGGTCTCTGATCCATGCCAAGGATGGAAGGAATTTGGACCGTGGTGTCATACTAATTGAAGCTCTCCGTTACTGGCAAGTCCCCCATGCCGTTTCCACAACCAAGCCAAAGCTATGAAAAAATAACGTTGACAATTCCAAAGCCGTTCTTCCAATACCTCTCTCCATGGACCCGTTCCCAAAAACCCATGTCAAGGCCTGGCACCCTTTTCCAACCACCCCACCCTACCCTACCCTTACGTACTTCAACTTTACGGAGTCTCTCAGCGCATCACTTTCCCCTCACACACTTGCTAATGTGTTTCCGTGTGCGTTTATAGCACTCCCCGGGTGGGTGGGAGGATGGAAGGATGACTGACCGGTGCCAACCACAGAAGGACTGTCACGATTATGACATTTTACATGACGATTAATTGTCACTCAAATAATTGCGATTATTGTTGAGCCGAGTATTGTTGAGTTGAGCCGGAATTGCAAAGCTCTCTGTCTACCGAGCAATCTTTGTTCCTACTCTCACCTATGGTCATGAAGTGTGGGTCATGACCGAAAGTATAAGGTCGCGGGTGCAAGCGGCCGAAATGGGTTTCCTCAAGACGGGTGGCTGATATCTCCCTTAGAGATAGGGTGAGAAGTTCAGTCACCCGAGAGAGACTTGGAGTAGAACCGCTGCTCCTACACTTGGAAAGGAGTCAGCTTAGGTGGTCCGGGCATCTAGTACGGATGCCCCCCGAGCGCCTTCCTAGGAAGGTCCTCGATGCACTTCCCACTGGGAGGAGACCCCGTGGCAGACCAAAGACCAGATGGAGGGATTATATCTCCAAACTGGCTTGGTAACGCCTCGGTATACTCCCTGAGGGAGTGGAGGAAGGAAATCTGGAGGTCTCAGTGGGAACTGTTACCCCCACGACCCGATTCCGGATAAGCGGTTGAAGATGGATGGATGGATAATTGCGATTAACGATTTAATTGTGTATATGTCGTTGACAATTACATTTCTGTTTGGCTTTTAGGCTTTGAAGTTGCAAATGGTAGATATGACACCTAGTAAATATACAAAGAGATTTTGACATATTTTACATTGACAACTTTATACTTAAAAAAGGACATTGATAGTGGAAATAGCCGATCTACAAGCTCACAACGCGTCACATCGAGCTTGTAGATCTGCTATTTCTACTATTTTTTTTACTTAAAAAAAAATATATATGAACATTTTTCAACATGGAAACGATTATTACGATTATGAAAATTAATCACAATTATGTCAAATAATTGCGACTAGACGATTATGTAATAATTGTGACAGCCCTAGTCAAGGCATGGCACCCTTTCCAATTCCAATTCCTTTAACTTTACGGAGTCTCTCAGTGCATCACTTTCCCCTCACACACTTGCTTATGTGTTTCCGTGTGTGTTTATAGCACTCCCGGGTGGGTGTGTTGTAGGGCTGTCACAATTATTACATAATCGTCTAATCGCAATTATTTGACATAATCGCAATTATTTTGGGATAATCGTCATAATCGTTTACATGTTGAAAAATGTTTATATATGGTCAAACATTAAAAAATAGTGGAAAAGGCAGATCTACAAGCTCACAACGCGTCACAATGCGACGCATTGTGAGCTTGTGGAGCTTTTCCTACCCAAAATGCACTGCGCTTTCTCTTTCTATTTATCTCCTCTGTCTGATCCAGAGGATTCAACTAATTAAAACATATATTTTCGGGGGAAAACTACTGTTTTGCTATGTAACTACTGTACTTGTTTCTTCCCTTTTTATTAATATCACATAGATGTGTGTGTTTTGGTACTTTATATAGCTGTAATGAGGCTATGAACAATCTTTTTCCCCCATCCACTTCCACTATAAAATAATCTGCAATGGTGATTCTGTCCCACTGGGATTAAACAAATTAAAACATATATTTTCGGGGGAAACCCCCTGTTTTGCAATGTAACTACTGTACCTTTGTCTTCCCTTTTTATTAATATCACCTAGATGTTTTTCCTTTGGTACTTTAAATTGCAATAATGAGGCAATGAAAATACCCTCTCCCCCCATTCACTGCCACTATAAAAACAATCTGCCCAGGGTCATTTGTACCACCATAGTAACAGGGCAGAATGGGGCGGGATTTGACATACGGTCTATTAAATCGTTAATCGCAATTATTTGAGTCACAATTAATCGTCATGTAAAAATGTCATAATCGTGACAGCCCTGGGTGTGTGGATGGATGGATGCCTGACCGGTGCCAGCCACAGGGTGCCAGTCGCAGAGCCGCAGTCCCGTTTAGCCCTAACTGCCCATGAAACTGCAACGACGGCTTCCTGAAACCAGAGGAGTCGGCTCCTGACACGCAGCGAGACATTCTGTTCCTACCTAACGTAAACGTACCCACCTTGCTGCTGCTGACCGAGTCACTCCAAACACTCCCCCCAATCAGCAAGACCCCCTCTGTCTTCCAACTCATTTACACATGCACCGGTTGAAGTATCGCTGAACTCATCAGCTCTCTGTGGACTCTATGTGGGTGTCTGAGTCACGACACACACACAGACACACAACACAAACACGCACACAGATAAACGCACGTTAAACGCAGATGGCTGGAGAAGCCGCGGCTGATAAGACAGACAGCTGCACATCCTGGGAACTTCTCACCCACATCACCAGGGGCGTCACACCAAATAATGGGCCCTGGGTACAAGGATTTACTGTGGGCCCCCCATGAATGTTAACTATTGAAAAATAGCAGATATATGCGAGCTTGTAGATCTGCTATTTTTTGAAAAATTGTGAAAATGTGTGCAAGAAACCTATGTTTCCATGTCAGTGGTGCTCAAACCTTTTCATGTCAAGGACCCCCAAAATGATATGTATTTGGCCACGGACCCCCCATCTCAAAATATTTCGTTCCAGGGACCCCCCAGAAGCAAAATTTGAGTACAAATGTTCGCTTAAAAATACATATATTCAAAGATTTGCACACATTTTCATGACTTTTCAAAAATAGCAGATCTACAAGCTCGCAGCGCGGCACTCGGTGCCGCGCTGTGAGCTTGTATATCTGCTATTTTTCAATAGCTAAAGTTACTAGGGCCCCTCCACCTTGGGCCCTAGTAACACAGTCCTACTCCCCCCCCCCCCCCCTTGTGACGCCCCTGCACATCACACAAACATGACCTCTCCGTCCTCTCACACAACATGATACAGCAAACACAAAGAATCAAAACTGGTTCAGTAGATGCTGACCTACAACAGCCCCCCCCCCCCACCCCCACCCCACCACACGACACGTATAATAGGAATCCCACACAAACACTGTACTAAAACAACACGACAGGAGGATCCCAAAGGGACTTTTAATTGTCTCACGTTTTTAGATGAATCCTGTTCTGACCCCAGCATGACCACTAGAAGGGATACTGCCCAGACTCCCCAGAGCATTACATGGCCCCGCTTCGTTTCCTGGCACGTCTAGCTTGTCAGAGCCGACGTGTAGTAGGCAGAGTAGACGGTCAAAAAGCACGGAGAGAGAGGAAACCTGTTAGGCGAGACAGCCTAACAGGAGACAGAGAGGTGGCGACGCATGGACAAAAGCACCCTGGAAATAAACTCCACATTAATGACAATGTGTATATTTGAGATGGCTCTGAACGGTGTTGGTTTCAAAAGGCTGACACTGACTGACAATGCTCCAGTGTGTGAGTGATACCGTGGTCGTACATCATCTGATAACACTGACTGACAATGCTCCAGTGTGTGAGTGATACCGTGGTCGTACATCATCTGATAACAACACCACTGGCCTACCGTGTGCCACGGGTGCTCATGGGAACCCGGAAGAATCCTGCAATGGCTCCTGTGAGTGACCACTGGGTCCCCTTTTCCTCCAGTGGCACCATTAAAGTCAAACATCCCCATTCAGAAATACCCCCACTGAGGTTAGGGTTTAGGTTAGAATAATGGAAGTCAATCTTCTGAATGGCAATGTTTCTGAACCTGACTGGTTCTCAGGGAAGCCAAAGGGGTCATTGAGAAAATAAGGATGTTTTTATTTATTTTTGTGGTTGCTCTTTTGGGGAATTGTTGACAAATCTTCTCTTAAGGGTAAGGATGGGTATTGGAAAGAAACTCGCGATACGCAACACAATGCGATACATATCGTGATATATTGCGATATAAACTGTGATATATTGCAATATAAACTGTGATATATTGCAATGTATATTGAGATGAATCACTGGAAGGCGAACTAGCAGACATCTAGAGGAGCGGAGTGTCAGGACCGGACTTCTACCATTGTTTTCTAATGCAAGGGAACAGAGTTTGTTTTTGTTGTTTTTCCCCCCCAAAAAAGTATTAGCGATTCTACAGCTGGCATGGAGGATCGATACAGTATTGAGAAATACATTTTATAGATAGATAGATAGATAGATAGAGTCAGTGCTGCGTAGTTAGAAGATGCCACCCTGCCTTGCCTCATCACTCAGACATCTTGGCTATTGTGTGTGGTGGGGATCTTTTTTATTTACCTCTTCTTTCCTTTGTCCTTGTCCCAGATCATGCCACCCTGAACTAAGGGGGAAGTGTCTCAGTTCCCACATCACCTAGAACAGTACAGTACCCAAGCCACTCAAAACAAATGGACTACTAGTAGACACACATGACCCCTGAGTAACATCTTCCAAACTGAACGTGGGACACACACACACACACACACACACACACACACACACACACACGAGAATGCACTCAAGGAGCAAAGGGAACAACCTGTACCTTCCATCTCCTATGTATTGGCAACTGGACCTGAATGACAGTGTTCTTGCCTGGCATGGTGGTGGTCAACAGGGAAAGCACGAGGAACCATTTACAGTGCATGGAAACTCCACTAAGACATGTACTGTACTGTTACTGTACCTCATGCTGTAGGCGCCGGCCCCCAGCTCCTGTCCGATGCCCGACAGGCTGGCATCGAAGTCGTGCACCAGCCCGGACTCGATGGCGGCGTCGTCCATCTTCAGCACCCAGGCCATGGCTCCTAGCTCCTTGTCCTCCGCCTCGACGCGCAGGGCCGCCAGCTTGGCTCCGGGAGAGGGAAGGAAGGAGGAGGGAGGATGAGGAGGGGGTTCCGATCAGCTAGCTGGCCCTGCTAAGCTGAAGTGGAACACGGGCGAAACAATAAAGTTAAGCCGCTGCTGCTGCTCCTGTCGCAGCTAGCACGGCTAGCTCCTCAAGTGAGGCAGGAGCGAAAGCGACGACGATATTCCATAGATGTAGCTCGACGCGGGTGTCGCCATTACTGTCCTTTCCTTTTTTAGAAAAGCGAGATTCCCTTCTTGTACAATGAATGGTCCACGAAAGGGGCAAGCCGTGTCAGTCACACACGTCCAGTCTGTCCACAGTCCACACACTACGGCTTGCTCTGCGGGGTTATGTTGGTTGTGTCAGCATGCTAACCTTACAAAGGAAAGAGTTAGCCCTGCTGGGGGCTAACGGTGGAAGCTAGCGGGCCCGCAGTTCCTCCCCGGGAGCGACCCGGACCACCACCAGCAGCTTCACGGCGAAAAGCAGCCCCGAGAAGAGGCAGAGAGGCCGGGCGTTTTTACGTAGCGGCCGCGGCGTCCATCGCATCCCACCACGGCTCTGCTGCCTCCTCCTGCCTGCGGTGTGCTGCTGTGCTGCCGCTCGGTTAGCATCTATTAGCATCGACTCCACTCCTTTCTAGCTACGAATCAAACCGTGTTGTTGTTGTTGTTGTTGATGTGAGGAGGACTGATAGAATGTATTTATGTATTCCTCCCCTCGCTTCGGCGCTGCTGCTTCCCTCAGAACCACTCTGTTCTCCTGTTTTCATCGTGGTATCAGCCGACTGTACTCCATTTTATTATTATTAGTACCCCCACACACTCACTGAAACAATAATGTCACGGTTCCGGGTGGGGGGGAGCCAGCCAGACGCCGTGTCCGTCTACCGTGTCGTCGTCGTCGTGGTGAACGAACGAACGTGGTTCAATTTTTCCTCTTTCTTTTCACCAACACGGTTCTAAAAAGACTAAAAGAGAAGAACTAGCGCTGCTGCGGCGGGGTTAACCTGACGTCAACGACGGGGAGAGCAGTCAGCAGCAGCATCAACATGGCTCCCCTTCCCTCCCCTCCCCTCCGCCGACACACAGTCCGTCTGTCCGCCCAGCACCCTCTGCTGTCTGGGGGGAGGAAAGGAAGCCTCGCTGCCGAGCTGGATGCTTCGTTCCGTACAGTCAGGGGCGTCACAGGGGTATGCAGTTGCCATTAATGCCATACCCTGGGTCCAGGGGGGGTAAATAAAAGTTACTTTTAAATATAAATCCATTAATGTCTCTTTGTCTATCTGTGCTGGTTATTAAAATAACTACAAATGCAAAATTTAACAAAATTGTCACCTTAACAAGGTATTATTGCGACCGTTAGGTCGCAGTTAAGCCCTTTGCACACAGGACAGTTGCGTTTTTTTTTCGTTTGCGGCATGAATAAAACGCATTGGATTTGGTGTGCAAGGCTGTGCGGAATCGGCGCTGCGGATCCAAAAAGGAGTCATAAAAGGAGTGATGAGTTTTTTACCCCATGCGACAAGACGCACGAATCGAACTGGTTTCGATCGAGAAAAAAACGCACGGCGGCAGCCACTCGTCGCACGGCTAATTCGGAGCCGGTGTGCATGAGGTCATAGAGAATCATTGTTTTCTTTACAAAAAATGATATTGTCCGTTTTATCCGTGCGGTTAAACGTGCCTGTGTGCAAAGGGCTTTACTGCCAAAACCTCCACCGGCTGTCTGTCAGTCTGTCAGTCAGTCTGTCCGTCATGTCACACTTTTCCCCAACTCATATCTCTGCCACCGTTGCCCCAATACATGCCAAACTTTGCACATACACTCTTTGCCTGCCAATCCACAACCCCCACCCCTCCAGGGACCCCCGGAGCTCCAGGGACTCCCAGGGACCCCTAAAAAACTGCAAAAATGATCAAATGCCGTAACTCGGGCTAGGAGCGACCGGGAGAGCCGGGGCCGGTACCCACGCGTCTGCCTCGGCGGCGCCAAAAGAGCCATCAACATGAATCTGTCCCATATACCGCCACCATCAGGCCCAACACATTTTTGTACACTGCTCCTACAGATTTTGCCCTAAGATCACGCAAATCGGTACACAGTATGTCTACACTCATGTCATCAACATGAATCTGTCCCATATAGCGCCACCATCAGGCCGATTTTTTTCAAACACATTTTTGGACACTGCTCCTACAGATTTTGCCCTAAAATCACACAAATCGGTACACAGTATGTCTACACTCATGTCATCAACCCCATATAGCGCCACCATCAGGCCCAACACATTTTTGGACACTGCTCCTACAGATTTTGCCCTAAAATCACGCAAATCGGTACACAGTATGTCTACACTCATGTCATCAACATGGATCTGTCCCATATAGCGCCACCATCAGGCCCAACACATTTTTGTACACTGCTCCTACAGATTTTGCCCTAAGATCACGCAAATCGGTACACAGTATGTCTACACTCATCATGTCATCAACATGGATCTGTCCCATATAGTGCCACCATCATCAGGCCGATTTTTTCAAACACATTTTTGGACACTGCTCCTACAGATTTTGCCCTAAAATCACACAAATCGGTACACAGTATGTCTACACTCATGTCATCAACATGGATCTGTCCCATATAGCGCCACCATCAGGCCCAACACATTTTTGGACACTGCTCCTACAGATTTTGCCCTAAAATCACGCAAATCGGTACACAGTATGTCTACACTCATGTCATCAACATGGATCTGTCCCATATAGCGCCACCATCAGGCCCAACACATTTTTGTACACTGCTCCTACAGATTTTGCCCTAAGATCACGCAAATCGGTACACAGTATGTCTACACTCATGTCATCAACATGGATCTGTCCCATATAGCGCCACCATCAGGCCCACACATTTTTGGACACTGCTCCTACAGATTTTGCCCTAAAATCACGCAAATCGGTACACAGTATGTCTACACTCATGTCATCAACATGGATCTGTCCCATATAGCGCCACCATCAGGCCCAACACATTTTTGTACACTGCTCCTACAGATTTTGCCCTAAGATCACGCAAATCGGTACACAGTATGTCTACACTCATGTCATCAACATGGATCTGTCCCATATAGCGCCACCATCAGGCCGATTTTTTCAAACACATTTTTGGACACTGCTCCTACAGATTTTGCCCTAAAATCACACAAATCGGTACACAGTATGTCTACACTCATGTCATCAACATGGATCTGTCCCATATAGCGCCACCATCAGGCCCAACACATTTTTGGACACTGCTCCTACATATTTTGCCCTAAAATCACGCAAATCGGTACACAGTATGTCTACACTCATGTCATCAACATGGATCTGTCCCATATAGCGCCACCATCAGGCCGATTTTTTAAAACACATTTTTGGACACTGCTCCTACACATTTTGCCCTAAAATCACGCTGCGACCTGACGGTCGCTTATCTCCCGATTAGGGAGTCTTACTGGTAAGTATATTCTTCACACTTGTATTCTCCCCATCTTGATAAAATGGTATATTCCCAGGTTCCGCAGGTCAGCTGCACAGGTGCAATTTATTATTGTTAATTGTGGCACGTTTACTAACATGCCAAGTTTAGCCGCACTTGAACAACCGTTCCAGGCTGCCATATCCAGCCCAAGAAAACGTAGAAACGGGGAAAAAATAAAATGTACTTCTTAAAATAAATGTATCATGCCTGTTGCTAAGGTATGGCAACATGATAGGTGTCACCAGTCATGTTGCCATACCTTAGCTTTTTCTGAACTGACGCCACTGGTTACTATTCATAATATGACGTCATTTAACACGTATTGCACATTAATGAATGGTTGTTTTAATGATATTTAATGATCATATATATATATATATATATATATATATATGTCTATATATTTTTGAGCGGTGGTAAACCGCTCCATAGAGTGGCTGTGAGGGTTGCTGTGAGTGTGTCTGTAGCCTTTTTCCTCAGCGTTTTGCCATAGCAAAATGTGTGTACGTAGCATCATGTTTGTCTAGTGATGTCATATGTTGTATGTCTGTAGCCTTTTTCCTCAGTGTTTTGCCATAGCAAAACGTGTGTGTGTGTAGCATAGCCTGTACATCCTAGACTTTTGTCCAATTGTCATCTTCATAGATGGTGGTCAACCAACTCCCCCTACATTTGTGTTGATTAACAACAAATTCATTTTAGTTTTACCATAGTTTCATCAGATTTCAATTCAATACCTGACACCTTTGATTCCGATCGGAGACAGAAATGCGTTTTACTAAATAATGTTTTGTACAACTGTACATCAGGGATCTCCACATATGGGCATACAAGGGACAAGGACGGAATGTGATGTCACAGATATCCAGGGTTTGATCTTTGATGAGTTGATGTCACAACAATACAATGTGATGTCACAATGTCAACAATGTGACCAAAGCTATAGACTATAGACAATATGGAGGCGTTATACGGATCTACGGTCGCAATAACATTCGCATTCGCAGTTACGGTAGTATGAAAACCTCCGCCTCGTGTCAGTCAGTCAAGCCACATGCCACGCTCCATATATTGCGCTACCAGACATGTCTTACTAACTTCTAAGTCTGACCTCACAAACTCCATATTTGGACCAGGACGATCTTTAGCTCCATATATGGAGCGGGCTAAGACATCTAGTGCTGACATCCGTCAATCTAATGTATAACACCATATGTATACATAGCTGACTTATCGTGACATCAACCAACCACGTCTGCTGTTGTTTCAGCGCGGCCTCGCCCTTAGGGCACCCTGGCCACAATATGACTTCCGGTTGGTTCTAGCGGAAGTGGCGGAAGTGCTGTGTTTAATGGAAGTTACATCATGCGTTCAAGTCTTCCGGTGAAATTGTCACGGCGGAAGTTGAACAGTCTCTGCCTGATATTGTCACTAGGCTTTTCTCTTCGCAGATGAGTAAGCCTGGCTATGCGAGGCTACCCTTAGGGTGAGGTCGCTTCTTGTGCTTAGGGCATCTTACTAACTTTCTTTTCTTTTTTTCCAGAGATTTTCTTTTTGTGTCTTTTCTGCCTTTATTGATAGTACACAGTGAAGATATGACAGGGAACAGGGAGAGATGGGGAGAGACACGCAGCAAAGGTCGTTGTCAGGCTGCATTTGCCTATATGTGGTATAGGCTAACTACATCACATGTCATGTGATGTAGTTCACTGGCTTCCTTCAAAACCTCCCTGAGAATTCACCTTTCAGAAGGCCAAGGCGGAGGTAGTTATCACTTCTCCCTTAGACAGGCGAGAAGTGATCACCCCCCCCTTACTTTTGAAAGAAATGGTGAGAAGTGATCACCCCCTTACTTTCGTAATGTCCATTACAAGCTGACATACGGTGATGATGACTCTTGAATAGATAGCTACAGCATTGTGTCTTTTTGACTTTTATCCACACTCTGAATATATCTGTCTATATTTAAAACATCTCTGCCTCCTGTCTTTTTGTTATTGTCTCTCTTCCTTTTCAGCTCCACCTTTCATCTTTCTCTTACAAACGTACAAATGTACACATTTACAATTCTTTACAAATTTAGGCATTTGGCTGACACTCTTAATCCAGAGCAATTTACAATTTACTCAACATCATATCCTGTGTTCCTTAAACCAATAAGCAAGGTGGGTGATATACATCAATATCAATACAAGGTAATGCATCAACATGATTACATCGAATGCGAGACTGTCTTACTGACAGTGGGGCTTGGTGGCAGTGATAAAAGGTTACATGTCTACAATATATAGAATTGCTGCTCCACGGCCACCTCTGTTCACGCACCGACCTCACAGACCACGTTACTTCTGTTAATATTTAGAACGGGTACACATTATTGTGTATCATTATTTTATGCTTTAACTATTGAAACAGCAGATATACAAGCTCACAGCATCGCACTGTAGAGCTTGTAGATCTGCTAATTTCGAAAAATCGTGAAAATTAGAATTTTGACCCGATTGTATAAGTGTCTTTTGAATCCTTCTAAGATTTTTTGAAAAACCTGTGTTTCTATGTCAGCAATCTGGCCATCCATCGTCAAAGAAAAGGTCCTTTTCACTTAAATGGAGCTCCGTTGGTCTGTTCTTGAGAGACTACTATGTCACTGGTTCTCAAACCTTTTCATGTGAAGGACCCCCAAAGTTATATTTATTTGGCCACGGACCCGCATCTCAAAATATCTAGTTCCAGGGACCACCCAGAAGCAAAATTTGAGTTACAAATGTTCGCTATGAAAATACATGTATTCAAAGATTTGCACACATTTTCACGACTTCAAAAATAGCAGATCTACAAGCTCGCAGCGCGGCACTCGGTGCAGTGCTGTGAGCTTGTATATCTGCTATTTTTCACTGGTTAAAGCATTCAATAATTCTAGGCCTGAATGGGTTAATGACAGCGCTGGTGGAGAGCGATACAATCCCCATCACATCTTCAAAAAAAAGTGGGGGAGAAAAAAAAACTGACATTTTGACCAATTACTATTCTTGACAACTGACAGGTGCTTATATTATTATTTTGCGGACAGCAGGCTCTGACTGTAAATGCAGCACAGAGCAACATGAAAAAGAGAAAATGAACAATTCCATGGCCTGCAGTGTTCACTAATGTGCTCTGCAGTCATGGCGTTTCTCGGATGAATTAAAACCCCTCTTTTGTCCTGTGCTTGACAAGGCCATGACTCCCATGCCATGCCACAGATTATTAAGGGCAGGCCATCGGGAAATGTACTCAATCTCCCATCTGGGAGGAAATCTGCGCCTGACTGTGACGATGAGGCTTTTATCTTGGGTCTGTCACTGGGTTTCTTCCTGTAATCTTGGTGAATGTCTCCATGATCTCCACCAACCTGGAAGTTGGGTTGACAGGTTTTCGGGGTCTGGCGATTGGATTCCCAGCCTTTTTTGCTGCTCCAGTAACTTTTTTCTTCTTTTGATTTCACAGAACGTCTTTCTCCTCTTGTCACACCCTCTTGCTAACCTGCCCCGACCTTATTCTTCTTTATGGGACTTCTCACTTCCGTCTGTTTTGTCAGCACCTTCCTCTCCTTTTTATCTGATGTCGTCTTTGCTATGTGACCTTTTTCTTTTTCCTCATGGGACTTAAGTCTGTTGTGCTCATCTGCTCACCTTCATCCTTATCTGCTGCCTTCTTTCTCTTGACAGCAGCCTTCCTAACGGGGGATGCAGCAGCCTTCCTAACGGGTGATACAGCAGCCTTCCTAGCAGGGGATGCAGGACCAGCCTTGTTGAGCGGGATGTCAAACTCCAGCTTGCCGTCGTCTTGGGCTCCGATGGCCTTGAGACCAGACTGGAGAATGGAGCGCAGCTTGTCGTATGGCGGCGTGTCCGTGTAGCTCAGCGGCTTCACCGCTTCCATGAACTCCTGAATCTCGTCCGGTTTGTCTTGAGCGGGGAAACACTTGGACATGAACTTGGGGATGTTTTCCCAGCTGCTGATCTTGGAGTCCCTGACGTAGACGGGGTCCTGGAGGTTGTCCGTCCAGGGCAGGCGGCCACACAGCCACTGGACCATGCAGTAAGCCATGATCTCCATGTCCCCTCTCCTGCCGGGCGGGGCTCCTTTGTGCGCGTCGATGCTGGTGAACTCGATGGTGCCGTCGTGACACCTCTTGTGGTTCTCTTTGTAGTCCTTCAGGACACCCTCGGGACAGTACCTATAGGCCAGTCCATAATCTACCAAATACACCTGGTTGGGGTCCCTGTGGCTAAGGAGAAGGTTGGAGGCTTTGATGTCCGCGTGCACGTACTCGTGCTCGTGGATGTACTCCAGAATGTCCAGCAGCCGTAGGCCCAGCTGCAGGACCACTTTCCTTGGGAATCTGCCCCCGCTCTGCTCAAACTTCTGCAGGTCTGTGCCACACCTCTCCATCACCATGAACCTGTACTTCTTTCCTCCTTTCTCGTGCAGGCCGGTGCCCCAGTACTTTGGCACTCCCAGATATTTCATCTTATGAGCCCTCATCCAACTCTGAATCAGATCAGGCTTGGCGGCTCTCATGTAGAACTTAAGTTCAGAGAACAATGGGCCATTGTCAACGGGCTCCACTTTGATCACGTACGGAGCGTCGGCCCCTACGCCCTTTACCGAATTCTCGTCGGCCAAATAGATTAGGCCAAAGCCCCCCTGACCAATTGGAGCTCCCAGCTTCCAGGATCTTTGCACGGTATCTGTGAGGAGCTCTCCGGGTGGAAACTCCTCTGCCAACTTCCGTTTAGCTGGACCTTTCCTCTTCCCTGCCGCCTTGGCTCTTTTAGGAGGAGTCATCTTTGCTTGGTTTTCAAGGACCTTATCCTACAGAGCTGAACACAACTTCACACAGGCGGAAGGAAGTGAAAGCTGCTTTTATTTCAATTTGTCCAGTGATAATCCGGGAGTAGTTGTGGTGTGGCTCCTAATGGTCTCAATGTCAGTATTGGCACCTTGTAGTTGAAGTTAATCTTTCACTGACACAGAGACAAAGCCGGATGCAGTGAAAGCCCCGGATGCAGTGAAAGCCTTTTTATAATTTAGTATAACATCAGTACTGTGATGTCATGTCAGCGATCAAACTGACATGCCCATATATGGAGATATCTGTATTCGTCAGTTCTTGTACCTTGATTTATGCCCATATGAAAATCCCAGATGTCATCAGTTATGCCCTGACAATGCACACATTGGTGTTGCTAGGCAACACATTGTGTTGTGTGTGACTTCAGTCCAACAAATCGGTGTTGCTAGGCAACAGTATGTGTTGTGTGTGATGTCAGACCAGAACGCCTTAAGCCTATATAAAGGTGGTCCAGGTGGACCCAAACACAAAAACCCTTGAAAGAGAGTAAAGCTATAACATAACGCTTTGGATTTCTTTCTGACAGAAGCAGCTATACTACCTCACCAGCAACATGCCACTGGCCGGAGACTTGCTCCACCCAACCCCCGAGGAGGAGAGGAGGAGGCACAAGAAGAAGCGACTCGTCCAGAGTCCCAACTCTTACTTCATGGACGTGAAGTGTCCGGGATGTGCCAAAATCTCCACCATGTTCAGCCACTCCCAGACGGTGGTGGTCTGCACTCGCTGCACCACGGTCCTCTGCCAGCCCACGGGAGGAAAGGCCCGTCTCACAGAGGGCTGCTCCTTCAGGATGAAGCAGAACCATCCCAATGTGAACCGGAAGCAGCACTAGTCTGCATGCAGCAGCACTATACTTTGGCTATGAACCAAGACAGGAGAGAGAGGTTATGGGTTGCTGATATGGGTGATAACATTTTACATTTCTTTATTAAAAAGACAAATATATACAGTGGTGCCTGAGCCGCATGCCACATAGGCTCTGACGCCTGACAGTGTGTTGCAGGTTCGAGTCCATATCCTGAGGATTAATAAAGGCCTAAAAGACCCAAAACAAATTTTCAAAAAAGAAAAGAAAAAATGAGTATATACAGTACGGTAGGGCGGCGGCAGTAACCCACTGTTTAAGGAGCGTACCACAGGCGTCGATGCCTGACAACGTGCCCTGGGTTCGATTCCAGAGCCTGGTGGTGGATTTGCTTTCCAGGATAATCTCCCTATTTTCCATCTCTCTCTGTCTCCAGTGTACTGTATCGAAATTAAAATATCCCCCAAAAAAATACACTAGAACACACAATAGAAAAATAATATACAGTATTATTTGTTTAACCCTGCATGACACAAGGATTTATTTTACAGACTACGCGGCCCGATCACCTACGCCAATCCAACTGACTTGCCCATATATGGAGATCTCTGTATCTGTCTGTCTGTGCCTTGTCACTTTTATGCCAATATAGGGAGATGCCCATATCTATACAGTATGGAGATCCCTGATGTCATCAGTATATGCCCATATATGGAGATCTCCATATATGGAGAAATCTGTAAGTGTCGGTCCTTGTCTCCTTTATACCCATATATGGAGATCCCTGATCCCTCTGTGTCATAGACACAGAGGCTTCCGATTGTTTTTTCCTGTCTTAGAACGTGTTTAACCAAGAGAATTACCGTTAAGCACCACTCAAAACCACTCCCTGAGGGCTTGTTCCCACCTGGGTACTCATGTACTCAAAGGACAAGAACTGACAGATACGGATATCTCCATATATGGGCATAAAATGGACAACACCTGACAGATCATCTCCATATACATTATGGGTATAGAGAGGATATCAGGGATATCCATATATGGGTATAAAGGAGACAAGGTTTGACAGTTACAGAGATCTCCATATATGGGCATATACTGATGACATCAGGGATTTTTGAGTGGTGCTAACCGCTCCTACTCCTGGCTTTGCGTGAATGAGCATGGATCTCCATGTATGGAGATAACTGAAATCAGACGGACATAACGGCCCATACAAGGAGATATGCACGTTTGACGTGTTTGATACCAATGCAGGTGTGATTTTTGTTATACTTTTAAGCTTGTTAGTGTAGTTGCTGTAGGCAACACAGCCCAGCTTACTTTTAATGTTCTGGATAACACTTAGCCAATCAGGAAGCAGCATTTATTTGTATTTTTATGGAAGTTATTAGACCATCAGGCTGAGGCAGTAAGTCATTCTGCTATATATGGAGTATCCTACTATTATAATTCGAGAGTGGTCCCAGGTGTGGTTATAATAGGCCTATGCAAATATGTCAGAGTCAAAAGGCCCAATCTAAAAACACCAATTTAATTACATTTGCCACTCTTTCCTACACCAGTTTGCGTAGCTCCCACCTTCCCCCGCTTCCCCGTCTGTCACCACATACATACAAAAACATGACACCGTCACAATCCAATATGTAATTGAAAAGGACATCATTGTGACTAACAAATGGGTGTTTTTGCCATTGAACATTGGAACATTATGAATACAAATTTTACTTTTACAGAGTCAAAAGCATGAACCAAATGGACCCGTAAAGTGGTCTTTGCAAATAGAACGAGAGTGGCGGGAGCTGTTGTCAGTAGAGGATTATTGTTTGGAAGGATCTTATCAAAGGTATGGTGTCCATAAAACGCAATGGTGGGCCGATGAGGGGTGGATCTCAGGTGAAGCGGTCCAAAGCAGTGGGTGAATGGGAAGACAGGCCGTCACATTTTGAAGAGGAACTGTTCATGTTGGAAGAAGCAGAGATGGAGACCGAAGACAGGGAAGGGCAGGCAGGTCATGATGTTATTCCAGTAGGTGAACTGTTCTCGGAAAACATCAACCCTAACTGGAAGCGGCCTAACGCCCCTACACTGGACACCACCTCTGACACACTGGTTTTTCAGCAAGTTGACCTCGACTACTATTTAGGGTCCGCGGTTGCTGGCATGCTTGGTCACTCGCAGGATAACGTTCCCATTATCCGAATGTTTGGAGTGACAGACAGTGGGAACAGTGTGTGTTGCCATGTTCATGGTTTTGCACCTTACTTCTACGTGCCTGCACCCACTGGTTTCACACGCGATCACCTGGGTGAGTTTAAAAGGGAGCTGAACTCTGCTGTGTTGAAGGACATGCGCTACAGCTACAGCATCTCTGTCACGGTCCTGGCTGTGGAGATAACTCGCAAAGAGAATATGTATGGTTTCCATGGGAACCGGGTTCTGGATTTCCTGCGGATCACCATGGCCACGCCTCGTCTCATTGCCCCTGCCAAGCGCCTCCTGGAGCAGGGCTTTAAGTTTGGATCCTTCCCTCATCAGAACTATCCTCCCTTTGAGGCCAACATTGACTTTGAGATCAGGTTTATGGTGGACTGTGATGTTGTTGGATGCAGCTGGATAGAGCTTCCCAAAGGAAAGTACAGAGTACGGGAAGAAAAGAGTGGTGCGGACACAGATACACGCTACCCCGGAAAAACGTCATGGTGCCAGTATGAGGTGGATGTCGGATGGACAGATATGATAAGTCACCCAGCGGAGGGAGAGTGGCAGAGGATCGCTCCACTCAGGGTGCTCAGCTTTGACATTGAGTGTGCCGGAAGAAAGGGGATCTTCCCAGAGGCAGACAAAGACCCTGTGATTCAGATTGCGTCCATGGTGCAGAGACAGGGAGAGAAGGAACCCTTCATTCGCACAGTGTTCACTCTGCAGTCCTGTGCTAGCATTGTGGGCTCTCAGATACTGTGCTTTACCCAAGAGAAACATTTGCTGCAGAGCTGGGCAGAGTTTGTGAGGACCGTGGATGCAGACATCATCACTGGCTACAATGTCCAAAATTTTGACTTTCCATACCTGGTCAACAGGGCAATTATTCTAAAGGCTACGACGTTTCCCTACCTGGGCAGAGTACGCGGCGTCAAGTCAGTCTTGAGAGACTCAAGCTTCCAGAGCAAACAGATGGGCCGCCGAGAGAACAAGATCATGAACATGGAGGGTCGAGTTCAGTTTGACCTGCTGCAGGTGCTCCTCCGGGATTACAAACTCCGTTCATACACGCTAAACGCGGTCAGTTTTCACTTCTTGCAAGAGCAGAAGGAGGATGTTCAACATTCCATCATCACTGATCTGCAGAACGGCAACGAGCAGACGCGGCGGCGCCTGGCCGTCTACTGCCTGAAGGACGCCTATTTGCCTCTGCGGCTGCTGCAGAAGCTGATGTGTGTGATCAACTACGTGGAGATGGCCAGGGTCACCGGCGTTCCTCTCAGCTACCTGCTCTCCAGGGGACAGCAGATCAAAGTCGTCTCCCAGCTGCTGCGACAGGCCATGAAACAGGACCTGGTCATGCCCGTCATGAAGTCAGAGGGAGGGGAAGACTATACCGGTGCTACGGTCATTGAGCCAGAGAAAGGGTACTACAGCGTCCCCATTGCTACACTGGATTTCTCCTCCTTGTATCCATCCATTATGCAGGCTCACAACCTGTGTTACACCACCCTGCTGCAGAAAGGATTTCAAGAGAAACTGGGTCTGTCCCAAGATGACTTCATCAAGACTCCTACTGGTGACCTGTTTGTCAAGACGTCTGTGAGGAAGGGACTTCTTCCTGAGATTCTGGAAAACCTGCTGGCCGCCAGGAAGAAAGCAAAAGCGGAGCTGAAGAAAGAGACGGACCCTTTCAAGAAGCAGGTGCTGGATGGCCGACAGCTGGCCCTGAAGGTCAGTGCCAACTCGGTGTATGGCTTCACAGGAGCCCAGGCGGGAAAGCTGCCCTGCCTGGAAATCTCTGGGAGTGTCACTGGCTTTGGAAGGCAGATGATCGAGAGAACCAAGCAGTTAGTGGAGTCCAAGTACACCATCTCCAATGGTTATCAAGCAGATGCTAAGGTGATTTATGGGGACACTGACTCTGTCATGGTGAAGCTGGGCGTGGCCAGCGTGAAGGAGGCCATGGAGGTGGGCAGAGAGGCTGCGGAGTGGCTCTCCTCTCACTTTGTCCATCCAATCAAACTGGAGCTTGAGAAGGTGTACTACCCATACCTGCTCATAAACAAGAAGCGCTATGCAGGCCTCTACTTCTCCTCCAGTGCAGACACACACGACAAGATGGACTGCAAGGGCATAGAGACCGTCCGCAGAGACAACTGCCCCCTGGTGGCCAACCTTATCAATACTTGTCTGCAGCACATCCTCATAGATAGGGACCCCCAGGGTGCAGTGGCCCACGCCAAAGAGGTGATCTCAGACCTGCTGTGTAACCGCATCGACATCAGCCAGCTGGTCATCAGCAAGGAGCTGACCCGCACCGCCCAGGAGTACGAGAACAAACAGGCACACGTGGTGCTGGCCGAGAGGATGAAGAAGAGAGATGCAGGCAGCGCCCCTCATCTGGGAGACAGAGTTCCCTACGTCATCATCAAAGCTACAAAGGGAGTGCCAGCCTACATGAAGTCAGAGGACCCCATCTATGTGCTGGAGAACAACATTCCCATTGACTCTCAGCACTACCTGGAACAACAGCTGTCCAAGCCACTGCTGAGAATCTTTGAGCCCATCCTGGGAGCGAAGGCGGAGAGTGTTCTGCTCAAGGGAGACCATACACGCTGTAAAACTGTGCTGACCTCCAAGGTGGGAGGCCTGATGGCGTTTGCTCAGAAGAGGAGCACCTGCATCGGCTGCAAAGCGGTGCTCAAAACCGATGTGGCCGTATGTGATTTCTGTAAGCAGAAGGAGTCGGAGCTGTATCAGAAGGAGATCTTTCATCTCAGCACTCTGGAGGAACGTTTTGCTCGCCTGTGGACTCAGTGTCAGCGCTGTCAGGGCTCCCTCCACGAGGATGTGCTTTGTACCAGCCGTGATTGTCCCATCTTCTACATGAGGAAGAAGGTTCAGAAAGACCTGGAGGACCAGAGCAAGCTAGTAACTCGCTTCGGATCGTGAGACAAACGTGCCTCCTTTTTGTATCATCACACAGAGTTTCACAATTTTTGTAACCCATTTTTTCACCCAGTGCCAATGCTTAAGCGGTAATCCTGGGCTCTGCTCTCCCTCTGCCACGCCTGGGGAGGTCCCCAAACTGAGGTCATGCTTCCTTCAGTGCATGAGGGTTCACTTCATTTAGCTTCAGTTAGCAGGATGCTTCTTTTCACATGACAGGGAGGGGGCTTCCCCGGTTGGACGTAGCATGTGGAACATGTGGAACACGTTATTCCAACCAGTTCCTTCCCCCTCCATCAGGCGCCAGAGGGAGGCATTATGATTACTGCATGTTTTCGGGGAGAACATGCAAACTCATCACACAGACGTATCCTTTTCACTTCACTGTCTTCTGGTTAAAAATGCATTTTTTTTGTTATTATTTATTAATTATTTTTTGTACTATTTTTGAAGCGGTGGAAACCGCTTCCAATGAATGGCTTTGTGTGTATCACGCCCATAGCCATATATGGTCATTTCAGTCCAGAATGAACAGGCTTTTTCAAAAACAAAATGTCCGTTTAATTACCATATATGGTGATCTCAGTCCAGAATGAACAGGGTTTTTCAAAAACAGAATGTCCGTTACCTTATGTCCATATATGGTCACTCCAGGCCAGAATGAACCGGTTTTTCTGTCCTGTACGTGTAAAATATCAGTCCAGAATGAATAGGCTTTTTCAAAAAGCAAAATGTGTGTCCCATGTCCATATATGGTCATTTCAGTTCAGAATGAATAGGCTTTATATGTCCTGTACATCTAGAATATGTGTGCGGTGTCCCTCCCGGTCAGATGAATGGATACTTTGAGGATTGGTCAAGCTTCACATGATAATTTGGCCTTCAGGGTTTATCTGTCTTATTTAAACATTTTATATTTATTTATGTATTTATTTAATTACAAATTCTTATTTTAATGTATGTGTTTTAATCTATTTTATTTTTTAAACCTATTATACCAACTGTCATACCAGCTCTCCAAATACATTCAGAATAGAAGTTTTATCTGTCCACCGCTTCAATTCGAACCGAGGTTTGATTTTTTTGTAATATGAATAAAATGATTGTAGGCCTAGTGATGTGCAGAAGCGGGGATTGAACCCGGGGTTCCCACTCGCCATAGACAAATGCACAAACCGTTGTGCGGCTGTTGTGGGCTGATTCATGGCTGTACTATCTATGGGGGCTACAATTATGAATAAGAATTTTACTTTTACAGAGTGAAAAGCATGAACCAAATACACCCCTAAGTTGGACTTTGCAAATAAAACGTTTGAGGACCACTTGATGTCTATGATGCGTTATTTAGGATTTACAATATCTTCTTCAAAGATACAACAATAGGCTGCCAGAGCCTAAAAAAATACTATATTAGAGCCGGCCCCCAATGTATACACAGTTAAATTGTTAATAACAAAGATTTCCACATAATTATAATCTCTATCGTCAGAATGTAAAAGCAACTGCCTTAAAAAACTGGCAGTACCCAACAACAACAGTGAGGGGCAGCAATACGCCAACCTGCGTTCAGTCTGCAGGAAATGCAAAAGAGGAAGAAGAATATCCGGAAATGTCAGTATTATTATTGTAATCCTTGTTATGAAGTGTCAAACATGTTGAAAAGACTCTTAAACAAATGGAAGAGTTACAGACACAGGTTTGTTCCCTGGATGATGTTTAACCTCAGCAACAACGAGAGGTAAAGTCTGTGTTTTTACACCTGCAAGTAAACTAGAACGTGTGACATTGTTTACATGTTGGTCCTGCTAACTTATTAACCCCTCATAGTCCATTGATTGCTTGAGAGATTGATTACTTTATTCGCATAGGAAAAGGTACAGTTTCATGACAGTACAGTTCACTGGTACAAGGTCAACTAAAAGCATAAGCTCAGGAAAGCACACAGCTTATTTACATAAATATTTTTCTTTTAACTCATATAACATTGAATGCCAGACAGATAGAACACACTACTATGCAGGAAAAAAAAGCTGGTTCCACACCAGACACTACTAAATATATTTATAAAATATAATATGTGATGACAGCTTAATCATGCTTTATAATGCAAGAGCAGAGCTTGCACATTGACACTACTGCACACCATGTGGTGTAAAGTGAAATAAACACATTTACTCAAGTACACCTATAAGTAGCCTCTTGAGATATTATTTACTTTACTGGAGTATTTCCAATTTGCAATACTTTTACTTCTGGGCTAATCCACAACATTTATTTGAAAAACACACTAGTCACCTTGTGTAATGTGTATATATCAACCATTGTCTATTTTCAAAACAATTGTATACAATTTATACATTTAGAAACTTGTGAAATGGGACCTTCTGCATAATGAGTACTTTATACTTTTGAAAATACATTATTTTGCTACCAAAATGCAACATTTTTATTCCTGGACTTTTACTTTTATAGTATTTAGAATTGCAGAAGTATATTGGTACTTTTACTTAAAGGAGTAGTTCACCCCCAAAATGATTTTTTTTCTATCGATTAGTCACACCATCGAGACTTGAGTTCAATAATATTTTTTTGTATTCGTCGCATTCCTAAGACAAAAATTGTAGTATAGTAAATTTACCCCATTTATTCTGGATGGGGACCCAAATGCATGGGCCTGGATGGGGACCCAAATGCAAGCCCTTGATGGGGACCCAAATGCATTTATATGCGAATCAATGGGGTAAATTTACTTGACCCTTAAAATTTACCCCCATTGATTCTGACCCAAATGCATTTGGGTCCCCATCCAGGCCCATGCATTTGGGTTCCCATCCAGAATCAATGGGGGTAAATTTACTATAATCATTTTTTTGTTTGTTTTTGTCTTAGGAATGTGGGGAAAAAAATAAATATATAAATATAAATATAAAAAAAAAAATATATATATATATATATATATTATATATATAATTGAACTCAAGTCTCCATGGTGTGACTAATCAATAGAAAAAAAGGCATTTTGGGGGTGAACTACTCCTTTAAGTGAAACATTGTGAATACAGGCCGAGGGGTTCATTCTAGGGCCGTTACTGTTCCTCCTGTACATTAACGACATGGATGCTGCATGTAAGTAACTGTAAACTGTTCCTGTTCGCTGATGACTCAGCACTCCTGATCACGGGAGAGGACAAATTGCAGGCTGAGGAAGCCCTCAGCTCTGAATGTACGAAGTCACCAAAATCTGACCAATCTGGCTAACCATCGTCAAATAAAAGGGAAAAACAGCACCCTCCCTGTTTTGTTTTGCACAGCATTAGTCTGTTCTCGAAAGACTAACCGATAACAAACTGTCACTACACCTTGGTAATACAGAATTCAGAAGTGAGATAAATGTATTGTAAACGATGTCAAGGTCCAAATTGATGACACAGTAATCTCTAGCAAAGAAGAGATTACCTATTTGGGCTGTATTCTTGACAAATACTGTACTTGTGATAGCATGGCAACAACGGTGATCAAAAAGGTAAATCAAAGAATGAGAATTTGGGCAGAATTTCCACTTTTGTCAACAAGTGGAAAGCTGGGGCCCTCATTCAGCCCCTCTTTGACAATGCTTAGTTGCACCTCATGGTCTCCAACATCAAAATGTCACTAAAGACTAAGCTCCAAACCTCTCAAAACAAACTGATTTGACTACTTCTGGACCTGGGGCCATGACCCACCTTTTGCCCACACATTCTGCTAGCCTAAGATGACTCAGGGTAGAAGAAAGGGATAAACAACTAAGAATGGGATTGGCTTTCAAACTAGTCAATGCAACTCTGCTCTCCATCCCCTCAATACCTGCATATCTGACTAAACACCTCCACAAAATTAATGACACCCACAGCCACAACACCAGAGGGAGCGCAATCAACCATCTGGTAACAAAAACGGAAACCCATAAATATGGGTAAATTCTCTTTCTACAACACTGCCACCCAAGTGTGGAATTCCTTGACCCCTTCCCTTAAAACATGTAGCGCCTCCTTCAAAACTGCCCTGAAAACTCACCTTTCAGGAGGCCAGAGGCAGATATCACTTCTCCCATAGACACTTTAGACAGGCAAGAAGTGATCACCCCCTTATTTTAATTTTTTTATTGTTTTCTCTTTAAAAAATATGTAGTTTATAAAGTTTGGCGAGATAGGAAGTCATAAAAATGAGTTGTCAATGCCCCTGATGGATGAATTTGTTAATGCTCTATACCAGGGGTTCTCAAACCTTTTTAGGCCGTGACCCCCAAAATAAACATATTTGAACAGGGGACCCCCACGCTGACAAGCACTTGGAATTGTAGGTATTACATTTAATGTGACTCGGTTCCACAGATAAATATTGTGAAAATAGCTATTTTCACAATGTTCGCCTCTTGCTTACTTAATATTTGACAGTTTGGCCAGTCCTGTCGAATATTCGAATACTTTGAGGTCGAATAATTCGAATACCAAAAATCACTATTCGTGAATGCCCTAACTTGTACTGTTCTCCATTTTTGTCGAATAAAATATTCAATCAATATTCAATCAATGGAAACAGAACTCTTCGCCAGGTGACGGACCGCTCCTCGGACAAGCTGGTCCCTGACCAGGAGGTGTTGTCCAGTCTGCTGCTGCTCTTCAGAGCTCTGCTCCACAGACACGTGGCAGAGCTTCCCCCACAGACCAGAGCTCTGTTCCTCACATGTTGCACCCAGAAGATCCACCAAGAAGACATATTATATACAGGTGACTTTCTTTTTTGGGGCTTTCATGCCTTTATTGAGAGGACAGGAAATGTGGAGAGAGATGGGGATTGGGGAGTGACACGCAGTGAACGGGACTCGAACCCGCAACAGGCTGTCATGCATCAGAGCCTTTGTGGTATGCGCCCGGGCCACTAGGCCAGCGGGCGCCCCAATAGAATACAGGAAAACTCGACCTAAAACAAACTCGACCTCATTGGCGCGACCGCGTTTTTCCCAACGAGTCTGTGGCCTTAAGCTAGATGCAGAATAGACCAAAATAGTATCTTTGCTTCTGGGGGTCCCTGGAACAAAATATTTTGAGATGGGGGTCTGCGGTTAAAAACACATTTTGGGGGTCCTTAACCACTGATAGGCTCATTTTACAAATTGTCTTCTAAATCCTAACAGTTTTCTGGAAAAAAAGAAAAAACAAATATGTTGCTATCAGTGTTTCTCAAACTTTGTCATATCAAGGACCCCCAGAATGATATGTATTTGGCCACGGACCCCCATCACAAGATATTTTGTTCCAGGGACCCCCGAAGCAAAGATTTGATTTTGGTCTATTCTGCATCTAGCTTAAGGCCACAGACTCGTTGGGAAACACGTGGTCGTGCGAATGAGGTCGAGTTTGTTTCCCCAATACATGCAGGTGACTTTCAGTGTGCCTATATCAGGGATTCTCAAAGTGGGCGCCGTAGCACCCTCTACAAGCTTGTATATCGGCTATTTTTGGCAAAAGTTCCCCCCAGAACAGGATGCCCGGGTTCAAGTGGTTCATTGTCAAGTATGAGGTTATTTTCAATCTGTCATAATGGAAACTGCAAACTAAGGCTGGGCGATATTAGGAAAACCTTCGATATTCGATAACGTTGTTGAATACCTCGATATCGATATTACTCACGATAGTATTAAAATCAATTGCATTATATAGTTGTTAATGTTTTTCTGCATTAAGTCCACTGCCTGCCTAACCCAGATAATGAATATCATATCCATGCATGCACACTGCACAGTACACACAGAATAAAGAAATTAAAGGCCTTATTTACATTTTCCAACAATGGTTTTATTGAAATAACCACACCAGGTTACAGATGGACTGCTTTTTTGCATGTGCTACATGCATGCATGGTGTGTCTATTAATTCATCTGACACATACACCAATACCTCATTTCAAGCCGCCTTTGTTGATATGTATACCTCACATGTTGATACCTCCATATCGATACATTTTCGATATATTGTCCAGCCTTACTGCAAACTACTATTTTCCTCGTGACACGTACTGTATCTTAGGGGGAAATATTTACATATCATAGGCAAGCGTAACATAAATGTATGGTTCTATAAAGTAACAATGTAATTCAGGGGTGCGGTGGTTTAAAAAAAAAAAAAAAAAAGTATTTACTGGGGTAAATAACAAAATAGAATAATTTAAAATCTTCCTTCTGACCTTGATGTCGTGTTATGTGTGTGTTGTGCAATAGGAGAAGCAGTGACGGAAGGCGACATCATGTTTGAAACCATGGGCTTCTGCATGGAGAGAAGGCCTAGTTCTTTACCGTCCGCTGGAGCCGGAGTCTTCATTACCAAAGGTTCAGTCCCCATGGGAACCACAGTCGCTATGTATCCAGGTACAATGTTATAAATGTCACCACTCTGAACCCCATTAACACATTGACCGCCATTTTAACATACCTCCGTACTCCCACCTGCCATTCGTCTCCATAGACTTCCATGTAATTGGGTGTGCACGGATCATGCACACCCATGCCTAGATAATGCACCACGTGTGTCCACCTTGCTCAGAGCTTTCAAACAAAAAAATCCGAATGGAAATCCGTTCAGGCATTCCTGAGATAACAGCCACTATGTTTAACAAAGATGGCTGCCAAAATGGCTACCATGCTTGAAAGATGGGGTTGCTATGGGGGTTAAACATGAAATTTCGCGATTGCTATCATGCCTACTCCATTTTTTGGGGTCAAAATTAAAAAAAAAAAAAAAAAATTTGATTTTTTTTTTTTTTTTTTTTTTTTTTTTTTTTTAATTCTCGGGACTATCGGGCCTGGCGGGGAAAGACATTGGAATAATCTCGGGACTATCGGGCCTGGCAGGGAATGAGTTAAGACCTGGAATTATTTTATACTTTAGCTATTGAAAAACAGCAGATATACAAGCTCACAGCGCGGCACCGAGTGCCGTGCTGCGAGCTTGTAGATCTGCTGTTTTTCAAAAGTCGTGAAAATGTTTCAATTGGCCTATATGTATTTTCAAAGCGAACATTTGTAACTAAAATGTTGCTTCTGGAACTAAATATTTTGAGATGGGTGGCATTCATTTAACACATCGGGTGCCCACGTGGTGTCTACAAGTAAATTTCTTTGATGTCGCTGGAGGCCCACGACGCGTTTGACGCGTTGTACAGTAAACTATACTGTACTGTAGCTACTGCACTTGGCTACCGCGGTGATGAAGCAAACTCCATTTCCCAACATGCAGCGCGCAATTACGTCATCCGGACGCGCTGTGTGTCTCGTTGACTTCCTGTTTATCGGCTGCACAAAAATGCTGTTCTCTCCTAATCTAGCTTTTAAATCACTTTCATTTCAAAACGGCAGCCTCTTCTACCGGCCGTCACACAAACAATGTGGCTCAGAATTGATAAAAAACGGTCCTGACTGAAAGAGAAGATTTTCGCGAAATAAACAGGACATACTCCGATTACATTTACTCGGATTACTTTTCTCGCCAGTACTCTCGCCGATAGGTAAAATGACGCGTTGCCATGGGCACCAGCAACACACACACGTCATACATCCGGGCACTCGATGTGTTAAGGTGTCCTTGATATGAAAACGTTTGAGCACCACTGACATAAAGGTTTTTCAGAGACCTGTTAGGATTTAGGAGATATTTATAGAATCAAGCCAAAAACATTCAAGGATTTGCACAAATGTTCACAAAAAAATAAATAAAAAAAATGCAGATCTACACTCGGTGCAAATCTTGGAATATATGTATTTTCCAGAGCGAACATTTGCTCAAATTTTGCTTCTGGTGGTCCCTGGAACTAAATATGTCAGTGCCGTGGCCTCGGCTTGTAGATCTGCCATTTTTTAATAGTTAAAGCATAAAATGATGGTTAAAGTAATATCCAAATGTGTTAACCCATTCAGAACGGGTACACATTATTGTGTATCATTATTTTATGCTTTAACTATTGAAAAATAGCAGATCTACGAACTCACTACGAACTGCGAGCTTGTAGATCTGCTATTTTTGAAAAAAATTGAAAATTAGAATTTTGACCCAATTCTATTTTTTGAATCCTTCTAAGGTTTTTTGAAAAACATATGTTTCTATGTCAGCAATCTGGCTAGCCATCGTCAAAGAAAATGTCCTTTTCACTTAACTGGAGCTCAGTTAGTCTGTTCTTGAGAGACAGCTATGTCAGTGGTTCTCAAACCTTTTCATGTGAAGGACCCCCAAAATTATATGTATTTGGCCACGGACCCCCATCTCAAAATATCTAGTTCCAGGGACCACCCCCAGAAGCAAAACTTTAGTTACAAACGTTCGCTTTAAAAATACATATATTCAAAGATTTGCACACATTTTCACAACTTTTTCAAAAATAGCAGATTTACAAGCTTGCAGCGCGGCACTCGTGCCGCACAGTGAGCTTGTATATCTGCTATTTTTCAATAGTTAAAGCATTTAATAATTCTAGGCCTAAATTTAATGACCCACACACACTTTGAAATCCTCATTTCCCTTCCTAAACGTCTTTAAATGGTCCCTAACGTTCTTAAATCTTCTTTCAAAAGGCACAATCTATCAAGCTTACGAGCCTATTTTTATCCAGTCCATCAGAAACTCCTTTGTGTTCCGCTGCATCGACGGTGTCTTCGTGGACGGAAACGACAAGGGCATCTCTAAGATGGTGTACAGGTGAGAAACACTGCTGAGGAACCACAGTATAAAGCAGGGGTTCCCAGACCTTTTTGTCTCAGGGCACCCCATAAATATGTGTTTTAATCCGAGGCACCCCTACATTATAACTTTCACTCCCAGCACCTTATATTTATAGCATATCGTCGTTGTCGGGTGGAAACCTTGTATGTCCAAACGTATTTATCATCTGTAAAATGTACTAAACTAGTGAAAACAGCTGATCTACAAGCACACGATCGGCTGTTTTCACTAGTTTTGTGCGACAGTCTTTTTATGATGAAGCAAGTAGCGGGGCTGTTAAGGAGAACAATACTTCAGTTCTGGAAAGAAGCACCACAATTTTACAGAGTGTACCTCTTGGGTCATTCTTTAGAAAAATCACATTAGACACTTAATTTTCAAAATGTCCGCCAGTTTTAAAGATGGCCGCCTTTTCGGATATGTTTTACAGTACGCCAGCCAGTTAATATCGAATTTTCATAATATTAGAGTTGTTTTGTAGGTTTTAAAACATCCTGAGTTCATTTATTACACTTTTAAAGCAGCCAGAATAACCTTTCTGACTTTTGGTTGGGGTCTTTCCTCACCTGGGACCCCCCAGACAGACCCCTGAGCCTATTTCAGTAATCGCTCTGCTCCTGCACCAGAACAATGTTAAATTAGATCTGAAATATGCTCTGAAATAAAAAATGACTAGTAGCAAATAACAGAGGTCTTCCACGGGGGGTCCGGGACCCCTGGGGGGGTCCTCAGAGCTATTACAGGGGGCCTGCCAAATCTCGATGAGATCTTTTTTTTTTCTTTTTAACCCCACACACACACACACACACACACACACACACACACACACACACATTTTAACCATTTATTTATGTCCACACAAAGGAGATGCATACAAGGACACAAATAGTATAGGTGCAGTAGAGTAACATTTACAAAATCATGGCATTATGTCTTCATGATACAATAGCAAGGCACTTGGTACTAACAGCGTCTCCGCCATATGTGGCGGCTGCCGATTATAGCGGAGACGGAACAATACTTTGCCAGCCTTTTTGCCTCTTTTTTAGGCACTCCAAGTTGTTGAAACCCTCTAACAACCAGCCTGTGGGTATGTCCTAGGCTGCCAAATATGAAAACAAATAGTCTGCACCTGTACCCCAGCTCTGAGATCGTATTTAGGAGAGGTTGGTATTTAATGACCTTGGTCATGAAAGCTTCCTCTAGGCTAGGGTCAAAGGTGCAGGCCATCTCCAATACAGACACTTCCCTGGACTCTTCATCAACCACAACAACATCTGGTGTATTAGCTGTCAAAGATGCAAACATTTCCAAGTTATCACAGAGATGAAACATGGATGGAATGACACGGGAATGTTTGTACACACACACACACACACACACACACACACACACACACACACACACACACACACACACACACACACACACACACACACACACACACACACACACCTCTTTGTTATTGTCACCCCAAAACCCTCACCTTATCCTCTTATAGAGCCCATGGTTAATTACGCCCAAAGAGATTCACTACACTACAGTAATTTCAGACATGCAGGATATATTCGTCTTCATCATCATCATCATCTTCAATGTCCAACCTAATAGTGTTGACACAGTCTCCACCATAGCATAGAGTGAAAGGCAGGTTATTTGAGCAGCTGCACCGTCCCTTACAACCTGCTTTGCAGACACATTTGATGGGCTCAAGTACTGCCTTTGGAGCAGGGAGAGCAAGAAAACTGAAACCTGGAATATACCCTCCACTCTCTGAATTCCATCTATTTTCTTCGATTGGTGGAAGCACAGGGAAATTTGTCAGGTATGATTTATCCTGCATTGTGACGGAGTTGGCACGGAGGTAATGTGGTAGCAGTGCAGCACGAGTTGGAGGTAGCATCTCACCCTCCAAGTTATTTGACAGAAATAGTTCCCATCTGAGTAATCCCAGGGTTGTTGGACCTTTTGAACTGTAAACATGGCATGCAAAATGTTCGGACTGCAATGTTGATGGAAGCTCACAATTTATAAGCTCAGGAGGAATGGCCAATGACCTTGCCAAGGTCCTTGAAGCGGTTAGTGGCTTGGTCATCATCATCATCATCATCATCATCATCATCATCAAGTAGGCATTGACCCATGTCTTTTTGGTGATTCCAACAAATGTTCTTCCCCAGTCAACACCTGAAAAACGCAAAGGAACCCTTGACATTTGTAACATCAACTTGAACTCACTCGAATATATCAATTTCCTTTTTTTGTACCGGAGGCAAGGACTTGATAAGGAATCGGGGTATCAGCCTCTTCATGTGTTTGCACTTCCTCAAAATCATGTCCCTTGATGAAGGTATCGTATTATGATGCCTACTTCGTCATACCTGACAAATTGCCCTGAGCTTCCATCAATTGAAAAAATAGATGGAATTCAGAGAGTGGAGGGTATGTTCCAGTCAGGTTTCTTGCCATCCCTGCTGCAAAGGCAAAGCTCATCAAATGTGTTTGCAAAGCAGGTTACAAGGGACGGTGCAGCTGCTCAAACAATAACCTGCCTTGCACTCTCCTCCCTGCAAATGATATAGTGGAAACTGTCAACATTATTAGGGAGGACATGTATAGTAGTGAATTTCTTTGGGTACAATTGACCGTGAGCTCTTTAAGAGGATAGGGTGCGGGTTTTGGGGTGACGATAACAAAGAGGTGTGTGTGTTGTGTTGTCAGTGTTAGTGCAATGCAATAAATGGACATGTTAGACTGTGCGCCCAAAGTGAGAAGTTGCAATACCTTAATTCTTGCAATACCTGTGAACCTGTCTGTCTAACACACACATGTTATAAATCATACTGAGAATACTAATAAAAACAGTTTCAAATGTAAAAATATATATACATATAAAAAAAAGGAACTTCCCCATCAAGATTCGGCAGGCCTCCTGTAGTAACTCTGAGGACCCCCTAGGGGTCCGGGACCCCTGTGGAAGACCCCTGGGTATTTGCTACTACTCATTTTTGCTTTCAGAGCCCAGTTACAACAACTTTAATGCTTCAGTTATGATCTAATTTAACATTGCTCTGGAGCAGGAGCAAAGCGACTACTCAGATAAGCTCAGGGGTCTGTTTGGGGGGTCCCAGGTGAGGAAAGACCCAACCAAAAGTCAGAAAAGTTATTCTGGCTGCTTTAAAAGAGTAATAAATGAACTCACGATGTTTTAAAACCTACAAAACAACTCTAATATTATGAAAATCGGACATTAACTGGCTGGCGTACTGTTCAGAGGCAGCCATCTTGGAAACATGGCAGCCATTTTGATTTTTCAGTGTCTAACGTGTTTTATCATAGGAACAACCCCTAAGGAGTACTTGTGAAAAGTTTTAGGTTTCTTTCCACTTGTGAAGTATTTTAGTGCAAAAATGCATTTACCTGCCCCGCTAAAGGGCTTTGCTTTACCAAAAGACGTAAACATCTGAAACTTGGAGATACAAGGTTTCTGCCCGACAGTGACGATATTTTAGTGATTATGTTGCGAGGAAAACGTTGAGATAATAGCCATTTTTGGTTTGGTCATTTTTGGTTATGACTGAAAATAACTTAATATTACTAATATTTTTTCAAGTGCCCAAATAAATTCCAAATATCATCAAATTATCTCGCGGAACCCCTGGACTGCCTTCACGGCACCCCAGGGTGCCCAGTCACCCACTTTGAAATCCCCTGGTATAGAGCAGACCTGGACAGGAGTGTGTCGCTATTTCTAGTCATCTTTTCGACAACCAACCCTAACCCTAACCCTAACCTCCGTGGGGTGAGTAGCGATACCTGACGACGCTCCGTTGTCGAAATGATGTGCGCTCGAAAAAGCGAGATTTCCCCTAACTGCGTTTCTTTTATTTTTAAGTTTTTTATTCACATAGATATGGACGCAATGCGTACATCAGGTGGTCAGACTGGTCACAAGTAGAGTTCTCAAATTCTGCCCGAACCCGACCATACCCGAACCCGACCTGACATTTAGGGTAGGGTAGGGCCTAAAATGTATGTTAATTAGTCGGGACAGGTAGGGCTCAATGAAAAAAGAAAATATATATTTTTTTATCATTTTATTACTATTACTCTGTGATAGAGTTCTCAAATTCTGTCCAAACCCGACCATACCCGACGTTTTCGGGCCGGGTAGGGCCTAAAATGTATGTTAACTAGTCGGGTTAACTAGTCGTGCTTCGGGCCAGCCCAGTTAGGGCCCAGTTAGTGCCAGGCCTTAATTTTCAGGCCCGTTGAGAACTCTAGTCGCAAGTCAAGACAACCTGCCTTACCTTACCCATCAAAAATGGCTAAAGTGGCTTAAAAAAAAAAAAAAGTTGATGCCGAATGCTGGGTTTAAAAAAAAGAAATCGGACTGCTAATTATTTATTTACTGAAGTCGTAGGTTAAGCCGTTAGTTTAGTTTGCGCGGAGCACTGCCTTTTGGCCCGGACCGCCACAATATTTTCTGTTGTTCATGTGTCCCCATGGAAAAAATCACACCCGTGTGAACTGAGCAGTGGTCGTGGAGGCTGCGCAACAGAAAAAAAAAAATATATATATATATATATATATATATATATATATATATATATATATAAAAAAAATATTAAAACAATATTTAAAAAAAATATTAAACAAAATATTAATAATAAAATGCATGTCACTCAGACCACTGGTATTGCAGTTGATGCTCAGGGCAGACTAGACTCAACAGCACCTCTCTGGTATCCATCCATCCATCCATCATACATCCATCAATCCTCCATCCGTGTGTGTGTGTGTGTGTGTGTGTGTGTGTGTGTGTGTGTGTGTGTGTGTGTGTGTGTGTGTGTGTGTGTGTGTGTGTGTGTGTGTGTGTGTGTGTGTGTGTGTGTGTGTGTGTGTGTGTGTGTGTGTGTGTGTGTGTGTGTGGGTGGGTGGGGGCCTGGCCTGAACAACAGCGCCCCTCCCTTAACATGTGTGGTCAAAAAAGGTACTGTAGGCTACATACAGACAGACACGGACGCATACAGACAGACCCACACACACGGCCATGTATAGGAGCGTTGTGACCACTGCTCAAAAAAAAAATGCCCACGCCGGTATAGAGTATAGCAGTTGGCCTGGTTTTCTGGTGCTACAAAAAAAAAAAAAAATGACATTCACTTTTCACTTCCACTCTGTGTGTGTGTTCCAGGTCGTGTGGTGGGAGGGACCGGATCGGACCCTTCCAGTTATGCGACAGCAGCTGGTTGAGCCCTGCTCCCAGGAACCCACTGGCCATGGGTCAGTATGTCAACAACTGCTCCAATGGTACGTAATGATCCTCACACACAGGGGCGTCACACCAGATTCTGGGCCCTGGGTACAAGGATTCACTGCGGGCCCCCCATGAATGTTAACTATTGAAAAATAGCAGATATACATCGGTGCCGCGCTGTGAGCTTGTATATCTGCTATTTTTGAAAAATCGTGAAAATGTGTGCAAGAAACCTATGTCAAGGACCCCCAAGATGATATGTATTTGGCCACGGACCCCGATCTCAAAATATTTAGTTCCAGGGACCCCCAGAAGCAAAATTTGAGTTTTTAGTGTTTGCTTAAAAAATACAAATATTCAAAGATTTTCACACATTTTCACAACTTTTCAAAAATAGCAGATCTACAAGCTCGCAGCGCGGCACTCGGTGCCGCGCTGTGAGCTTGTATATCTGCTATTTTTCAATAGATAAGGTTATTAGGGCCCCTCCACCTTGGGCCCCAGTAACTCAGTCCCACTTCCCTACCCCTCGCAAAGCGCTCGGCAAATAAAAGTCCCAGTGCATGACGGAGGACGATATCACGATAAATTAAATCTCCACAATACGATTATCGTGAGTGTTTTTTTATCACGATAAACGATAATATCACTTATCGTCCCATCCCTACAGTACACTACATGTTACACTACATTTTGTCATTAATCTCTGGCGATTCGCCGTCCTCCTGCACTGTAAAAAAACGTGCGCTCCCCGTCTTGTTTTTCTCAAGTCACTTTTACTAGTTTGGTTTCTCACATGTACTGTAGCACATACACATAAAGATGACACGTGTTCTGTAGGAAAGGAAATAGTAGTTCAACAGGGTTTAGTGTAAAAACCATGACATTATGTAGATCATAAACAGGATCTAAAGTAAGGACTAAGTCATTACTATAATTGCACACCTACTGTATCTGACTATGTCTGCAGTTTATTTATAGTTTCCTTGAGGCGTGTAAATGCATTTTGTAGCATTTTGTCTTCCTTGTATTGTAGCTTCATACCGTTCCTGACTGCTGCTCAGTCGTATTCAATACAATATTAATACAATAATAATAATAATCATTTGTACTGTGTCTTTATTGTAGAGTGGTCTGCTAACGTGTGCTATCAGGAGTTTGATGTACCGTATTCATTCCCTCTGGAACTCCGCCAGTATCTACCTAATGTCAACTACACACATGATGTCCAGAGGTAAGCAACAGTACAGTATCTACCTAATGTCAACTACACACATGATGTCCAGAGGTAAGCAACAGTACAGTATCTAACTAATGTCAACTACACACATGATGTCCAGAGGTAAGCAACAGTACAGTATCTACCTAATGTCAACTACACACATGATGTCCAGAGGTAAGCAACAGTACAGTATCTAACTAATGTCAACTACACTGCCCTACACAGGCAGAGTGCAGTAACTACGTACAAGAATTTCACCAAAAAACATAGTTACTGCACTCTGCCTTTGTAGGGCAGTACACACATGGTGTCCAGAGCAAGATTCAAGATTGCTTTATTTGTCATTCATCCCTTTCTGTCTGCAAGCAGATTTAGAAAGAGCAAACGAAATTGTGTTTCTCCTAGTTTAAGACAGCAATTCATAAAAGAATAAAAACAAACAGTGCAGCAAAATACTCTACTTTAAATCTAATAGCAATAAAAATAAATCCTAAAAACTACTCATTAAAAAAACACACCAATAAAAACAGTATCAAAACTGAATTAGAGATTCATCCCTTTAAGTTCATAATTGGGCTCACACGTTCATCAGTTCATTTGCTGTCTACCAGGGTAATTTGCATTCAAAAGTCTTAACTGCCTGGGGGAGAAAACAGTTTTTCATCCTCTCTGTCTTGGCACCTATACTCCCGTATCTCCTACCAGACGGCAGAAGGGAGATCAGGCTGTGAGAGGGATGGGTGTTGTCCCCTATGATGCCAGTGGCTCTTCTCAAACATCGCTGCTGGTACATGTCTGCCAGGGATGGCAGTGAGGTACCAATTATCCGTTCGGCTGTTCTTACAGTTCTGTGTAGCTGTTTTTTCTCCTCCACTGTGCTGTTCCCGTACCAGGAGGTGAAACAGTAGGTGAGAAGGCTCTCGATGGTACCCCTGTAAAACATGGTCAGGGCTGGGATGGGAAGGTCAACTTTCTTCAGCTGACTGACGGAGGGGTTAGAGACGCTGTTGGGCCTACTTTGTGATGGCAGTGATGTTGCTGCTCGGGTCCAGGTTGTCTGTCAGCAGTACTCCCTAGAACTTTGTGCTTGTTACCCTCTCCACAGCTGAGCCGTCGATGGTCATCGGATGGTGTGGTGGCCTGATCCGCGTTCTGAAGTCGACAATCATCTCCTTCGTCTTCTCTGTGTTAAGGGCAAGATTGTGCGCTTTGCACCAACTGCTCCACCTCCTTTCTGTAGGCAGTTTCATCCTCATTTGTGATGAGGCCGACCACTGTGGTGTCATCAGCAAACGTTATTATTTGGTTGCTTTTGAACCTGGCCGTGCAGTCATGGGTTAATAAAGTGAACAGCAAGGGGCTCAGGACGCAGTCCTGTGTTCACTCCAACGGGTTTCGAGGTGTTGTTGGCGACCTTGACTGTTTGACTCCTCTGAGTCAAGAAGTCCAGGATCCAATTACAGGTGCCAGTATCCACATCCAGTGCTTTCAGCTTCTCCACCAGCTGCTGTGGTATGATGGTATTGAAGGCAGAGCTAAAGTCTATGAATAGGATCCTGGCATAGGTGTTTTTGTTATCCAGATGCGACAGAGTGGTGTGGAGCATGGTGGAAATAGCATCCTCTGTAGACCGGTTAGGTCTGTAAGCAAACTGGTATGGATCCAGGTCAGCGCTGAGGCCTGCTTTTATACGTTCCATGACAAGCCTCTCAAAACATTTCATGACAACTGGGGTAAGGGCCACAGGGCGGTAATCGTTCATGCAGGCTGGGCTGGGTTTTTTGGGCACAGGTATGATGGTGGCGCTCTTCCAACAGGCAGGTACTCTGGCTTGTCTGAGAGAGATGTAAAAAATGTCTGTGAAAACATATTTTAGCTGCTCTGCACAGTCTTTCAGCACCCGGCCCGGTAGATTGTCTGGTCCAGTAGCCTTTCGATGGTTAATGCTGGAAAAGGCCCTCTTGACCTCAGTAGTGGACAACTGGGGTCCCTGGTCTGTGGATGAGGATGGAAGTCTCTGCGCCTCTCTATCATTTGTGGCCTCAGACCGGGTGTAAAAGGCATTAAGGTTATCAGGAAGGCAGAGCAGTGTAAGCAGAGTGACGACACGCTTTGAACTTGCCGCAGACCGGAAGTGGCTTCGCATGGAGCCTGTCTCATTCCTAGCGAGCCTCTGCCCCGTCCGCCCCATTCTAGCCGAGGCATTTTCACCCCCTGGAAGTAGATCAAATCACGTCTTTTTCACCATTTTAACGCATTCACGGGCATTCACGTGATTTAGTCTACTTACCAGCGAGTGAAAATGAATGGAGGCGGACGGGGCAGAGACTCGCTAGGAATGAGACAGGCTCCATGCGTGCATGTGTGTGCATGCGTACGCTAGGCTAAATTAGCTTCCCACCATAGAGTAAATAGACTTTCCACGTTTACTATGGGAGTCGACGGAAGTGTCGTAACTCTCTGTTTCTAGGGCTCTGGTCCAGAGGTAAGCAACAGTATCTACTGTACCTAAAGTCAACTACACCAGTGGTTCTCAACCTTTTTTCTGCATGGGCACACACTTTTCATGTCCCAAGAATCCATGGGCACACCAACATAATACAGGGGTGTAAATATCGCCTCTGTCGGGAAGAAACCTTGTATCTCCAAGTTTCAAATGTGTACGTTTCTTCGCAAAGTAAAGCCCTGCTTCGTCATACAAGGCTGTCGCACAACGGTTTAATGGTTTCCTGTGTAAATAAGCCAAGTGCTTTCCGAGGATCTCCTTTTAGTTGACCTTGTACCAGTGAACTGTACCGTCATGAAACTGTACCTTTTTCTATGCAAACTTCTAATAAAGTCTTCAATCAATCAATCAAGCACACAACGCCTCGCGGTGCGAGGCGTTGTGTGCTTGTAGATCGGCTGTTTTCACTAGTTTAAATCATTTTTAAAATGATAAATACAACACTGGCTTTCAAGCAGTTTCAAGGGGCACACTTGACACTTCTCAGGGGCACACCAAAGGTCCCCAGGCACAGTGGTTGAGAAACACTGACCTACACACATGCATTTTCGTCCATGCCTTACCCCTTATCCATAAACTTCTTTGCCTTTTTTTTTACTATTTTGAAAAACATTTTAAAATGATTCAAATAGCCGCTCTACATCGACACGTTGTGAGCTTGTAGATCAGCTATTTGAACCATTTCAAAATGTTTTTCAAAATAGGAAAAAAATGGCAAAAAGGTTTAGGGATTATAGGGACGAAAATAGGGCCCATGATTTCCAGAGGTAAGCAACAGTATCTACCTAATGTCAACTACACACATTATGTCCAGAGGTAAGCAACTGTATCTACCTAATGTCAACTACACACATTATGTCCAGAGGTAAGCAACTGTATCTACCTAATGTCAACTACACACATTATGTCCAGAGGTAAGCAACAGGATCTACCAGTACCTAATGTCAACTACACACATTATGTCCAGAGGTAAGCAACTGTATCTATCGGGTTCAAGTCTTCAGGCTTTACTGCTCTTTTCCTTGAAACTTTCTGTAAATGCATTTTTTTTTACACAGGTTTATTTCCCTGTTTTTCCTTACGATTTTTTTTTTTTTACAGAGAATGGAGTTTATTTTTGCATAAACCAGCAAATGGAAAGAAACCACTCCAATTGATTGATTATTTTATATAAATCAAATTCAATTCTCAGATTTCTCGGGCGTGGTGGCCTGGACCAACGTTTTTTTTTTTTCTTCTCTGGATTCTCGGGTTGTGGCAGTAAATTAGTTAAAAATATTGTTTGTTTCTTGTTTTTCCATCCATGTTCCTTGAACCGCTTGTGGCTCTCAGAGATGTGTCGCAGTGCAGCTCAAAGTGCTGATGTTCTCTCAACTTCTCTGCTTGTCTTCCAGGCCTTTGAGGTGCGTGGTCCTCGTCTCTCTGAGGAACATCCAGGCTGGAGAAGAACTGTTTTCCAACTATTACACCATCGTGCACTGATCTCCATGAAGACCGGCTTGCCAGTTTTGGACTGTTTCTAATGACATCTCACTTCGTTGCTGCTGCTAGACTTTTGCACAGATTCTTTGTTCGAGGACGATATCGTGCAGACTCTACGATGACTGCATCGTCCTCTGCATTGTAGAGGATTGTTCAATTCTTTCTCACACATCTTTTGTTGCTGGATTCATGAAACGTCTACCGGTAATTACACATTGATGGATGGATTATTTATGGTGGCCCTTCCTTACGGTGCTGCGGTTAAATGGAGCATTATATACCTTTTATCCAAGGCACTTTACAGAGATTGTGCATTCACACACATACATCATCGGAGGATACCATGCAAGGCACCAACCTGCTCATCTGGAGCAATTAGGGCTTCAGTGTCTTGCTCAAGGACACGTCAACTCTGGAGGAGCCCGGGATCGAACTGGGAACCTTCCGGTTTCCAAGCGGCCACTGCCACCTGTTAACCAATTTAGGCCTGAACACATTATGACGCAATATTTTATGCTTTAAATATAAAATAATAGCAGATATACAAGCTCACAGCGCGGCACCGAGTGCCGCTCTGCTATTTTTGAAAAATCTTGAATTATATATTATATAAGTGATTACACTTATATATGTGATTATATAAGTGTCTTTTGAATCCTTCTAAGATTTTTGGAAAAAACCTATGTTTCTATGTCAGCAATCTGGCCAGCCATCGTTAAAGAAAAGGTCCTTTTCACTTAACTGGAGCTCAGTTAGTCTGTTCTTGAGAGACTACTATGTCAGTGGTTCTCAAACCTTTTCATGTGAAGGACCCCCAAAATGATATGTATTTGGCCACGGACCCCCCATTTCAAAATATCTAGTTCCAGGGACCACCCAGAAGCAAAATTTGAGTTACAAACGTTCGCTTTGAAAATACATATATATTCAAAGATTTGCACACATTTTCACGACTTTTTCAAAAATAGCAGATCTACAAGCTCACAGCGCGGCACTCGGTGCCGCGCTGTGAGCTTGTATATCTGCTATTTTTCACTGGTTAAAGCATTCAATAATTCTAGGCCTAATTAATGGAGCACTTTCATATACTTGGTCCTCAATAATGCTCATTATAAAATGCCACCATTTCTGTCTACTAACTACTCACTCTGTAATTCCCAGACTTTTCCCCCCAGCTCTCGCATACACATGGAGCTGTGGACAGCGCAGCCAGAACCCTGCCCACCAGTTACTTAAACCTGTTTTATTTAATGAAGAACAATAGCTTCCTCTTCAATCTTATGAGCATTAGTGAGGACCCGTTATATGAAGATAAGTTGGAAATGGGTGACGTGCGCCTTTAAATAAAGTCGGTGTAAAGTCTCCCTGAAGTCCATGATGCCATTTCTGTTTTTAGTTACTGTATGCTGCAGTGCACTCCCATTAAAAGAGATTTAAGACACGTTTCGATTGCAAAATGTAAACCTCAACACACTGCGGCCCAGAGCCCAAACGCAGAAGAGTTGTATGCATAGAGTCTATTAATAAGTAAGTGTCTTTGTCATTTCTTAAACTCCTCTTCTTGTGCCACCAGGCCTTTACACACGTATGAGATGTGTTAGGTCATGTTTGAGGTTACAGAGAGAGGTGACAACAGGTCAAAAGATGAGAATCCACAGGAAACGCCGCTCCCCCTGACAGAAAGGCTGAATCTACTAACTAGATACACAGGTCTACTGATGATCAGGGATCATTAGAACTGAGATTTGTAAGCACAAGGTTCTTAGTTTGATGCCAACATATGTTTAACCTGCATCCAAATGTAGCAGTGACTCATAGCCTCAGCCAGATGACCTAAAAAATAAAGGATACCACTTTGCAGGGGTCTTCAACGTTTTCAGGCCAAGGACCCCTTAGTTGAGGGAGAGATGAAGCAGGGACCCCGACAACCTTTTCATAGATTCCATATTGTTTCATCGTTTGACAGCACAATCATCAGTGTATTTTGGATTCTTATTTGTTTTCAGATATTTAACCACTTGAGCCATCATTACCTAATAAACTTGACCTTTTACTCGTACTTAGTCTGCTGTTTCCCTTCTACACCAAACCTGCCGATCTACAAGCTCACAACGCCTCGCAGCGCGGTCCCTGTCCCTGATATAATATTTCGAGATGGGGGTCTTTTAATATTTTTGACCAGAGTCTATAAATTTCTTCAAAATTCTTTTTTGGTTTCAGGTTTTTGAAAAACGCATGTATTCAAAGATTTTCAAAAATAGCAGATATACAAGCTCTCAGCGCAGCACCAGCTAAAGCATAACATAATGCTCAAAGTAATATTATAATAATGCGTTCCAGTTCTAAATGGGTTAATTCTCATTTGATTCTTCCATGCCAGCGTCTATGCATAACTCAATGTTTTGCTCACACAACAGAAACAGACACCGTTCTGGTGTACATGGTACTGTGTGTACCATTTTTATGAACAACAACAAAAAGGTACAGTATGAAAATACAAACAATTAAATGTAGCTTAAAAACAATGTAAGCATGTAAGTTCTTTTAGAAAACAGTGAAGCATCCCAACAGGTGAAGAGGAGGAAGGGGACTCTGCACACTGATGAAGACCCGCTATAGCAGTGGTTCTCAACCTTTCCAGGCCGCGACCCCCCCAAAAAAAATCATATTTCAACTGGGGGGACCCCCCCCCCCCCCCACCCCCACCCCACCCTACCAGGCACTTGGAATTGTAGGAGTTGGCATTACATTTAGTTTGACAATCTATTCCATTGTGAAAATAGCTGATTTACATGCTCGCAACGCTATTTTCACATGTTCTCTCTCCAATATTTGAAATTTGGCCAATGTTTAACCAGAGATACTTAAAAAAAAGAAAAAAAGTCTTAAAAGTCCTTAAATTGTCACTTAAAAGTGTGCCGATACCCTGTATACACTTATACTGTATGTTGTTCTGTTTACCGATGAGTGAGAAGCCAATCATCTGGGGACCCCCAAAAAATCATTTGGGGACCACTCTGGGGGTCCCGGCCCACAGGTTGAGAATCACAGCGCTATAGGGTTGAAACTTTGTGCCTGAGCTCCCAGTAGAGTGGATTGAAGTTGACAGTGTGCAGACTTCCCTTCCTCTTCTCAGTAACATAAATTACACCTCACAAAAAAAATAGAGGCAAATCTTTGCTGTATACAATGGAGCTCAACCACTCCGGTGTAAACAAAATCCTTGTAAAACAGAAAAAAGAAAAGAAAAAAGCCTTTAAGCTTCTTCAAAGTCAAATTTGAGGGATACAAAAATATATATATATATAACAAAGTAAAATATATTGTTTAACACATTAACAAGACATGACCCCCAAACATGTCATAAGGTGCAACTGGGTCGTTGCTTTAAGGCCAAGAGCACTTTGGTAGAGGTTTGAGTTGTGTAGTTAACCAGGGGCGTCAATTGGGTATGGCAGGGGTATGCAGCTGCCATACCCTGGGTCCAGGGGGGGGGAAATAAAAGTTACTTTTAAATATAAATCCATGAACGTCTCCTTGTCTATCTGTGCTGGTTATTATGTTGTTAAATTACAGTAAAATAACTACAAATGCAACATTTTACAAAATGGTCACTTTAACAAGGTATTATAATTATATTCTCCCCACCTTGACAAAATGGTATATTCCCAGGTTCCGCAGGTCAGCTGCCATATCAAGAAACCATAGAAACGGGGGGACAAAAAATAAAATGTACTTCTTAAAATAAATGTATCGTGCCTGTTGCGAAACGGGGGGACAAAAAATAAAATGTACTTCTAAAAATAAATGTATCGTGCCTGTTGCTAAGGTATGGCAACATGACTGGTGTCTTGCACGCGCGCGACACCAGTCATGTTGCCATACCTTAGCTTTTCTGAACTGACGCCACTGTAGTTAACTTGCCATGATGCAAAAACTAATAGTCCACTTGCCAGAATCTGAACCCTGGCATATTGAGTACAGTAAGGTTTTATGTTAGAAATGTTGAGTATGGGTTCCCAGCATGTAGAAACTGCCGGATGCTAACTTGCATATGTTGAGCAATTTTCATAATTTGCATAATTCGATTTATTTAGCATAATCCCCCATAATAATGGATAATATGTCAAAAACTGATTGGCCGATTTGAACAATACTGGAGTGGTTTTGGGGGTTATTGAGGATGCTGAATCCATTTCTGACATTTTTTAAATTCAAAATGGCCGTTTTAAACAGGAAATGGCCATATACCAACTGGAAAATCAACAACAAAGTATCAAAATCACCCCACTTTAAGTTGGTATAAGGCCATTTCCGGTTTAAAACGGCCATTTTGAATTTAGAAAATGGATTCAGCATCCTCAATAACCCCCAAAACCACTCTAATATTGTTCAAATCGGCCAATCAGTTTTTGACATATTATCCATTATTATGGGGGATTATGCTAAATAAATCGAATTATGCAAATTATGAAAATTGCTCAACATATGCAAGTTAGCATCCGGCAGTTTCTACATGCTGGGGACCCATACTCAACATTTCTAACATAAAACCTTACTGTACTCAATATGTCCAGGTTCACAATGGGGCTCTATGGGCTGGCAAGTAGACTATAAGGTCAGAAACCTAAAATAATTTCTCCATTGATTAGAAACTGAATCAATCATTCAAAAATATGCTCCTCATTGACTTACATTGTACAGTGAAGAGGCTCAGTATGAGCCCTTTTAAGATTCAAGATTCATTTATTTGGTCCCGAAGGAAATTTGTCTTGGACATTTTAGCCTGGAAACCAAACAAAGCTGATCCAGAACACCAATCTTTTTAGCCCGTGACCCAAAAGACAAACTAGACGTTGGCCTGGGACCCACACTAGTGAAAACAGCAGATCTACAAGCCCACAACACGTCGCTTTGTGGGCTTGTAGATCGGCTATTTTCACTACTGCTTAAACATTTTGTTTTCTAATTTATGGGGATTTCTTAGATTTTTCTTTGATGAAATTCAGCGACTCAGCAAATTTGGTTTTTAATTAATGAAAAAAAAAAAGCTTTGTTTGCGTTTTGTTTACAGGTTATAAGAACCCACATTGCAGTGGTCTTGCTGTACAATGCAAGTCAATGAGGAGCAATTTCTAGTCAGACAATCTTTTTTTTTATTATTATTTCTTACGTCATGGCAAGCTAAATACACAACCCAAACCTCTTCCAAAGTGGCCTTGCCTATTAAGACAACATGGCGGATATCCATTAACATCAAGAAATCCTTCTATTTACATCAAGGAGGAGTCCCTTCATCATCACTGTATGTCCTTCTTCACTCACTCACATTAACCTGAGTGGACTGTCCGTCCAAAGATCACAGACTATGAGTGTCTAGCAGTGATGCTTCTCCTTTCAATTACATTCGGATGCAGACAGTGCTAAATCGCAAAGGACGCTTTGCTGGTAAGTTTGTGCAATCACAAACAACAAAAAAAAACAACTAAAACATATCATTGTAATGCTGACGATACGCAAGGCTCAGCAGGGTTTGGGTTCAGTGGAATTGGAACAAGTATAGTAACAGAGCAGAGAGTCAAGTCAGCTACCATAAGGCAGTGATTCCCAAACTTTTTAGCCCGTGACCCAAAAGAGAGATTAGACATTTGCCCAAAAACTAGTGAAAACAGCAGATCTACAAGCTCACAACGCGTCGCTTTGGGCCGCGTTGTGAGCCTGTAGATCGGCCAGTTTCGCTAATTCTTAAACCCGTTTAAGAACTTCCAATTCCAAATCATTCGTTGTCTTCATTTATTCATGAAATTTAGCTTTTTGGGGGAAAGTATTTAGAAAATATTTATGAAATAATAATGAAAGAAAATGTAGAAAACGAAAAATTAAGGGACCCATAAAAATTTGCCGGCGACCAACAAATAGGTCCCGACCCACCGATTGGGAAACTGCGCCATAGGGCATGTTGGTGAACATGTGGCTGAACAGTGAACAGTAAATGCCGAAGCACCAGTGGCTGCCATCATCAGATCCATTACTGCGGCTGCTGTTGTCGTTGCATGTCAGGCCAGGCCTCTGCTGGTGGACTGGTGGCATTACAGGTGCCTCCAGACGCCACGTCCTGCCCCGCCCCCTGCTGAGGGGGAGGAGCCTGCATGAACACTCCAGGAAAGCCGACGGGCCCGGCGGTTCCGAACGGATAGGCGGCGTGCGTGAAATAAGAGTTCGGGGCCCCGGCTCCGTACGGGTATCCCAGCGCGACGTAATAGCTCTGGGTGCCAGCTCCGTACGGATACCCGTGTGTGAAATACGGGTTCTGGTCGACTTGACCGTAAGGATAAACCGGGTTGCCATAGTAGCCTGCGGCTGGAAGGGAGTCACTGGGAGCCATTGACACGGAGGGCTGGTTGATGCTGTAATCGGGACCAGCAAACTGCTGGCCAGCTGGGTTTGGGTTCACCACGGTGACAAAGCCGCCCATGTACGGACCGACCCCCATATTAAGAGAGGCCATGGTGTTATAGTAACTAGCCTCCAGGGCTTGAGCAGCGTTTGGATTAATGCCCGCGGCCGGGGCGGCGCTGGTTTCACCCACACCGATGCCCAGACCACAGCCCAGCTGTGGGTTGGAGGCTCTGCTCGCTGGCTCGGCCGCTTTGCAGTGGCCTTCCAGAAAGCGCTCATCGCCGGCGACGCAGTCAGCTCTACTTTCTGGTGTCAGCTGGCGGTTGCCGTCGTCGTCTGCAGGCTTCTGAGACGAACGTTTCCAATTCAAGGCGTCGACACTTTGGTCTGGTTTGGAGATCGGCATTCGACTTTCTGAATCCGTTTGCCTCCTGGGCTTCACCAGGCCTATGGAGGTTTGGATGGAGGTCGATGTCATGGCGTCGACTGCGATGGCTTTGTAAGGGCTTGCTTGGCTGGGAGAGACATTCTTCCCCGACTGCTTGGGAAGGATGGCCCTCAACTTCTTCCCCTTGACGACGGACGTAATCGCTTCACCAGTGGGCCGATCTTTGTTGGCTCTGAGGGACAGGGGGACAGCGGCGATCACAGAGGTCATCTTCAGCGGTGGGGAGGCTCGTTTGGCACCAGACGGGGCGGACCGAGGGACGGGCTGTGACTCACGTTTAGCCAGTATGTTGTCTATGAGCCAAGGTGTGGTTGACTTGTCGGCAGTTGCAGCCGGGGCTGGCTGTGTCGGTGAGCTTTCAGGGGTCGAGTGTGAGGAATGAGCCAATTTTTTAAGTGAGTTCAAGACCAGCTGTAATTTAGGTCTAGGGTGCATTTGTGAAGGCTCACAGTGCGGCGCTTGAGAAGCCAGAGTTGCAGGTGCTGATGTGGCTTCTACTTTCGCTCTGGTCACTTGGGTTTGAGAAGTGCGACACTGGATAGTTTCTACTTTGCCTTTGCCTCTGGCCACTAGGTTTTGAGAAGTGTGACAATCACTAGTTTCTACTTTGCCTTTGCCTCTGGCCGCTAGGTTTTGAGAAGTGGGACAATCACTAGTTTCTACTTTGACTCCGGGCCCTTGCTTTAGGACGGTGGGACGCTGCCTGGCCTCTTGTTTCGGAGGAGAGGGACACTGAACGGCAGCCGATGAGACGCTCAAACGAGGACCTGATCGGCCATCATCACACGTAACACGTGCTACGTGGGGAGACTTTGACGTTCTTCTCCGCTTGGCCGGCTCTCCGTCTCCATTTGATGACGCGTCATCCAAACCATGTTTCACTGCTTTTTTCATTTCTGGAGGGGGAGAAAAAACAAAAAAAGGGCAACCATGTTAGGATGCATACAATATCGGACTGTCCCACAGGAAGCAAGCGGAACGTTAGCATAAAGGGCCTTCAGGCATTAACAAGCTTTTCAACCCTTTTCATATCAATGCCCATGTTCATATTAAGCACTGGGTGCCCATGATGAAACCAAGGATCTGTAAGTGCCCAAAATGTTATTGATTTTACCTTATTTTGGAGGCTCAGAGTAAAAGTAATCCTAGTTGATTTAATACAAATATGTCCTGTTTTTGTTGCTATAGTATTTTCTTTCACTCAGAACAGAAAAATAACAACCGCAGCCATCAGTGCTTTTGTAACGACCGGTAGAGAAGTGCTCGTTTTAAACATGAACGTGATTTAAAAGTTAAATTAGGAGATAAATTCACTTTTGTGAAATCCAGGGTTCCCACACATTTTTACCAATTAATTTCCAAAACTTTTCCAGAATATTTAACCCAATTTCCAGGACTATATAACAATAATTCAGCTCAATAACAGGTCGCTTACTCCTATGCGCAATGCCCAAAGACAGGTAGTGTATGCCAGTGGTTCTCAACCTTTTCAGGCCGTGACCCCCCAAATAATCATATTTTAACTGGGGACCCAGCACCCTGACAAGCACTAAGAGTTGAGGAATTTTGTATAACATGCTCACAACGTGCTCACAACGCCTCGCAACGTGAGGCGTTGTGAGCATGTAGATCTACTATTTTCACAATTTGGCCCATGTTTAATTTGTCATTTCAGAGGTATTAACAAAATCAATAACCAGAGACAATGCATAGCTATTTTTTCCAGGACCTTCCAGGACCCTTGATAAATTCCAAAACTTTTCCAGTACTGGAAAAATATTCTTCTAATTTCAAAATATTTCCAGGAATTTCATGACCGTGGGAACCCTGGAAATCTCATAACACAGCTCTGAGGGAACCGCACTTCCTGGTCACGTGATCTCCCGGTGCATTTGGGGAATTGGAGTGTTTCTCTTCAACCACAGGTGCCTCGTAAGCTACAGTTTAACGTAGCTTACTGCAAAACGCATCGTGGGCACTGGGAGACATCAAAGAGTTTGACGTGTTGGTGTGTCGTGGGCATCCAATGACACACACACACACACACACACACACACACACACACACACACACACACACACACACACACACACACACACACACACACACACACACACACACACACACACACACACACACACACACACACACACACACACACACACACACACACACACACACACACACACACACACACACACACAATTCATTGTGAGTACGACGGGACACCCCCACTTTCATAAAAACGTAATCTCATCCCCCCCACCTTTTTTGCCGGCCGGGGTGTTTTTTTTTTTTTTTTTTTCTCCACTGCGCTGCAAACTGGCTCTCATCAACACAAACATAACCTCTCAGTGGCATGTAGGGGCTATTTGGCTACTATTTTCCAGGACAATTTCAAAATAAACATGTTGAATGATCGATTGTATAGATGAGGGTTAGGGTTAGAAAAATAAAATAAAGACTCTTGTTTTGAAATGCGCTTCTGTGCAGAGAGGAAAGGCTTTCATAGGACGAGCCTTTAACGGTCGTCCACTCTGTCGTCAGTGCGTATCTTGCGCCCTGATGGACTCGTGGTGAAATTAACAACACAGGCATAAAGGATTATAAACAGAACACCAAGACAAGACCATGTACGCTATAAAGGCATTAAACATCGTCCTGCTCGTCTCATCGTCACTCAGTCAACAATTGGTGAGTGAGTCGTGGCTATATTGGAGTTGGAGTAATGATGGATGCTATGCTGCTAGCTAACACTGTTTTGGCTAGCGTTGTGGACACATTGTATGGGTATTGAAAATAGCCGATCTAGAAGTTCACAATGCAGCGCGAAGCGACTCGTTGTGAGCTTGTAGATCGGCTATTTTCACTTCTACTTGTTTGGGTTTAGTTTCTCTTGGTTCACAGGCTAACGTTTGGGTACCATCATGCTTGCTGTAGTGACAGTGGTGTAAAATTAAGTAGATTAACTGAAAAGCTTTTGGAACTGAATGATGATATGATACTGGTGTTGTCTGTCTGTTGGAGTGTTGGTACCAAGAATTCCATCTACTATATAACTATAGACTATCTTGCTGGCTGGTGCATGTGGAGAGAGGCAAAGGGAAAGTGTAGTGTGCCGTTCCCGATTGTTAAGAAACAAAATAAACCGCGGAAATCCGAATAAAACGTGATCAAAACCGCGAAAAACCGCCAATTTTCGCGCGCGCGCGGTTATGTCATCCCCCCACTCTCCAAGATGTTATAGCACACGCACACGCACACGCACACACACACACACACACACACACACACACACACACACACACACACACACACACACACACACACACACACACACACACACACACAACTGAAGCCAGATAGCAAGGGTTCACTCATAGATTAGTGAGCAGCACCCTCTAGTGTCAATCTGTCAAATCTCCTCATTGTTACAGAGGGCTTTTTAAAGACAGCCTGTCAAAATCTCGGTAGTGAGAGAGTTAAGTAAGCTAAATAAGAAAACAAAGTGATGAACATCAATACCTATTCCTCGCCGTTTGAACTTCTCTCCATCGCCAATCCAGGATGTGTTATCCAAACAATGTTTCACTGCTTTTTTCATGTCTGGGGGGAGAAAAATGTATGTATATAATTATGTTAAGAAGCTTAACTTAAAGTGAAACATTGTTTTCTCCCTCAACAGTAAACAAACCAACATACATTTTAAGTGTATAGAGGGTATCTGCACATTTCAAATATAATACCGGTACTCGAAACGTTCTTAGAATTTAACATATTTTCTAAAGTAAATATGGGGCCAGTTGTGTTAAGAACGTTTCATTGTCAAGCTCAAAGTTGGGCATTTGGACCTATACATGGAGAAATGGAGCAAACCTGTTTGGCCTAAACATAGAGATGTGGAGAACACTATATATGGAGATAGAAAACACAAACAAAAACATGAACAAACTCCCCCCAGAATGACAACAACTAGAATCGTCAGAGAAACGCTGTGGTTGGCCAGATGGTCAAGAATTGGTGCGACCTCGCCCTTTAGGGCGAGGTCGCATGTCACCCTGAGGTGTCTTACTAGTATCAATATAATGAAGAATGAAACTTGTCATATTGGCAATAACTGTAAAAAGTACAGTTCAAAGGTCAAAAAAGCAGGGCTATCGTGATAACAAAAGAAGTTGTGCTCAGTATATTCACCAGTATGTCCAGAGAAACTGCTGTGGTCTTCCCGTTTCACCTCCTTTTTAATGTCCTGTTTAATGGTGACTGGAAACAGCAGAGAGACAATTAGATCAGGGGTTCCCAAACCTTTTTGTCTCGGGGCACCCCATGAATATCTTTTTTAATCCGAGGCACCCCTACATTATAATTTTCACTCCCAGCACCTTATATTTATAGCATATCGTCGTTGTTGGGTGGAAACCTTGTATGTCCAAAACGGTTAGTTTTGTATTTATCTTTTTTTTGTGCTTGTAGATCGGCTGTTTTCACTAGTTTTGTGCGACAGTCTTGTATGATGAAGCAGGGCTTTGTTTTACCAAACTTGGAGATACAAGGTTTATTTTCTTTTTTTTTTTTTTTACAATATATTTATTGAGTTTTCCTTTTTTTACAGAGAACATCAAACATCGAACACATATTATTTTTTTAACAAACAAACATAAAATAAAAACAATCCCGTAACAAAACCACAAAACAATATTAAGAAAAATAACAACAACACAATTACAAAAATAACAATAATAACAATTTACATATTTTCTTAGAGCACAGGGTTATCGCCCTTTCATGGAAAAAGACAGGGAAACCTAGCATCGCTCAGTGGTTTAGGGAACTATCGTTGTGCCTTCCGTTAGAAAGAATCACATACACTCTCAAAAACAAACAAGAGTTATTTGAGAAAATATGGGGGAACTTTATTCATTATGTAAAGGGCAACGACCTTTCTCATTTGATGGAGGAACCGGGAGTAGGGTAGACGATTTCCCTCTGCAGCCATTTACCCGGCCTTGTGGCATGGGAACCTGGGTGTTGTTGGTATGTGTGCTCTGAGATACAAGGTTTCTGCCCGACAGTGACGATATTTTAGTGATAATGTTGCGAGGAAAACGTTGATAATAGAACTGACTGAAAATAACTTTGTACTTCAAGTTTAGAATGAGACTAAATATTTTTTTCAAGTGTCCAAATAAATTCCAAATACTATCAAATAATCTCGTGGCACCCCTGGACTGCCGTCGCGGCACCCCAGGGTGCCCCGTCACCCACTTTGAAAACCTCTGAATTAGACCAATCAGACATGGTTTTATATTCATTCTATGATGTGTTGGGAGCACAGTTGACCTCACACACCTCTTAGCTTTGAGTCCAGGGTTGTGAGAGGCTCGGGGAGCGGCTCAGTCTTCACCGTGGCCGATTTGAATCGGGACGTGTCAATCAGACTCTTTTTCAAACGTATGCGTCCTTTGTTGTCCGTCACTTCTGAATGGGAAACAATGATAATAATCAACGTCAACAGTGGTCTGTGTTACCGGTGAGCGAGCACAACACCGAGTACTTTACTTGCACACCGATAACACTGTTAACCCATTTAGAACAGGTAAACATTATAGTGTATCATTATTTTATGCTTTAACCATTGGAAAATAGCAGATATACAAGCTCACAGCGCGGCACCGAGTGCCGCGCTGCGAGCTTGTAGATCTGCTATTTTTGAAAAAACGTGAAAATTTGAATTTTGACCCGATTCTATGAGTGTCTTTTGAATCCTTCTAAGGTTTGTTGAAAAACCTGTGTTTCTATGTCAGCAATCTGGCCAGCCATCGTCAAAGAAAAGGTCCTTTTCACGTAACTGGAGCACAGTTAGTCTGCTCTTGAGAGACTACTATGTCAGTGGTTCTCAAACCTTTTCATGTGAAGGACCCCCAAAATGATATTTATTTGGCCACGGACCCCCATCTCAAAATATTTAGTTCCAGGGACCACCCAGAAGCAAAATTTGAGTTACAAACGTTCGCTTTGAAAATACATATATTCAAAGATTTGCACACATTTTCACGACTTTTTCAAAAATAGCAGATCTACAAGCTCGCAGCGCGGCACTCGGTGATAGATCTGCTATTTTTCAGTAGTTAAAGCATTCAATAATTCTAGGCCTAAATAGGTTAAATGAACGATGGGATTCGGTTCTCAATTCTGTTCCTTGTGTAGGAGTGTTGAGAACAGATTCAGAACCAACAGATCATCCACGGGACGAGGTACAGCCCATCAGACTGCATGATGTCTCGTCCCCACTCGCAGGGCTCGTTCCAGGAGACTAGTTGTGGCTTTATAATGTCACAGCGCGCAGTAGGCGGAAAAACAACGATTAGCCAAACAAGAAAACGCAGGGCTGTTGTAATACTAACAGTGTTGTTGCTTTTTTACAAAGCTGAATTTTTAATATGGTCGGATGGTTGTTGTTGTTGTAGCTTGAAGTAGCATTGGCTGCTACTGAGTGCTCACAAGACGACAAGACACGCAATGGTGGTTGAAAAACGGTGTTACCGATAACCGCGGTGTTGACACGGACGGTGTTGACACGGACGATGTTTTCGGTGTTAAAAATCTCATACCGTTGCAACCCTAAAGTGGTCACTAGCTGGGACATATACGTATCTGTATTTTGTGTGTTATGTAGGTAATTGTATACCTTTATCTCTGCTCTTGTCTGTCTCCTTGGGCCTGGATGACTCCTCTGTGTGAGGAGGGTCTTGTGAACTCTGCTGGTCTGTTCAACAGAAGGCAGAACAACGACATGTCCATCTCATTCTAACAGTGTTTTAGTGGAACAGAAAGCTTGTGTGTAGATGGAGAGGTTCTCACCTGGTGGTTGTTGGTCAGCAGGCGGACAGGAGGCGGTCACATTCTTCTGTTTCAAGATGTCCTCCAGTATGTGGATGCCTACAGTTACGAAATATAGCCAAAATTAAGCAATTTTTAACAGTTCCCGACCTAGAAAAAGTTACCAACGCATTCATCACATCACGTTTAGACTACTGTAATGCACTGTACACAGGTCTAACCCATAAATCAATTTCCCGTCTACAATTGGTTCAGAACGCTGCGGCCAGGCTCCTGTCACACACCAGGAGACGGGACCACATTACCCCGGTACTGGCTACACTTCACTGGCTTCCCGTTACTTTTAGGATTGATTTTAAAATTCTTTTAATAACTTTTAAGGCACGAAAGGGTCTTGCCCCCCAATATATCATTGATCTTCTGCCCCCCTATGACCCTCCTCGCACCCTTAGGTCCACAGATGGGGCCCTCGTAAACAAGGGCGAATGAGCTTTCTCAGTTCGTGCCCCAAAAAATTGGAACGCCCTTCCCAAGAACATCCGACTAGCGGATACAATTGCATCCTTCAAATCAAAACTAAAAACATACCTGAGAGAAAGTCGAAGTTTAAAAAAATAAATACATTTTTTTTCTTGTTCTATCATTATTTTTGCTCCATGCGTGCGTCTGTACAGCATTCAAACAGTAAGATTGCTTATTGTCAAGAACGGAATGATCCAATATTACAGTGCTACAATACATTTGGTATAACCTGGTTCTATTGTGAAAATAGTAGATCTACATGCTTCGCGATGCGAGGCGTTGTGAGCATGAGCATGTAGATCGGCTATTTTCACAATATATATATTTGACAATTTGGAAAATGTTTAATTTGCCATTTTAGAGGTAGTAAAAAGTCCTTAAATTGGCACTTTAGAAATGTGAAGATATCCTCTATAAAATTTAACTTTATGTTGGTTTGTTTACAGTTGAGTGAGAAAACAATGTTGCACATTAAGTTAATCATCTGGGGACCCCCCAAAATAACTGGGGGGGGGGGGGGGGGGGGGGGGGGGGGGTCATGTGCTATGTGATGACTTCATCAAATGATAAAGTCGCCTTCAACTCAACCTTTTACTGAGTCGAGTCGACTTGCAAGAATAACAAGTCATTAATGCCCTAATATGTAATGACAGCGATTTGGTCTTTCAAAATGCAAGTAAAAAAAACAAAACACATGAATACCTTCACTGAACGGAACCGCTTGGACACGATGATATGAGTTCTTGTCGAGCATTATAACCTTGACAAGAGAAAACATTACAAAAGTTAAACATAGTTAAAGCCAGACAAAGATACAAGATTGTCCTGACGGGCCAGCGTAGGCAACGTAATCTCACAACCACAAGTAAGATCATACATGGGCAACTGGCGGCCCGGGGGCCACATGCGGCCCCCACTTTCACTTAATGCGGCCCACAGGTTAATATCAGAATACTGATATATTATTGATTTCAGCTGTTACAATTCCAAACATGCAATCATGACCCGCTTTAATTACTTCATTAGTAGCTTAATGACAAGTATTAACATTGTATTGTCTTTTTATGTCCAATGCATTGGTATTTTAGTTCATAAAGTTAATATACGGTAACTATAACTAAATGCACTTGAAATTAAATACAAATTGTACTTTCCAGGATTCCAATTCAAAAATGTGCGACGCGTTGTGAGCTTGTAGATCGTCTATTTTTGCTACTTTTGTGTGACATAGAATGATGAAGTAGGGCATTCATTTCACGAAAAATGTTAAAATACAGATATGAGAGGTTTTGCCCGATAGTAAATGCAATGTGGCCCTCTGCACTGATTGTGGAAATATAGTGGCCCTCTCCCCACCCCTGGTCTAAATGGACTGGGGGGTTCGCACGCATAGGGTGCATTTTCTTTCTCCATCTGTTTTTTCTTAAGATTTTGCCAGGTACCAAGCTGATATATGTTCTCATGGGGTTCATTTTTAATGATTGAAAGCTAATCAAACAGAAATGTGATTGTCAACGACAAATACACAATGAAATCGTTAATCGCAATTATTTGAGTGACAATGAATTGTCATGTATAATGTCATAATCGTGACAGCCCTAGAAGCAAGACAAAAGTTTTCTCTCAGTATTTTCTGCTAAAATGACTGTTAACTAATTCAAGTGATGGTCTCTTTAAGCTACACGTTCAGGGGACTATAGTCTAGAATAGATGGACAGGGGGGTCCGCGCGCATAGGGTGGATTTTTCTTAATCCTTGAAGGGTATATTTTAAGATTCTGCCAGGTACCAAGCTGATATATGTTCTCATGGGGTTCATTTTTAATGATTTCTTGCACCTACCCATTCACTTACTATACAGGAAAAAAGACCCCCCCCAAAAGAATGTTCTTTAAGTAGCATGTGGGGGGTCAAACTAGGGGTTTTTCATGATTCTGAATCCATTGCAAGCATTTGTTTTGCACAAAAAACATTCCTTGGGCTAAAAACGGACTAACAAAGCTATGGTTTTGTGATGAAAAGTGATGAGTCGTCACTTTTCACAGTTTTGTGAAAAGCCTTAGGAATGTTTTTTTTTTGTGCAAAACGAATGCTTGCAATGGATTCAGAATCATGAAAAACCCCTAGTTAGACCCCCCACAACTAACTACGACATGCTACGAATCTTAAAATATACCCCTCAAGGATTAAGAAAAATCCACCCTATGCGCGCGGACCCCCTGTCCATCTATTCTAGACTATAGTCCCCTGAACGTGTAGCTTAAAGGGGCACTCCACCACTTCTCAACCTATCTTCATATAATAGGTCCTCACTAATGTTCATGATAAAATATCAAAAAGAAATTCTACTCAGTTTGGGTCTCATAGGAGAGCTGTGGGTGGGTCAAATCCTTCCTTCCGGTGACATCATCAATGGGAAATGCAAGTTAATAGAAACTGCAGGCTTTCTATTCCTGAAAAAGTTGCAATGTTAAAGTGGAAGCCATTGTTCTCGTGATAATACAAATCTTTTATTTTTTTCAAAAATATTATTACTTTTTTTTTTGTCAAACGATGATGTCACTGGTAGGAAGGATTTGACAGCTCTCCTATGAGACCCAGACTGAATAGAAAAAATGTTTGCTATTTTATTATGAACATTAGTGAGGACCTATTATATGAAGACAAGTTGAAAAGTGGTGAACTACTCCTTTAAAGAGACCATCACTTGAATTAGTTAACAGTCATTTTAGCAGAAAATACTGAGAGAAAACTTTTGTCTTGCTTCTAGGGCTGTCACGATTATGACATTATACATGACAATTCATTGTCACTCAAATAATTGCGATTAACGATTTCATTGTGTATTTGTCGTTGACAATCACATTTCTGTTTGGCTTTTAGGGTTGAAGTTGCACATGGTAGATATGACACATACCGGTAACCTAAATATACAAAGAAATTACTGACATGTGACAATTTTATACTTAAAAAAAAGAACATTGATAGTGGAAATGGCCGATCTACAAGCTCACAACGTGTCGCGACGCGTTGTGAGCTTGTAGATCTGCTATTTGTAGATCTGCCATTTCAAAGTGTTTGAAACTATATTAACTTTTCTCAACATGGAAACGATTATGCAAAATAATTGCGATTAGACGATTATGTAATAATTGTGACAGCCCTACTTGCTTCTACTGATTTCAGGGACATTTTTAAATTGGACCGGTATAGTTCCCTGTATAGAACCTGTATAGTTCCAACGGTGAACCCACAGCAGAGGTCAACGTCATGGAACATGCAGCATCAAAGCGGTTACCTCAGCGTCCATTCCATACAATGGATCCTGCTCCCGTTGGGTGACTCTGTCCATAGCAGCCTTAATGACTTCCATCCTCTCATTCCAGACCGCCAATAAATCGGGGTTCTTCGACTAGAACACAAAAAAAACATTCATGAGACATTTCAAACCGGTTCTTACCCATGTACCTGGCAAAATACTTTATAAACGTTAAGGACGTCCACAATTACAACACCAGAGGCAGTGCCACGTTCAACCCAAAGTCAACTCAAACAAAGGGTCAAACTCGTTCTTCTGCTATGCCACCAAAATGTGGAACGCCCTACCGAAGGCCTTAAAGGAGTGTGGTTCCCTTGCATCCTTTAAAAATCGCCCTGAAAAACCACTTACAGGCGGCAGCCGTTCGCAACTGGCAATAACAAACCTAGCCCAGCCTCCCCTGACTCTTCTTTGCATTTACCTACTGTATATTTTTTTTACTATATCTACTGCATAGTACTGTGTTCTATCCGTCTGTCATTCAATGTTATATGAGATACTTCAATGGTTTCCTATGGAAATAAGCTTAGTCTTTTCTAGGATCTCCTTTTAGTTGACCTTGTACCAGTGAACTGTATCATGAAACTAACTGTACCTTTTTTTATGCAAACTTCTAATTAAGTCTTCAATCAATCAATCAATCAATCAATCAATCAATCAATCAATTCAACAGAGTGCAAGCTGCTGTGATATACTTGGGTGGTGTGACGGACGAGGCCAGCTTGCACAGTGCAGTCAACAGCGCAGTAAAATAAAAATCCAATGCGAGGTACAGTAGTTGGGAACACAACACCAACTAGTTGGTATAGAGCTCCCTTCAGCCAAATCCATATCATGCAAGGTCAATGTATTTTAGTTCAAAACGTATTCGCTTAGTGTTTCCATTGCACTAATGTGCATGACTGTATATAGTATTTTTAGTAAAAAATGTCCCAACATTCTTTTAAAACTTCCCTAGAAAACACTGATAATATGCAGCCTTCATCATCACAAAAGCATTTTTGAGGCAAAAAAGGGGGGGGGGAATCAATACTATTATTATAATCTAAAATATCGTCTGAAACAAATATATTGCATTTTAAGGCCAACATCGGCCGATAACGATGTGATGGCCGATTAATTGCCCATCCCCAATCAAGAACTATAATGCGGTTGCCACACTATAGTTTTCATGAATTACAAGAATTCCTCAGTTTGCTTTTAGTAAAATAAATACATAATCATAATCTATGTGAGAAGTAGATTATAGAGAGTCCACTGACCATATACTTGAGCTGGTGATCAGTGCTGATGATGTGTCCACAGATGTGTTTGAGTTGAACAGTCTCTTGGCAGCTACGACACATGTAGAATGGGAAGAGTCTCTCGGTGTCAGTGGTGTTTTCTCCACACAGACACTCCAGCACCGAGCTCAGACCTGGGGATTCCGTGAGAGAACTACATTTCAGCCTCCTCATCTCTAGGGCTGTCACAATTATTACATAATCGTCTAATTGCAATTATTTGACATAGTCTTAATTATTCTGTGATAATCGTCATAATCGTTTACATGTTGAAAGATGTTTATATCTGTGCAAACATTTAAAAAATAGTGGAAAAAGCAGATCTACAAGCTCACAACGCGCCGCGATGGCTTGTAGATCGGCTATTTCCACTATCAATGTTCTTTTTAAAAGTGTTAAGTTGTGAAACATGTTCTTAATTTCTTTGTATATTTAGGTTACGTGTCATATCTGCCATGTGCAACTTCAAAGCCTACAAGCCAAACAGGAATGTAATTGTCATGTAAAATGTCATCATCGTCACAGCCCTGCTCATCTCCTCACCCAGAGTTCGTTAACATCCCAAAGCTTGTTTTGCTTTTGGAGGAGCCGAAAGGATTGACATTTCAGTACTGGAATTTGGCTATTAGGTCTGCTTGTAGATGTACATTTCCCCACACACAGTCAACTCATTTACTGCCAGGATTAAATTAATTTTCTAAAACGGCTAGTTCCATTCCTTGATTCTGATTGGCTGGTTGCCGTGGTATCTGAGACTATAACCACCACCTTGAATCAGTTTATATCAAAGCCAGGTGTGTTATTTCTTTCCACAGTGCCGTGAGGCTGAAGTAGAGAAGCGAGCGTTTGATTTTCTCTCAAATCCTGCCGTGCGGGTGCTTCTAAGCACCGCCCGCATGCATAGGACAGTGACTGAATGGCTCCGGGCGGGGCTTGTAAAGGCGAAAAGCGCTTCTATTCTCCAGGCACATACTCGGCTGTTAGTTTAGGTTGCTATGCTAGCGTTTTTGATGTGATGTTCACCCACAAAGCAGCTAAATCTGGATGAAAATAAACATGTGTATGGAGCGATTATCGTTCTTAACATGAGACTGATCTAACACATAAGTGTTGTTTCCCTATTCTTTGGCAAAAAGAATGACATGACTTTATAAACACACACTGGCTTCCGTTCCTGGGATGTGGCTGATCTAACACATAAGTGTTGTTTCCCTATTCTTTGGCAAAAAGAATGACGTGACTTTATAAACACACACTGGCTTCCGTTCCTGGGATGTGGCTGCCTGGCTGGTAAACAAGGAAATGTCTCTTCCTGGTGGCGGAGAAGTGTACTTTTTTCTTTAATATTGGAAAGCTGAGAGGGTCGGAAACACTCGGCTGACGCCTTGTGTTTCCCAACGCCTCTCAGCCGTTGTATACTACCCCGGTAACCACTCGCCTCTTGTGGCTTATTGCTTTAGTATAAGCCGGCAATGCCATGATCTTACCGGATATACTTAAAGAGGTGGTGCCATAGTTTTGTACTTTTTCTGGTTTTCATGTGTCTAGGAGGTTGACAGTACTTCATTAGACTCCCTGGTGTGGTTGTTATGAGCAATTATGCATTCTCTTTTTATTTGGGTTTTTAGCTGGAGGATGCCACCTGCTGGGTCAGACGTGCCGTTCCAAAAACACCCATACTTATTACATCATAGAATCAACCCCTCCCCTAATTACCATTTACCCAATACATGTGGGTGTGGCTAACTTCAGCTGGGTCACCACCCACCATGACAACCACGCATACCAATGAACTGGTGGGTGTGGCCACATAAAGACATCATTTGAACTCTTTCTGTATACTTCTTTTTGGAAAAATTCTTCCTCCTAGTATAATCATAATAGTAGATAATCATGTTTTATAGAGTGGAAAATCATGGCACCCCATCTTTAAGTTGCTTTCCACCACTGCTTTCCACGTAGGTTTGTCAGGGAATTCCTTTTAGTCGGAGGTCTTAGGGTTTTTTCGTGTGAATCAATCTAAAAGCGCCAAATTCTGCACAGATGTAGCCCAGGGCATGCTCTAATGATTTAGCTAGGGCGCCCGAGTCGGCGACCTTCGGGGTCGCCACAGCGGCCAAATCAAGTTGGGCTCCCATCGACTTTCTATACAGGAGGAAAATACCTGGGTATTTAAGTAGGATGTGAGGGGTCCAACTAGGGGTTTGTCATGATGCTGAATCCATTTGCAAACATTTGTTTTGCACAAAAAAAACATTCCTTGGGCTACAAATGTCCCCAGAAAACTCACTAAACCATCGTTTTCTGGGGCCATTTGTAGCCCAATAAGTGGAGGTCTGGGGACTCAGATTATTTTAGACCTAGATATCTTTGTCGTGTGGACCTAGATATTTTTCTATGTGGATATCTGAAAATCTGAGATATATATGAAATATTCAGATTTGCCTGGCCGTATTAGCAAAAACACTACATTACCCATAAGGCTTAGCGGCCGTGACACGCACATTTCCTGGTGGATGTTGTTTACGCATCGCGCCCGCATCAAGCCACGCTGATGGATATTATCATCTCAACGTTAACGTTCGTACATGCGCCCATCACACACGCCGAGGCCCCCACGCACAATGCACGCGCCCCGGTATTTTATTTTATAATTACCCGTATCCTCCGTGTTCTTTAACTCATATGCTGCCATTTAACAATACCTTCGTACTCTTTAACTGCCATTCGTCTCCATAGACTTCCATGTAATTCATAGTGCACGGATCATGCACACCCATGCCTAGATAATGCACCACGTGTGTCCACATTGCTCACAGCTTTCAAACAAAAAAATCCGAATGGAAATCCGTTCAGGCATTCATGAGATAGCAGCCATTATGTTTTACACTGTTGTGAGCTTGGAGGTCTGCTACCTGAGTTGTATGGGGGTTGTATGGGGGTTAAACAAGCAATTTCGCGATCGCTATCATGCCTACTAACGTTTTTGGGGTCCCAAAACATTTTTTGAAAAATTTTTTTTTTTGAAAAAACATTTTTTTTTTCAAAATGGCGGAAATTCTCGGGTTCCTCGGGCGTGGCAGGGAGGGACATCGCGAAATTCTCGGGTTCCTCGGGTTTGGCAGGGTATGAGTTAATAAGCCTTTTTATCCGATCATTTTCTGTGTTTCCTTGTACGTATTTCCGAATTTTCCCCATGCGCACCAACCCCGATCTATGGAAACTGAGATGTGGGCGTGGCCTTGCAAAAATGGGTCCGGAAATACATGGGGAAAACCGAAAATGATCGGATAGAAAGGCTTCTTATTAAAGAACACGGAGGATACCGGTAATTGTGGGCTCGCCTTAAAGGCGAGAACACTATGTTATCCTCATTTATATAGTGAGTTCCGCCGCAGACAGTTCAAAGGCAAAAATACTATGGTTTCATCATTATTTCCGCCGCATATCGTGTTCCGTTAGCCAATGAGGTGCAATGGACCAATCCCCAATCACATACACACCCATTGTAACTGTTACAATGGGTGTGTATGTGATTGGGGATTGGTCCATTGGTGGAAGAAATCTGGGAGTGGTGTTAGCTGGAGTATTGGTTGAGCTTCATATGACAGTCAGCACGCTGCAGAATAATAGTCACGAGTGAGCCCACACTGTTTCGTAGGAACAGTATTTCTAGTTATAGAAAGCCGTACCGTATTTAGACAGGTGTGAGACTTCATTAAGCACTTTGTTTGTGAAATCTGAATGATGGTGTAGTTGTAGGGGGCTAAATAAGTCGCTCTGCCCGAACCCATGCAAACCCAGGAACATGACGGTCAGGGCTTTGTCTCTACGACCATGCGTGAGCTACGAAGGGCTAAAATCGCTTTGGGAAACCCGGTCATTGTTTTCCGACTTATGCTGTTCCCCTTTCGGAGAGATTTTCACCAACCTTTGAAAAATCATAGAATGCCAAGGGATTAGAATAATCCCTGTCCACTCACGACGATCCACTCAAAAGACATAGGCTCCCGTATAGAGCTCGCACCCAGCACAAACTCACCTACGACTTGCTTTCTCTCCGCTTCCGACAGCTTCACTGTGAGGTAATAGGACACCCGGCTTTTAACTGTGAGAGACATTCAAATCAACCAATGAATACAAACCTACAGAGCAGTGTTGATTTCGTCCACTAAAACTATGGCGAAAAATGTTTGTCGACTGTTTTTTTCACTGACGAAAACGAAATAAAAACTAAGCTGCGATGACTGAAACTAAGACTAATATATTGCCAATTTCGTCAACAAAATAAAAACTAGACTAAAACGTTAGGGAGGGACTAGTGCTGAAGAGAGTCATTTGATGTTTGGTTGCTCTTAGGTGTTGCGTGCGACACGTTGTGTAGATCTGCTATTTTCAGCACGCAATCAAGTGTAAAATCAGTCATTACGATGCCATCAAGGCCTGCCAAAATACATTTTAGTTGACTAAATCAACTGTAGATTTAGTCGCCTAAAATCTCTGATATTTAGTCCACTAAAATTAGACTAAAACTAAAACTTTTCAGGTGACTAAATTATGACTAAAACTAAATGACATTTTAATCAAAATGACTAAAACTAAATCAAAATGTGCTGTCAAAAACAACACTGTCAGTAAAACATGAAATGAAATGGATAAAACAGGTATTTTCAAATCCACACATACCTGCTGAGCTGCTTTGGTGCACTACTGGTTGCAGGTCTAAGAAAGTCCATCTATAATCCAGTGGCTTCTCTGTTTGCTCTGGTTTTATCCTTCTTCCCTCCCTCTGTTCAGGGTTCTGTGGTTGTATACCAGGGTGTTGAGCTGCTTTCTGACTTGTACCAGAGCACTGAGGAGCCATGGCTGGTGTGTCAGAATCCAGAGGAGCCTGTTGCTTTGTACCAGGGTCCTGGAGATAGTCATTTTACGTGGCGATTAATTATCACTCAAATGATTGTGATTAATGATTTAATTGTGTTTTTGTCGCTGACAATTTACATTTCTGTTTGGCTTGTAGACTTTGAAGTTGCACATGGCAGCTATGACACATAACCTATATATACAAAGAAATGACTGACATATTTGACAACTTTTTTTCACTTTAAAAAAAAAACATTTGGTCCATTTTATCGTCTAATCAGGCTTTTGTGAACACCCTGGAGAGATTTTAATTTGCTTGATTCAGTAGGAGTCACCAGAAAGAAGAAAAAAAAAGGTTTTTGATGAATCTATCATAAAATACAGTTTGAAATTACAATGGGTTTGTATAGAAGGGGGCGTGTCTGATAAAATTAATATCAAATATCTAAATACTCAATCAAGCAAATTACAATCTCTCCAGGGTGTTCACAAAAGCCTGATCAGAAGATAAAATGTACCAAAACAGTTTTTGAAAGTGAAAGATCCCTTTAAAAGAAAAAGAACATTGATAGTGGAAATAGCCGATCTACAAGCTCACAACATGTCGCAACGCAGCGCGTTGTGAGCTTGTAGATCTGCTATTACCACTATTTTTATATAAACAAAATATATGAAAATATATGACATTTTTTTAACATGGAAATGATTATGACAATGACAAAATATTGCGATTATGTCAAATAATTGCGATAAGACGATCATGTAATAATTTAAAATGCCTACCTGGGGAACCTTCTGCTTTGTACCAGGGTCCTCAGGAGAGTGCCGCCATTCCCTGGAATCCTGAGGACCGCCTTGCTCCGTGACAGAGTGCTGAGGGACCACTGGTGGCTTATTGGCTTCTGGAGGAGCCGCTGGCGGTGTGCTGCGGTCCGCTGGCGGTGTGCTGCGGTCCGCTGGCGGTGTGCTGCGGTCCGCTGGCGGTGTGCTGCGGTCCGCTGGCGGTGTGCTGCGGTCCACTGGCGGTGTGCTGCGGTCCGCTGGCGGTGTGCTGCGGTCCGCTGGCGGTGTGCTGCGGTCCGCTGGCGGTGTGCTGCGGTCCGGGGGAGACACTGCCTTTGATGTGGCATCCTGAGGAGTCACTGGCTGTGTCCTCAAGTCCAGAGGGGCCTGTATCTTGGGGTGTAAAGGGGCCCCTGGCTGTGTCTTGGAGTGTAGAGGGGCCCCTGATTGTGTCTTGGGGTCCAGTGGGGGCCCTGGCTGGGCTGGCTGTGTCTCGGGATGTGGAGGGGCCCCTGGCTGTGTTTTGGGGTTCAGAGGGGCCCCTGGCTGTGTTTTGGGGTTCAGAGGGGCCCCTGGCTGTACGGGCTGTGTGCTGGGGTGCATAGGGGCCCCTGGCTGTGGAGGGGCCCCTGGATGTGCTAGCTTTGTCTTGGGGTGTAGAGGGGCCCCTGGCAGTGGCTTGGGGTCCAGTGGAGGCCCTGGTTGTGTGTTGGGGTGCAGGGGGGCCCCTGGCCGCAGCTTGGAGCCCAGAGGGGCCCCTGGCTGTACTGGCTGTGTGTTGGGTTGCAGGGGGGCCCCTGGCTGTTGCTTGGCGTACAGAAGGAACTCTGGCTGTGGCTTACTGGCTTCTGGAGGAGCCGCTGGCGGTGTGCTGCGGTCTGGGGGAGACACTGCCTTTGTTGTGGCATCCTGAGGAGTCACCGGCTGTGTAATCAAGTCCAGAGGGGCCTGTGTCTTAGAGTGTAAAGGGGCCCCTGACTGTGTCTTGGGGTCCAGTGGGGCCCCTGGCTGTACTGGCTGTGTGTTGTGGTGCAGGGGGGGGCCTGGCTGTGTCTTAAAGTGCAGAGGGACCCCTGGCTGTGCTAGCTGTGTCTTGGGCAGTAGAGGGGCCCCTGGCTGTGTCTTAAAGTGCAGAGGAGCCCCTGGCTGTAGCTTGGGGTCCAGAGGGGCTCCTGGCTGTGGCCTGGGGTACTCAGGGGCCCCTGGCTGTTGCTTGGGGAGTAGAGGGGCCCCTGGCTGTGTCTTAAAGTGCAGAGGAGCCCCCGGCTGTAGCTTGGGGTCCAGAGGGGCCTCTGGTTGTGTCCTCGAGTCTAGAGTGGCCACTGGTTCTGTCCTGTTGTTCTGAGGCACCACAGGCAGTGTCTTGGGGTGTAGACGGGCCCCTGGCTGTATGTTGGGGTGTAGAGGAGCCCCAGATTCTGTTCTTCTGTCCGGAGGAGCCATTGCCTGTGTTCTAGAGTTCAGAGGGGCCACTTGTTGTGTTGTGGCATCCGGAGGAGCAACAGGATGTGTTCTGGCATTTCCAGGGGCCATTGGCTGTGTCATTGTGTCCCATGGGGCCACTGGCTGTGGCCTCGAGACCAGATAGGCCACTGGTTGTGTCCCTGCATTCCGAAGGGCCCCTGGCTGCAACCTGGGGTCCCGAGAAACCCCTGGCTGCAACCGGGGGTCCCGAGATGCCACTGGCTGGGCCTGTTTGAGTGGACTGTTTAACTGGGTGTCAGGGGGTAAGGTGTGTTTCAGTGACGACTGTGAGTCAGTGGCCAAAGGATCTGGTTTATTACCTATGGATGGAGGGAAGGGACGGAAGTGATAGTTGGTGGATGAATGCAAATAAACGACGATGGATTAAAAACAGATAACACGAAAAACACATTTTTGCCATTAAATCTTCTCTTTTACTATGAATTGTTGCTTTCCAAAGTAGTTATATATTTGTACCATTTTGGACAAGTGGAACATCGTTTTACTTGGGGTTAAATTTCAGCCTCTGAGAAGCCTTCTAGTGGTTTGCCTGTTGTCTAAATACGTGCCAAGCTGAATTCAGCTGATATGTTTGGAAACAGTGAGGATGGTTGGTACATTTACCATCAGGGTGATGTGAAGGTGAATCCTGGGACTCTCTCTGCTGTCTCAGGATGGCTTTTATTTTAGCCAGGGCTGAAGGAGAAAGACCAAACACATTAAAAACCACAGCTTTGTGCAAAAAAACGTCGCTGTCACTGCAAGATTAGTATAGTTAAGGTTATTCAATTTAAGTTTCAGTTTTCGTGTAGGTGACAGGCGGGGGCCTTCCTCCAATCATCATCAAGTGTGGGCGGGCCTTGGTGCGCATAAGGCCAGCCCCCACTCGACCATGATTGGAGGAAGGCCCCACTCTATCCTGATTGGAGGAAAACCTGTCTCCTCTTAACCTGACTGCGCCAGATAGTTGCAGCAGTGCGTAACGCTCTGCCTTACATCTGGGCTCTCTCGGGCAGACTCGATGTAAGGGGCGGGCCATTTTTTGAATTTCTTTAGCTGGTGATTGGATGTGGCCGTCTCTCTGTCACAGTCTGGGAGTGCCAACTCCAACCACTCATATTGGCCTGTCTGCATCCACGTGGTCTGCAATCAGACTCTATTGGCTCAGAGCCGCTCAGAGCCCGCCCGTAGCTGCCGCTGATTGGTCCGGCCCGGGGCTTTACGAGCGTTATCAACTCCCACCGAGAGAGCTCAGATGGTAAAGTAGAGCGGTAGCCTGCGCACTACTGCCACCATCTGACGAAAGTCAGGTTAGTCTCCTCTACCAAAACTGAAACAGTTTGTTTTTCTCCCCACAGGGGATAAGGATGTCCAAATAGAGACGGTGTATGCCCGATTCTTGGATTGTGCAATTTGTGCTGTTTGTGCTTTTTTTTTAAGCGCATCACATCTAGGAACCGATAGGCAGTACCGAAATTACATATATTTGTTGGGTACCCAGGAACCGTCATGTTCTTATCGGTTCTGTCCCGGTACCGAATTTCGGTACCCATCCCTATTTACAGCCCCCCCAATTTTTACTGAATCTATGCTACGGCGGCGCGACGTTGTTTTTTCCCTATTCAAGTAGTCAGTAGAATATGTATCTCCAGTACGACCAACCCCCACGCCGGGCGTTATTTATGTTCTTTCGTGGGGAAAAAGGTGAGTTCTCAAGTTATGTCGAGTTGAAACGGCGTGTCTTTCTCTTCCTAGCACTGCAAGGAGCAGAGTTATGGGCGTTTCCGCGGAAAAAGAAAACAGACGGGGGAAAGATCTGGATCTCACTTTTAGATGATGTCATTTCCTATGTTCCGGTTCAATTTCCTTTTTTAACACCAGAAGGGGCTGTTCGCCAACTTGTTTAAAAAAAATAAAAAATAAAATCAAGTGCAAAGGGGTTTTTACCTTCTGGTACTTGTGCTTTAGTCAGCTCTTCATATTCTCTCTCACTATTCATGGTCACCATCTGTGCAAAGAAAAGAAAAAACAAGGCAATGTGACCATCAATGTCGGTCTCGCAGGAGTTGTGTACGCGTGTGTGTGTGTGTGTGTGTGTGTGTGTGTGTGTGTGTGTCGTGACTGTGTAGTAGAGTTGGTTGTTTTCAGTGGCGTCTGGTGACCTCCAGGGGCCCTTGAGGGAGTTCCAAGGTGTCCCCAGACAAACAAGCACACTCATTTAATTTAACTATAGTTCAATTCACTTAAAAGTATATCACAATACAAAGTTGAATGAGTGACCAGTGCAACAGTAGGTTTCAATATCACCACTATGAAACAATTTCTGTACAATGACATTTAGATGATATTTGATCAGTGCAACCCGCTCCTTCGTTTGACTTAATGTGTAGGTCCCTATGGATGTGTCCCTATGTATGCGGCACCAACGATTCAGAGCATAATGCCCGTAACGCCATAGAAAGTATGCAGAGACCGTCATCACCAGGCCTGGAATTTCGTCATTTTAGGGGCAAGGCCACTCGGCCTTTGGTGTTGTCCATTTATTTTTTGAGGGCACAAAGGCCAAATGCCAGGGCAGGAAGGCCATAAAATAAAACAAGATTTTAGTCCATTGAAAGAATGTTTTGAATTTAAGGATTAGGGATGATAAGATAAATGATGGTATTTACAATCTGATCCATGCTCAGCCCTGGACCAATAAAAAGTCACTGGACTGGTTTAAAGGTGTATTCAGTGATAATGAAAGTGGCCGGGGGTCTTACAGCGTGGAAATGTTTAGATTTGTATAGATTTTTTGCACCATTATAATGTTCTCGTTTTGATCATTAGACCCAATCACTGAATATCGGTAGGCCTACTTCTCCAGCTTCAGGATATGATACTGATTTACTACAAGACTGTGGCATTTTAAGAGTTCAGTAGTTTACAATCTAGGCATTTAGCAGACGTTCTTGATTCAGAGCGACTGTGGTGCTCAAAACTCTTATTTTGACCACCATCATAACTAAACATCATAACATAACTACGGCCATGCTCTACCCTGATTGGTCGAGGACTGGCTGGCCACCTCTGAAAACGGAATCTAGCTATGCACACGGGCCATGGTGGAAGTCCTTATATGGTCAGCACACATTCTAGTGAGGAGAATGAATGGAAAATGTACCAATTATATTTTTATTTGAATGAAATACAATCACTGAATATACCTTTAAAGATGGGGACTCAGGGGAGTTAAGACTTCAGAATCTAAACAAAAGACACTGGTGTCTACATGACAAGAAAGAGACACGTAATTCCTGTGTCTACCGACTCATTATTGATAAGAAAGAGACAGAAGAGAAAGTGATACAGTCAGCTGGGGCATTAAGGCCACACTGAGGGGCAACGGTGGCCATGGCCTTCATGGCCATCATGACATTCCTGCCCTGGTCATCACCACAGCTGATGTCACTGACAGAACGAACCAAGAAGATATGCACGTATGTCGTGTTTGATACCATGCACCGGTAGGGCCGTCACGATATGACATTTTACATGACGATTAATTGTCGCTCAAATAATTGCGATTAACGATTTAATTGTGTTTTTTACATTTCTGTTTGGCTTGTAGGCTTTGATGTTGCACATGGCAGATTTGACACATAACCTAAATATACAAAGAAATGACTGACATATTTGACAACTTTATACTTAAAAAAGAACATTGATAGTGGAAATAGCCGATCTACAAGCTCACAACGCGTCGCGATGCGACGCGTTGTGAGCTTGTAGATCTGCTATTTCCACTATTTTTTTACTTTAAAAAAACAATATGCACATTTTTCAACATGGAAACGATTATGACGATTATGAAAAATAATCGCGATTATGTCAAATAATTGCGATTAGACGATTATGTAATAATTGTGCCCTATGCACCGGTGCGATTTTTGTTGATGCAAAGAAAAACATTTTCATGTCAGTATAGATAGAACGTTTTTTTTTGTATTCATAATAAACATAAATCAGGGAAAGTTGAGGGAAAAAAAGACCCTTGAGAGTCACCTGTGTCTTGCTCTTAATCGTTTCCTTCTTGACCAAGTCAGTGACCATCGTCTGGAGCTCCGTTTCTGACATGGCTGATAGATCTGAGGGCAGGATGTCTGGTCGCTTGAACCTCTAAATGTACATCATTCAAAACATACAGTTAACATGGTGAAAACCAACCTGTTTCCTAAAACTGTACACAACAAATTGACGTTTTAAAATCACTCACCACGTATTTTGATCGATGTCGGAAGCCGAACCTGTGGTCCTTTCGGTCCACCTTGACCTCGCACAGTTGACAGTAGATTGCAAGCCTTTTATCGTACATGACGCGAACTAGGAAGTTCAAACCTGCAAAAACAAAAGGTCCAGAAGCAAAAGCAGCACACAGGGTTTCCGATTAGTGGAACAGCGAGAAGAATTACTAGGAGAACAATTTAAAAATTACTAATACTGACCAGTGTTGATTTCGTCGACTAAAACTATGACGAAAAATGTTTGTCGACTGCGTTTTTTTTTTCACTGATGAAAACTAAATAAAAACCAAGCTGTAATGACTAAAACTAAGACTAAATATATTGACAATTTCGTCAACAAAATAAAAACTAGGGAGGGAATAGTGGAGAAGAGAGTCATTTAATTTTTGGTTGCTCTCAGGTGTTGCGCTGCGACGCGTTGTGAGCTTGTAGATCTGCCATTTTCAGCACGCAACCAAGTGTAAAATCAGTCATTACGATGCCATCAAGGCCTGCCAAAATACATTTTAGTCGACTAAATCAACTGTAGATTTAGTCAACTAAAATCTCATGATATTTAGTCGACTAAAATTAGACTAAAACTAAAAATTTTCAGGAGACTAAACTGTGACTAAAACTAAATGAGATTTCATTCAAAATTCAAAATTTGCTGTCAAAAACAACACCGATACTGACCGACTGCAGGTCCGGTCGTCTTGGAATCGACTCGCCTGGTGGATTCTGACATCTGTGCAGGGCTGCTCTCATGGGCAGATGCGGGTGACATGGCTGTGGCCGGTGAGGGAAGTATGAACGGTTTGCATCTCTTCTGCGTTGCGTCGTCCCCTGCAGTCTGCACACGGCAGGTCATGGAGCCAGCTTTAGTGGTCTGACAGATAGTCGAGGTCGTGTGGGTTTTAGTGGCAGTCACAGATGTCTCTTTGTGTTTGGTTGACATTTTCCATGGGGTTTCGGTACCGTTGGAGGCGACATTGTTTTGGGGGGAAGCCACGGTATCACAGGACCCTGTGACAGTCTGAGTGGTGACAGCTTTGCCTGCACTGCACGGAGCTTCGAGGGCAGCCTCAAACCCTGCCCAGAGATCTTCCCAGAGAGCTTCAGAGAAGTTCGACGTTGCACCTTGTTTAGAGGTGGTTGTGGATGAAGAGGGTTTGGAGATGTCTGGAGTTGTGTTTGAGAGGGTCGTAGTAGGCTTGGGCAGGAGTGTAACGGCATGGCAGACTGTTGCACTTGCTTCACCTGGAGTGCTTGTAGCTTTAGATGCAGCAGCTCCTGTAGATTTGGAGATGGTTGCGATGGATTTGGAGCTGAATGGAGCTGTATTGGGGAAGGTCGCAGTAGGCTTGGGCATTAGTATAGCGGAATGGCAGACTGTTGTACTTGTTTTCGAGGTGGTTGAAGATGTAGTACATTCGGAGATGGTTGAGATGATTTTGGTTGCGTTGGAGGTAGTCTGGGTCAGGTATGACTTGGCTCCAGTAGAATTGGAGATGGCGGATGTTGCACTAGAGATGGTGGCTGCTTTGGGCATGAGTATAGCGGAATGGCAGACTGTTGTACTTGTTTTCAAGGTGGTTGTAGATGTAGCACATTCGGAGATGGTTGTGGATTTGAACATGGGTGGAGTTAAAACGGGCATGTGTGCCGTGGGTTTGGAGTTGGCCGTGGTTCTTGAGATGGTTGGAGTTGCACAGCAGGTAGTCTCGGTCAGGTGTGACTTGGCTCCAGTAACATTGGAGATGGCGTACGTTGCACTGGAGATGGTGGCTGCTTTACCCGAAGCTTTAGAATCAGCTCCAGCTTCGAAGGGAGCTTCCAGAATCTCCCAGAGAGCTTCCTGAGCTGGAGTTGCACTCGGTTTAGAGGCGGTCGTAGGCATGGTAGGTTTGGAGATGGTAGCGGTGGATTTGAACATGGTTGGAGTTGCACTGGAGGTAGCCAGACCAGTAGATTTGGAGAGCTCAGTTAATTCAGCCACAGACTTGGATATGATATTCCTTTCGTGGTCTTCTTGCGTTTTAAGATCAACAGCCGTGGTTTTGAACTTGAAGGTAAACAGGCCGCGCGCTTTCAAAGGGGATTTGGCAGTAGCGTTCTGGGGCTGGCTTGTGGATGGCTTCTTCATCTCCGTCACCTTTAAGACATATCACACAATGTTATGCAACTGACTGCTTTTTAACAACTTTCAAATGGCTACGCACCAATTAGAGCATTGTTTTTTTTTTTTTTTTTTTTTTTTTTAATTACTGAATGTCGAGTCCAGGGGTGTCAATTGGGTATGGCAGGGGTATGCAGCAGCAGCTGCCATACCCTGGGTCCAGGGGGGGAAAATAAAAGTTACTTTAAAATATAATTCCATGAATGTCTCTTTGTCTATCTGTGCTGATTATTATGTTGTTAAATTACATTAAAATAACTACAAATGCAACATTTAACAAAATGGTCACTTTAAAGGTATTATAATTATATTCTCCACACTTGTATTCTCCCCATCTTGACAAAATGGTATATTCCCAGGTTCCACAAGTCAGCTGCACAGATGCAATGCATTATTGTTAATTGTGGCACGTTTACTAACATGCCAAGTTTAGCTGCACTTAAACAACCGTTCCAGGCTGCCATATCCAGCCCAAGAAACCATAGAAACAGGGGGGGAAATAGAATGTACTTCTTAAAATAAATGTATCATGCCTTTTGCTAAGGTAAGACACCAGTCATGTTGCCATACCTTTGCTTTTTCTGAACTGACGCCACTGGTCAAGTCTCCAGATTTTTTTTTCAGAATATGTATGACACTAATTTACTATGACATATTAGGAGGCCACTGGTCCAAGTGGTTCTAAATTATTTGGTGGTTTTACTTGCAAGTAATATATATACAGTATATAGACAATACACATTTGTATTGTTACATCTTACGAACACAAAACACACGTTGAGGTGGTAGAAGGTACTGTACTCATGACTCCTACTTTTAAATATCCATAATGGGCCCGGACCGCTGGCCTTAACCCATTTAGAATGGGTACACATTATAGTGTATTATTATTTTATGCTTTAACTATGAAAAATAGCAGATATGTAGATCCTGTTTGTGATATTCATGGACAGGATCTCGAGGCGAAGTGGTGGTGGAGAAGGTATAAGGCTCGGTGAGCTAAGGGTTGCTTCACTGCTTTTTGCGGATGACGTGGTCCTGATGGCACCATCGGTCCGAGACCTTCAGCTCTCACTGGATCGGTTCGCAGCCGAGTGTACAGCGGCCGGAATGAGGATCAGCATCTCTAAATCTGAGGCCATGGTTCTCAGCAGGAAACCGATGGATTGTGCAGTCCAAGTAGGGAATGAGGCTTTACTCCAGGTGAAGGAGTTTAAGTATCTCAGGGTCTTGTTCACGAATGAGAGAAAGGGGAAGACGGAGAAGGAGATCAGCCGGAGAATCGGAGCAGCAGGAGCGGTTTTGCAGTCGCTAAATCGCACTGTGGTGAAGAAAAAAAGAGTTGAGCTGGAAGGCAAAGCTCTCTGTCTACCGAGCAATCTTTGTTCCTACTCTCACCTATGGTCATGAAGTGTGGGTCATGACCGAAAGTATAAGGTCGCGGGTGCAAGCGGCCGAAATGGGTTTCCTCAGACGGGTGGCTGGTATCTCCCTTAGAGATAGGGTGAGAAGCTCAGTCACCCGAGAGAGACTTGGAGTAGAACCGCTGCTCCTACACTTGGAAAGGAGTCAGCTTAGGTGGTTCGGGCATCTAGTACGGATGCCTCCCGAGCGCCTTCCTAGGAAGGTCCTCGATGCACGTCCCACTGGGAGGAGACCCCGTGGCAGACCAAAGACCAGATGGAGGGATTATATCTCCAAACTGGCTTGGGAACGCCTCGGTATACTCCCTGAGGAGGTTGAGGAAGTTGCTCGGGATAAGGAAATCTGGAGGTCTCAGTTGGAACCGTTACCCCCGCGACCCGATTCCGGATAAGCGGTTGAAGATGGATGGATGGATGGATGTAGATCTGCTATTTTTGAAAAATCTTGGAAAATTGAATTTTGACCCGATTCTAAAAGTGTCTTTTGAATCCTAAGATTTTTTGAAAAACCATAATGTTTCTATGTCAGCAATCTGGCTAGCCATCGTCAAAGAAAAGGTCCTTTTCACTTAACTGGAGCTCAGTTAGTCTGTTCTTGAGAGATTACTATGTCAGTTCTCAAACCTTTTCATTTGAAGGACCCCCAAAATGATATTTATTTGGCCACGGACCCCCATCTCAAAATATCTAGTTCCAGGGACCCCCCAGAAGCAAAATTTGAGTTACAAACGTTCGCTTTGAAAATACATATTCAAAGATTTGCACAAATTTTCCAGACTTTTTCAAAAATAGCAGATCTACAAGCTCGCGGCGCGGCACTCGGTGCCGCGCTGTGAGCTTGTATATCTGCTATTTTTCACTGGTTAAAGCATTCAATAATTCTAGGCCTAAATGGGATGGTCCGGACACCTAGGGTACAAGGTAGCCTGACAGCATGTTGCGGACTCCCAGTGAGTGAGTGAGAGAGAGAAAGAGAAACTTTGTGTGCAATGCACAGTATGTGTTTACATATATTTTTACATGTGTATATTAGGGTTGGACGATAATCGCTATTGCCATGGTGATTTGTGGCCATACAAGGCACCCTCCTTTTTTTGCTTTACCTACACCTAGCATATTATGTTGGAAAAGAAAAAAAGAAATACTGACTGAACCGTGTGTGTAATCAAATGTTACAAGTGGAGACATAAAATGCTTTGTAATACATTTGTGCAGACAGCCAGGCCATATCCTTGAATGTTGCACTTAAGAGGACGCGTAGTTCATTAAAATGTTAAGAACATTTTATCACGAGACAAACAGTCCCAAGGTCTGTTCTTCTTAGATAAAGAGAGAAACTGTATCGTTTATGACCCCTAAATGAACGTGTATTCAGCCGTGGACCCCCATCTGAGAAGACTGTGCCAAGGACTTTGTGTTGTTAAAAATGTCCAAAATATTCGAACATTTTCAAAATGTCAAGAATTTTGAAGATACCTGAAGTATTAGATTAGAGCCCCTGGGGGTCCCTGGACCCTACTTTGAGAACCCCTGCATTAGACCACCGACCACCACAACCGAGTGTACACATGGAACCAAATGGACCCGTATATTCAAGAGTTACAGCTCAAGGGGTCGCTTTGGTTCACAACTATCCATCGTTTATCTGGGGACCCCCTGGAACCGCCTCAAGGACCCGGAATTTACTTGTCATTCAGTCTCACCATGGCATGAAAGCATTTCACAAGATGGGAGGAGATTTTGTATTTGGTCAATGAAGCAATGGGGCAATTCTGGCCCACGAGCCACTTGTTGCCTGCCACTTAACCCATTTAGGCCTAGAAATGATTGAATGCTTTAACCAGTGAAAAATAGCAGATATACAAGCTCACAGCGCGGCACCGAGTGCCGCGCTGCGAGCTTGTAGATCTGCTATTTTTGAAAAAGTCGTGAAAATGTGTGCAAATCTTTGAATATATGTATTTTCAAAGCGAACTCAGATTTTGCTTCTGGGTGGTCCCTGGAACTAAATATTTTGAGATGGGGGTCCGTGGCCAAATACATGTCATTTTGGGGGTCCTTCACATGAAAAGGTTTGAGAACCACTAACATAGCAGTCTCTCAAGAACAGACTAACTGAGCTCCAGTTGAGTGAAAAGGACATTTTCTTTGACGATGGCTTGCCAGATTGCCGACATAGAAATATAGGTTTTTCAAACAATCTTAGGATTCAAAAGACACTTATAGAATCGGGTCAAAATTCAAATTTTCACAATTTTTCAAAAATAGCAGATCTACAAGCTCGCAGCGCGGCACTCGGTGCCGCGCTGTGAGCTTGTATATCTGCTATTTTTCAATAGTTAAAGCATAAAATATTGCGTCATAATGTGTTCAGGCCTAAATGGGTTAATACATTGACAGGTTGGGTTACACCCCGCCACTCACACATGTCTCCTTTCCGACGTGTCTCCATTCCGACACCAACCCTATCTCTAACCCTTACCCTAAACTTAACCCCTATGGAAGTGTCGCCACTCCGACAATAAGAAGTCAATTTGGGAGTGGCGACATGTCGGAATGGAGAGCGACACCCGACAGGTTGACAGGAATCCCCCAGCTATACAAGGTAGGGCTGTCAACACATATTCTACAAATAAATATTCTAAATAAATGACAATGACAATTATGGTTCAAATTAAAATAATAATCTGCTTCTTGTCTTTGAGTTATGTTGCAAGTCCAAGCTGGGCCCCTGGAACCTTGCACAGCAAGTGCATTCTGGGAACTGGCACTGCAAGCTACACTGTGCAAGTGACACGCCCCTCCCTGGCAGTCCCCAAACAGACCACTGACAGTGGTGTAAAGTAACTAAGTACTTTTACCTAAGTATTGTACTTAAGTAGAGTTTTGAGGCATTTGTAATTTACTTGAGTATTTCCAATTTCCAATACTTTCACTTCTACTCCACTACATCTGGGATCCAAATATTGTACTTTTACTCCACTACATTTATTTGAAAACTATAGTTACTAGTTACTTTGCTGATATAAATGATAATATGTTAAAACATACATAAACCACTTTAGCCCTATTTTATACCTATTTTAAAATAGCCGATCTTCAAGCTCACAACGTGTTGTGAGCTTATAGATCTGCTATTTTCAAACATTTTGTACTTTTACTTTTAGTACTTTAAGTACATTTTGAGGCCAATACTTTACTCAAGTACATTTTGAATTCCTGGACTTCTACTTGTAACAGAGTACTTCTACAATACAGTATTGATACTTTTACTTAAGTAGAAAATGTGAGTACTTGTTCCACCACTGCCAACTGAACACACACATCAAATCACACAAGTGACCCAACATTACTTTGTTGCAAAATGATAATGCAATGATGTTTCTGAGACCACCTCACCTGCGGTCAACCCTGAACAAAGGACAAAGAAGGGCGCCTCAGATTACCCATGTCCGTAACAAATGAATTCTCACATGATGGTATTACCCATTTTTAGGCCTAGAATTATTGAATGCTTTAACCAGTGAAAAATAGCAGATATACAAGCTCACAGGGCGGCTGCGAGCTTGTAGATCTGCTATTTTTGAAAAAGTCGTGAAAATGTGTGCAAATCTTTGAATATATGTATTTTCAAAGCGAACGTTTCTAACTCAAATTTTGCTTCTGGGTGGTCCCTGGAACTAAATATTTTGAGATGGGGGTCCGTGGCCTTGACATGAAAAAGTTTGAGCACCACTGACACCACTAGTCTCTCAAGAACAGACTGAGCTCCAGTTGAGTGAAAAGGACCTTTTCTTTGACGATGGCTAGCCAGATTGCTGACATAGAAACATAGGGTTTTCAAAAAATCATGGATTTTTCAAAAAATCTTAGAAGGATTCAAAAGACACTTATAGAATCGGGTCAAAATTCGATTTTTTACGATTTTTCAAAAATAGCAGATCTACAAGCTCGCAGCGCAGCACTCGGTGCCGCGCTGTGAGCTTGTAGATCTGCTATTTTTTAATAGTTAAAGCATGAAAAAAATAATACACAATAATGTGTACCCGTTCTTGTCGTTTCATAGGAGTCGACTGGACGAGGCAAAGAATGGTTAAGAATGTCTTCCAGGAGGAACCTTGAGTGGTCAAGCAGATACTCTGTACACCTGTGTAGCTACAGTATGGCAGGGTTGTTTTTGACAGCATATTTTGATTTAGTTTTAGTCATAGTCTTTTGAATAAAATGTCATTTAAGTTTTAGTCATAATTTAGTCACCTGAAAAGTTTTAGTTTTAGTCTCATTTTAGTTGACTAAATATCATGAGATTTTAGGCGACTAAATCTACAGTTGATTTAGTCGACAAAAATGTATTTTGGCAGGCCTTGTTGGCATAGTAATGACTGATTTTACACTTGGTTGTGTGCTGAAAATAGCAGATCTACAAGCTCACAACGCATTGTGAGCTTGTAGATCGGCTATTTTCAGCACTTAACACCTGAGAGCAACCAAACATAAAATGACTCTCTACTCCGCTAGTCCCTCCCTAAGGTGTTAGTCTAGTTTTTATTTTGTCGACGAAATTGTCAATATATTTAGACTTAGTTTTAGTCACCACAGCTTAGTTTTTGTTTAGTTTTTATTTAGTTTTCGTCAGTGACACAGTCGACAAACATTTTTCGTCATAGTTTTAGTCGACGAAATCAACACTGCAGTATGGTGACATCCAAATGTAACCTCTGACATGATTTTGGGGAGGGGGTTCTCTGTCCAGTCTTGAGAAATCGTCTACTTCAACATTTTCGAGAGAGAGAGAGAGAGAGACCGTTTCTCAACAACCCACTGTGAGCTTGTAGATTGGCTATTTTTTCCACCGTTTTGTTAAAATGTTCATAAAATAGAGGTTAAAGTTTCACCCCCAAAAGGGAGAGGTCAATTACATATAAATCTAGGTGTCCAAAACCTTTGAGCACCACAGATAAAGAAAAACAGGATTTTAGAAGACATTTTTAGGTATTTTTCAGGTCTTCATGGGTTAAGTCAACAGGGGGTCTGGGACCCCTAAGGCAGGGGTGCCCACACTTTCTGGACGTGAGATCTACTTTTAAAGCTCAACATGATCTACCCATCCAAAATATTTTAGCTTAGGGCCTCAGGGGGGCTTTGGAATAGCAGCACTGGTGTTACATTTTAGACAAACACACTTACTGTAAGGGGGAAATAAATGGGAAATACAAGGGGAAATGTCTTCATCCCATTCTGTATGGAAGTGGTACTGTAGGTTTTGGGGTTCTTTGTAATGCTACTGACTCTTGAACAAAGTGTTGCATTGGAGGTTTGCCTACTTTAGAAGCCATGAAGGGAGCTGACAGGCCCTTCTTGATGTCATATTGACATATTAATTTTTATATTTTAATCATATATTTTTAGGGGTATGTCATGTGGTCTATCTGCACACCCTTGGTGATCTACTGGTAGATCACGATCTACCTTTTGGGCACCCCTGCCCTAAGGGGTCCTCAAGAGTTACTACAGGGGGTCCACCAAATCTTTGTGTGATGGGGAATATTAGATCGTCTATTTTTGGAGAGTTTGTGTGTGTGGGGGGGGGGGGGGGGGAGCAGACCAAGTACAGAACCTTTTTAAATCCTCAATATTTAGTCAACTTGACCATTGGCTAACTATCTGGAAATACACGTTAGCATGAATCCAAGCATCTCTGAAAAAGTTCAATCTGCAACACGGTTTAATAAAATATGTAGTGGGGCTCCCTGGCCGTCTCTCAGCTCTTAGGTCTGAAAAGCTTGTAGATCTGCTATTTTTGAAAAATCGTGAAAAATGTGTGCATATTTTTCTATATATATATTTTTCAAAGCAAACTTTTGTAACTCAAATCTCTGCTTCTGAGGGGTCCCTGGAACAACATATTTTGAGATGGGGGTCCACGGCCAAATAAATGTAATTTTGGGGGTCCCTGACATGAAAAAGTTTGAGAACCACTGATTAAGAGGAAGGATTTTAGAAGTCGGGTCAAAGATATCCAAAGACTTGCACACATTTTCACGACTTTTCAAAAATAGCAGATCTACAAGCTCGCAGAGCTGCGAGCTTGTATATCTGCTATTTTTCAATAGTTAAAGCATAAAATAATGGTTAAAGTGGTTAAAAATCTAACGGAAAGAAGGAAAGAAAATTACCCTCAATCTCCCCCATCCTTCCTCTCCCTCCACCTCTTGGGCCAGGGCTCGCAGCACCCCGGGGCGCCCGTTGGGATGCGCTCTGGCTGGCCAGTCGTTGACCAAGTGAGGATACACCATTTTCTGCGAAACAGACAAACGATAGAAAAGTCACCGCTCCGTTGGAATCGGTCACAAGTTACCATAGCAGACGCCCTTCTTGTTAGTTCACTCAAACACACTTGCAAAAAGTGGACACAAATCAACCTCCGGAGACACAATGAGGAACTGGTTTTCTGTTTGAGAGTTCCCCGTTTTGTGCAGAAAGCAGTAGTAACACAATGCAGTGAAGTAACCCCATACCGTTTGTCAGTCCCAATGCTGATGTTGTTGATGCTGATGATATCGTATAGTTCCTGAGACCGATAAAATAAAAGTTGAATTGCTAAGTAATTATATATACTAAAAGATTAAAGATTGCGTGACGATCGCATCCTGAAAACTACTATACTGTATAGCATTCTCAACAAAATGGCATACTGAAAAGGAAAGAAAAACAGGAAATATTTTTTTGTGTGTGTGTGACGTAGTCCTACCACATGCCACTTAAGACCACATAGCAAAGAGAGAGAGAAAGCTGCATCTGCGGTTTGATTTCAACACATAGCAAGCTTGACACCGTTACTTGACACTTCAACATTAATCTCTTCATTAACTATCAGCAAGAAGCATGTCTCTACTTGACATGCATTGCATAACATTTAGATTGACTTCTTTATTCAGTCAACATATGTGTACGGTACATCTCAGTAAAAAGGATCAAACTAAAATAAAGCTCAAAGAAAGACTTCATGATGAAGTCCACTGGAGCGTTTGCGTTGCGAAGAAATTGTTGTGAGCTTGTAGATCAGATGCAACGACAAGAATGAATACTCACTATGTACAGTAGTTGTAGCGGTGACTATAGCAGATCATTAAGCCATTTAGACCGGGTAACGCATTATTATTTTATGCTTTAACTATTGAAAAATAGCAGATTTTACAATCTCACAAGCTTGTAGATCTGCTATTTTTGAAATATCTTGCAAATTGGAATTTTGACCCGATTCTATCCACCTGTTTCCGCAAGACTTTACTGTAGCATTATCTGCGGGACACTTCCGGTTAACAGCAGACATACAAGCTCACGTTGCGTCGCAGATGCAACCGTTGTGAGCTTGTAGATCACACTCGGCTGTGACGCCGGAAATGCCGCTCGCCTTCTGCGCAATGCACGATGGGATGTTGAAAGTTGTGGATAAGAGTCTTTTGAATCCTTTTAAGGTTTTTTGAAGAAAAAAAATGTTTCTATGTCAGTGGTACTCAAACGTTGTCATGTCAAGGACCCCCAAAATGATATGTATTTGGCCCCATCTCAAAATATTTAGTTCCAGGGACCCCTCATAAGCAAAATTTGAATTACAAACGTATTTTCAAAGATCTTCACACACATTTTCATGACTTTTCAAAAACTAGCAGATCTACAAGCTCGCAGCACTGTGAGCTTGTAGATCTGCTATTTTTCAATAGTTAAAGCATTCAATAATTCTAGGCCTGAATGGGCTAATATACTCACTATGTAGTTGTAGCGGTGACTAGCAGATATGAGGTGACACATGTAATTGGCACTGAGGAGGTAATCCATACAGCAGTGACAACAGAAACAATTGCGGACGTGGTGGTCCGGCCAGCGGTACTCAGTCATCATGCTCAGACCTGGACGACACAGAGTCACACGGTCACAGAGGTGGACAGGTCAGTGTTGAGCAGGGACGTGCAGAGAATGTTAGAGAGGCCGCCTGATTAGGGATCCCACTGGGAAAGATGGATGGAAACGGTAGAGAGCGCTCGTTTTCACCAGCGTCGGCAGGTTAGCTACTCACGTTAGCATTCACCAGCGTTTGTTTTACTGAGGTTAGGTTTAGGGTTAAGGTTAAGGTTAGGGTTAGTGTTAAGGATAGGTTTAGGTTTTGGTGCACCTCTGCGTGGTCCAAGTGACTACAATGGAGCGCTCCCTACCTCCGGTTCAGCCAATCACAAGCTTCAAAAATGAGTCCGGGGCGTGGTTATCCATCTTTCCCAGTGGGATCCACAATCACGCTAGAGAGGCAGGGGCTGAAATTTCTAAAAGTGCCTTTTTGTGAAAATATCGAAAATAGCAGACCTCCAAGCTCACAATTGTCTTGATACCACACAAAAACTAAACTAAACTTTCAACATAAGATGCATTCAAGTTCAGGAGAGTTTGGACAAGGCAAGTCTCTTGAATGCTGCCTTCAGGTATGGCATGGAAAGAGGGAATTTGCATTTCTTTCACCTTAGTGAAAACGGCATTCATGGTAGAGTTCTCAACACAACAGGCCTGAAAATTAAGGCCCGGCCCTAACTGGGCCCGAGTGGGCCGGCCCGAAGCACGGCCCGACCCTAACAATTATCGTCATTTTCGGCCCGAAAACCCGAGAGATAGAGAAAAAAAAAAGAAATGTCGGCAGTAGGCAGCAACTCAAATTACAACAGTGAGAGAATGGACATATAATAGTTGGCGAAATGGCAACTTCACGTGCTAAATTGTTCATGAAACATGCAAGGTTCTGCACAAATGGGCCAACGTTAAATCCCTGTTGTTGTGAACAGTCAATCTCAATCATACAGCTCTCATCCTCTCTCTCCCTGCTGTTGTCGCTGCCTGCGTGATTTATGTTTCGTCCTTTCAACGGTCACGCATTAAACACAGGCAGCTGGCTCGGCAGATCTATAAACCCAAAACGTGTTCATCTGGCTTGCATTCTGGGCTTGCAGATCTGTTATGTTTAGTGCGCTACACCACCTGACCACCATGCTTAAACATACACAACTCAGGCATATGTAATAAGCGGCGCGCTGCGGCTGTAAACCCTTTAAATGCACACAGCAGCAAAGGACACTTGATTAACCAGAAAGCATAATGGAATTAATAATATCTTACCAGACGAGATGATCGTCTCTATAAGGTAAGGCTGTCAACGTATGGTGCTTTTAGGTTGATCATGTTGATGTTGTTGTAATACAATCCTCTTAAGTCCTTGTCAATATATCCGGGTTGGTTCCGCTTTGAATGTACTTTTCTTGGATTTATAACTTATTACAAACTTGTGAAACTGCCTGCTGCCTTTTAATTTAACATGCAGCTCGAAACTTTCATCGTAGCCGCTCCACACAGAGCTAACGGTGACTCGCTGCTGTGGCAGAATTTCCGTATATCCAAAGGTTTCAATTGTGATATCATCACAACAACCAGACTGCTCTATGAGACTGATAGACTATACTTCCGTATGCGTCACCAATTATCCATTGGTTAGGAACTTAGGCAGGCTTCAGTGCTGCACTGCAGACAGGCAGACAGCGATATGAGCCTGTTCTCTGTTGCTTGAGTGACGGAGCCCGAGGCCCGGCCCGACTAATTATTATATTTTTTGGGCCCGGCTCACCCGGGCCCAAAAAAAAAATATATATATATATATATATATATATATAATATATATATATATATATATATATAATAGCTGATGTATAGAGGGCTCCTGGGGGTCCCCGTACCCCACTTTGAGAACCCACACATTAGACCACGGACCACCTGAACCAAATGTAATGTCAAGAGTTATAGCCACTTAAATGTCCATTTGGCTATCCATCATTTATCTGAGGACCCCCTGGGACCCACTCGAGGACCCCTGGGGGTCCCCGGACTCCACTCTGAGAACCGACATACTGAACACAACAGGAAAGTGGATGATGACAGTGAATGCTCATCACACGTAGGGATGGGACGATTATCGTGATAAAAAACACTCATGATAATCGTATCGTGGAGATTTAATTTATCGTGAAATCGTCCTCTGCCCTGCACTGGGATCAATTCACCTTTTATTTGCCGAGCTGCTTATCCGGACCACTTAAACCCCGTATGTAAAAGGTACTTATAATATACGTACACGTTTTTTTCACTCTATCAAATGTCTTTGCCTAAAAACAGCCGATCTACAAACTCACATGTCTTTGCCAAAAACAGCCGATCTACAAGCTCACAACGCGTCGCGTTGTGAGCTTGTAGATCGGCTGTTTTTTGGCAAATGTTCCGCCCCAGGATAATGGATTTTGATTATCGTGATAATATAGTAAATCGTGATTTATTTTGTCACAATAATCGTGATATGACATTTTCATGTTGTCCCATCCCTAATCAGACGTTATCTGAATCCACACAAAGGACAGCCATAAGTTCAGGTGTGGCCATGTTATCTGCTAGGTGTGCAGTTTGGGAAGGAAAGGGAAAGTTGTTGCTCATCTGCCATGGTGAGCTGTGACATGCCTAGCTAGCAGCATCAGCTTACCTGCCAGGTTTGCTGTGATTGGCCCTATTCACGGCCCACCCACTCAGCATCCCCCTGGTGCTGAAGTCAAGTTTTGAAGGGGAAAACCCATAGAAAGCCCATAGAGTTTACACAGAAATCGCAAATTTAATGCCATTTCCGAATAGTACAGTATAAAATACGGCTAGCATGATCAAGAACACAAGATAGTAAAAGGCACAAAGCATTATAATTTACTTTTACCGTTCGAAATAATGATTTGTTGGCTTTAAGTCCAGCTATTTCTGTTATAGTTTCCCCTTCTAAACTGACGTCAGCACCAGGAAGTTGCTGAGAAATTTGCTGAGTGGGCGGGCCGTGAATAGGGCATTTGTGGGGGCATGCATGCATTAATGCAGTGGTTCTCAACCTGTGGTTCGGGACCCCCCAAATTATTTTGGGGGGTCCCCAGATGATCAACTTTATGTGCAGCTTTGTTTTCTCTCTCAACAGTAAACAAACCAACATAAAGTTTAAGTGTATAGAGGGTATCTGCACATTTCTAAAGTGACTTTTTAACACCTCTAAAATGTCAAATTAAATATTGGCCAAAATGGTCAAATATTAGAGGCAGAAAGTGTGAAAATAGCAGATCTACATGCTCACAACATCGGCTATTTTCACAATATAACCGTGTTATACAATATGTAATTCCTCAACTTGTTATGCTCGTCAGGGGGGAGGGGGGGGATCCCCAGTTAAAAATAGGATTCTTTTGGGGGTCACAGCCTGAAAAGGTTGAGGATTGCATCAATACTGCATACTGTACGACAAAGCCAGGTTTTAGATGGCAAACCACTTCAGTGGAATCAATGCCATGAGAATTGGCAGACCGACCTTTGTGGAAAAATACAATTAAAAAAGCCTCTTGTGATGAAGGCTGCAGATTATATCAGTGTTTTCTGGGGAAGCTTTCAAAAAGGGTCAACATTTTTAATAATTCAATAACGGTGCATCACTAGTTTTGGAATAAAGAGGCATTGCGTTTTCTAATTCAGTGTTTATGCCTTTTTCAGAATGGAAATAATTGAAAATATATATATATATATAAAATCAATACAGAATGAGATCATAATGGACATCGGTTTGTATCGGTTAGAACAGCAGTTATTGCGACCGTAGGTCGCATTTACTACCACCAGTAAGACTCCCTAATCGGGAGATAAGCGACCGTTGGTCGCTTATCTCCACAAATAGGCCAAAAGTTTGTTTTACCAATTATCAAGACATACGGGCAGTTGACAGTTTGCCATGGTTACTCATTGAAGTTGAATCTCCATATATGGAGATAACCTACGCATCACACTAAGTCTGACCTCACCAGCCCATATTTGGGCATGAGCAACTTATGTCTCCATATATGGAGATATGATGACATCACACAGTCCTCAGCCGATGATGTGGCGTGATGTCATACAATACACAAACGAGCCCTACAGTATAAAGGGGCAATTCTTGCCAGGAAAGAAGCATTTCTTCGACTCAGACCTTATCGCCAGGGTTGGCTTATAGCAGCTGTCGGTAGGACCATATATGGATTCTGTTAGTGTGGATCTCCTAACAGGGCATCATCTGGGATACAATCCCTTTTATGCCCATATATGGAGATCCCTAACAGAATCCCTTTCATGCCCATATATGGAGATCCCTAACAGAATCCCTTTTATGCCCATATATGGAGATCCCTAACAGCATCCCTTTTATGCCCATATATGGAGATCACTAACAGCTAACAGAATCACTTTTATGCCCATATATGGAGATCCCTAACAGAATCCCTTTTATGCCCATATATGGAGATCCCTAACAGAATCCCTTTTATGCCCATATATGGAGATCCCAAACAGAATCCCTTATGCCCATATATGGAGATCCCTAACAGAATCCCTTTTATGCCCATATATGGAGATCCCTAACAGAATCCCTTTTATGCCCATATATGGAGATCCCTAACAGAATCCCTTGTATGCCCATATATGGAGATCCCTAACAGAATCCCTTTTATGCCCATATATGGAGATCCCTAACAGAATCCCTTTTATGCCCATATATTATGGAGAAATCCCTGCTCTGAGTATCTGACATCAGTGTGATGTCACCTGTTTATGCCCATATATGGAGATCCCTATCTGGTTGCTATGGTAAACAGTTGGTTGCTAGGGTAAAAAAACATGGTTGCTATGGTAAACAGTTGGTTGCTAGGGTAAACAGTTGGTTGCTAGGGTAAAACCATGGTTGCTAAGGTGGTTGCTAACGTACACTAACAAACCAGCAACAACAGACTGTTGCCACAGCAACGTACACAAAGGTTTGTGTACACATGTGGTGTGATGTCATACTGATGCGGAGATATGAGCAGGGCAAAGGTGTGACGTGTGACGTGTGACGGATGGACGGCCGGTGGAGGTTTTCATAGTAAACTGCTCCCTTACGGTCGCAACCAGGGAAGAGAGCATTCCCCACTAGCTGAGTATCTTAAGATGGTTGGATGTGATGATAAGCCACAAATAGGCCAAAAGTTTGTTTTACCAATTATCAAGACATACGGGCAGTTGACAGTTTGCCATTGTTACTCATTGAAGTTGAATCTCCATCTGAATCCCTTTTATGCCCATATATGGAGATCCCTGCTCTGAGTATCTGACATCACTAATCCCTTTTATGCCCATATATGGAGATCCCTGCTCTGAGTATCTGACATCACTAATCCCTTTTATGCCCATATACAGTATGGAGATCCCTAACAGAATCCATTTTATGCCCATATATGGAGATACCTGCTCTGAGTATCTGACATCACTGTGATGTCACCTGTTTATGCCTAAATATGGAGATCCCTGCTCTGAGTATCTGACATCACTGCGATCTCACCTGTGATGTCACAGTGACACATCACCTCAGTATCTGTGATGTCACAGTGACACATCACCTCAGTATCAGGCGTTACACGTATACATTGAGCAGGGCAAAGATGTGACGTGTGTGACGGACGGACGGACGGACGGACGGACGGACGGCCGGTGGAGGTTTTCATACCAGTAAGACTCCCTAATCGGGAGATAAGCGACCGTAGGTCACTTATCTCCACAAATAGAGCAAAAATGTGTTTTTCCAAAATCTTCCTGAGCATGTTGATGACATGAGTGTAGACATACTGTGTAGTGATTTTCGTGATTTTAGGGCAAAATCTGAATCGGCCTCATGGTGGCGCTAGAGGGCCATGTGAGAAATGAGGGGTGGGGTCTCCGCGCCGCCAAGGCGGACGAATAGGTACCGGCCCCGGCTCTCCCGGTCGCTCCTAACCCGAGTTACGGCATTTTATGTGAGCTGCAGTGGCAGGGGGTCCTCCACTGGGGGCGCCACCACTTTTGCATCCGTTCTGGAGCACCAGGAGTGGGTGGTCCCCGGGAATGCCCCGTGAGCAGCCCCGTTGGGGTGGTCATTTGGTAATTTTTGCACATGTGCTCATTTTTTACACTTGGGGGTCCCCGAGGGAGCTGGGGGTCCCTGGAGCTCCGGGGGTCCTTGGAGGTTGTAGTTTGGCAGGTAAGGAGTGTGTGTGCAAAATCTGGCATGGATCGGGGCAACGGTTGCGGAGATATGAGCAGGGCAAAAGTGTGACGTGTGATGTGTGTGACGGACGGACGGACGGACGGACGGACACCTCGAGCAGCTTTCTATAGTAACTAAACTGCGACCTTACGGTCGCAAAAACCTCCACAGGCTGTCTGTGAGTGAGTGAGTCCGTCACACGTCACACGTCACACTTTTGCCCTGCTCATATCTCCACAACCGTTGCCCCGATCCATGCCACATTTTGCACACACACTCCTTACCTGCCAAACTACAACCTCCAAGGACCCCCGGAACCCCAGGGACCCCCAGGTCCCTGGGGGACCCCCAGATGTAAAAAATGACCAAATGTGGTCACACGTCACACTTTTTCCCTGCTCATATCTCCGCAACGGTTGACCCGATCCATGCCAGATTTTGCACACACACTCCTTGCCTGCCAAACTGCAACCTCCAAGGACCCCCCGAGCCCCAAGGACCCCCAGGTCCCTGGGGGACCCCCATATGTAAAAAATGACCAAATGTGCAAAAATGACCAAATGACCACCCCAACGGGGCTGCTCACGGGGAATTCCTGGGGACCACCCACTCCTGGTGCTCCAGAACGGATGCAAAAGTGGTGGTGCCCCCAGTGGAGGACCCCCTCCACTGCAGCTCACATAAAATGCCCTAACTCGGCCTAGGAGCGTCCGGGAGAGCCGGGGCCGGTACCTATTCGTCCACCTACGGTCGCTTATCTCCCGATTAGGGAGTCTTACTGGTTTATATATCGGACAAACGTCACACCGCCCATCCCTAACCGTGGTGGATTCCAACCCCTAGACTCCGCTGAGATAGGCAGATTCTTTACCACTGAGCCACCCGAGCACCATTTACATCTTGAGCAGGTGTCAGTAGCGAATACATTCGGCCTGAGAATACGGTCGGGGTCCTGAGCTTGTCAATGACGTCGCTTCTTCTTTCATGGTTTCCGGCAGACTAGACTAGAGGCACATTGCTGCCTCCCGAGAGAAGTCCTCATTTTTGCGAAATACGTCACCTCTTTGTGTACGTTTATTGTAGGCTCTTGAAAATACAGACTCACGAAGGATAATGGTAACAACAGCTTAACATTACAAATAAGTAATGCAGTGAAGAATAACTGTTCTTAATGAAACATAACTGTTCTTAATAATAAATATCAGCATTTATCCTTATTACAGAAAACAAATGTACTATGAAACATGATAGCCTTTTCAAATGAGTAGCTTTAATATTTTTGGGCGACAACCACTATTTTCCCAATAATTCCATATGCAGCAGAGCCCTGTTTTAGCATTTTACTGTATCTGGTATAAAACTACCAGTAAGACTCCCTAATCGGGAGATAAGCGACCGTTGGTCGCTTATCTCCACAAATATCACAACCTCCACCTCTCACGTCATACGGGTAGCCATAGTTACACCTGGAATGTTGAATCTCCATATATGGAGATAACCTACGCATCACACAAAGTCTGACCTCACCAGCCCATACTTGGGCATGGACGACTTATATCTCCATATACGGAGATGGCCATATATGGAGATACGATGACATCACAGAGTCCACAGCTGATGATGTGGCGTGATGTCATACAATACACAAACAAGCCCTATATAAAGGGGCAATTCTCACCAGGGAAGAGAGCATTGCCTGGAATGTTGAATCTCCATATATGGAGATAACCTACGCATCACACAAAGTCTGACCTCACCAGCCCATACTTGGGCATGGACGACTTATATCTCCATATACGGAGATGGCCATATATGGAGATACGATGACATCACAGAGTCCACAGCTGATGATGTGGCGTGATGTCATACAATAAACAAACAAGCCCTATATACTGATGCGATACGATGACATCACAGAGTCCACAGCTGATGATGTGGCGTGATGTCATACAATAAACAAACAAGCCCTATATACTGATGCGGAGATATGAGCAGGGCAAAGGTGTGACGTGTGACGTGTGACCGACCGACCGACCGACCGACCGACGGACGGCCGGTGGAGGTTTTCATAGTAAACTGCTCCCTGACGGTCGCAATAAAACATATTTTTGTTCGCCTTCGGACAATGTAGCAATGTGCGGTGGCCGCCGCCGAGCTGTTCGGTTATGCAGTTGTATAGAACCACAGATCCAACCAATATGCCCATATATGGGCATGCCAAGATATAGGATATAATGACATCAGGGACCTCCATACAGTATATGGGCATAAAAGGGACAGGTAGACTAGACAGACAGACAGATACAGAGATCTCTATATGGGCACAAAGGGGACACAGACAGACGTGTATACTCTTACCAGTAAGACTCCCTAATCGGGAGATAAGCGACCGTTGGTCGCTTATCTCCACAAATAGGCCAAAAGTTTGTTTTACCAATTATTACACTCTATGTGAACATTTACATCAACAAATCCCAAGTACTATGCAGAACGACCCATTTCAAGTTTTTAATGTACAACAATATTTAGAAAATAGGTCTACAAGCTGACAGTCCTCGTCCCTTATATTCCCATAGGTTATATGGAGATCTCAGTGTTTGTCAGTCCTTGTTCATTTATGCCCATATATGGACATCTCTATATCTACTGTAACAGTCCTTGTCCCTTTATGCCCATATATGGAGATCTCTTAACTGTAAGTCCTTGTCCCTTTTATGCCCATATATGGATATTCCTGATGTCATCAGTATATGAACATATATGGGCTTTCTGATATGCCCATATATGGAGATCTCTTAACTGTAAGCCCTTGTCCCCTTTATGCCCATATATGGATATCCCTGATGTCATCCGTATATGCCCATATATGGGCTTTCTAATATGCCCATATATGGAGATCTCTGTATCTCCATATATGGGTATAAAAGGATACTTCAGGTCTGACATCAGGTTTGTTTATATTGGGTTGCTAGGTTTGACATCACAAACTCTATGGGCCATCTGACCTAGAAATCTATATTTGGGCATAGATGACTCATCGTGACCTCATCACACGTCGACCGCACGTGTGACGTGCGGTCGACCGCACGTGTGACCGACGGACGGCCGGTGGAGGTTTTCATACTAAACTGCGACCTTACGGTCGCAATTAAGTTTGATTCACACTTATAATTACTCATACACAAAAGCTATGACATATAGAAGTATGTAACAACAAAAGTCTTCACTGTTATCAACAGCCATCAAGACGCTCTTTGTTGTCTGTCTGTTACCGACCATTCAATAAAGTTTTGAGAAAGAAAACCCCAAAGCCAATCACAATATGCCACGTCATCCGTCAGACAGACGTCAGTCTCAGGACCGCGACCGTATTCTCAGGCCGAACGGATTCGCTACTGACAGAAGCCTAATTTATAGAATTCATTGTTCAACAATTATCTGATCTATCAGTTCACACACAGCTTGCATGACGGTTCACCGTCTGACCAACACATGACGTAGTGTTGTTATGTGGCTGGCTAGTGGCTAGCCTGTTGCTTGCTAGTGCTACTTGCTAACCAAAGAAACAGGCAGAATAGGAGCACTACGAACTAGTAATCAAACACAACATAACATGCCTGCTACTGGAGTTTCACAGTGAGATCGATACGATCGCATTTTACCGCAATTTACCACATTTTACCGCGATGCGCGGTACGGTTCGGCGGCGGCGCTGGTTTACTTGGAAAAGCACATGAGTTCTGGGAAATCCCCACCCACGCTGATCACAAGACGCTGATTCACGACGCTGATTCGCCATACGGATTTTCGAACGAGGAAGGCATCTTCAATGAGAGGAATTCTAGACCCCTGAATCGCCAAAATAAAAATTTAAAGGGGTGTGGCTAGCGATTCAGGGTCTGGAACTAGGCTAGTAAGTTCCCCATCACACAAAGATTTGGTGGACCCCCTGTAGTAACTCTTGAGGACCCCCCTGTTGAAGAACCATGAAAAATACCTAAAGATGTCTCCTAAAATGTTTAACGTCAAGGACACCTAGAGTCATCAATTTGCTCCACATCTTTAAAAGGATCTCTAGTCGGAGACCATAAGGGGAACACACACTGAGCGCGACGCGATTTGGCGGACCCCTGTAGTAACTCTTGAGGACCCCCCTGTTGAAGAACCATGAAAAATACCTAAAAATGTCTCCTAAAATGTTTAACGTCAAGGACACCTAGAGTCATCAATTTGCTCCACATCTTTAAAAGGATCTCTAGTCGGAGACTATAAGGGGAACACACACTGAACGCGAACGGCTGCGTCGCGTCGCGTTATCGACGCACGTAAAGCGCCATTCGGTAACCCCAACTGGATGTGGTGCGCTGCCACACAGCACATCCATTTCCCCCGGTGTGGAGAACCAAGGGAGAACATGTTCAACGCTAGAAATGGCCCCAGAAAACGCCCACAAAACTGTGAAAAGTGATGACTCATCACTTTCCATCACTTTTCATCACTAAACCATCGTTTTCTGGGGCAATTTTTAGTCCAAGGAATGTTTTTTTTGTGCAAAACAAATGCCTGCAATGGATTCAGCATCATGACAAACCCCTAGTTAGACCCCTCACATACTGCCTATGACTAGTATGATGAGTTATATAAATGGGTCCCCTCTGCCTATGACGAGTTATAAAAGTACTGTAATAACTATAAAACAATTAATGTATGATCGCCGATTCCCCGTCATTCATTCCCTATTTGCGGTTCCTATTCACAAAAACCGGATCCGGATATTCCCGACCGGAAATGGGGGGCGGGACAACGACGCCTGTGTCCTGTCTGCCGAAATGCCATCCGCTTCAATGTTACGCAACATCCACGTGGCGCTCAGTCGCTTTCGCTTTGGGCAATGGAAGGCTGTAGTGTTGTTGCTTACCATGACTGGATCGTATTGTGAACGCAATCGGTGAACCATCGCGCAATGGATACGCACAAGCACCCACGTTAAAGGTAGGCAAAATCCTGGCGGTGTGAACCATTAGAAGGGTCTTAAAATAGCAGTAAATGAGTTTTAAATACCCAGAAAAAAAAGTTTTTTGGGGGGTATTTTCCTCCTGTATAGAAAGTCGATGGGAGCCCAACTTGATTTGGCTGCTGCTGCGACCCCGAAGGTCGCAAACTCGGGCGCCCGAGCTAAATCATTAGTGCATGCCCTGAGCTACATCTGTGCCAAATTCTGCACTTTTAGACTGATTAGCGTGAAATTACCATTCCATCTCCCTAAGGCCCCCGACTACTCACACAACATTGCACCATAATATACTTTGACTTGAGGGGAACATCTCACAATCTCATAAAAAGATTTCAAGACAAAAAAACATTAAAGGGATAGTTCACCCCCAAAATGACTTTTTTGTTTCCTATTGGAGACGCAAAGAGTCTCCTTTGTGTCTCCATAGGGCAGTGGTTCTCAACCTTTTCAGGCTGTGACCCCCTAAATAATCATAATTTAACTGGGGACCCCCATCCTGATGAGCACTAAGAGTGGAGGCATTACATTTTGTATAACACGGTTCTATTGTGAAAATAGCTGATCTACATGCTCACAACGCCTTGCAACGCGAGGCGTTGTGAGCATGTAGATCAATTTATGCCTCTAATATTTGACAATTTGGTCAATGTTTTATTTGTAATTTTAGAGGTATTAAAAAGTCCTTACATTGTCACTTTAGAAATGTGCATAAACCCTCTATACCAGGGGTTTCCAAAGTGGGTGATGGGGCACCCTGGGGTGCCGCGATGGCAGTCCAGGGGTGCCGCGAAATAATAAAACTATAAAACTATATTTAGTATAATTTTTAACTTGAAGTACAAGGTTATTTTCAGTCAGTTCTAACCAAAATGGCTATTATCTTGTTTTCCTCGCAAAAACAAACAACAATCGCTAAAATATGCTATAAATATAAGGTGCAGGGAGTGAAAATTATGAATATAATGTAGGGGTGCCTCGGATGAAAAACAATTTTATAGGGGTGCCCCGAGCCAAAAAGGTTTGGGAACCCCTGCTCTATACACTTAAACTAAATGTTGGTTTGTTTACTGTTGAGTGAGAAAACAATGTTCAACATTAGGTTAATCATCTGGGGAAAAATAATCTGGGGGGGTCCCCACCCACAGGTTGAGAACCACTGCCATAGGGAACCACTGTCAACTATCAGCTTAGGAATTCAAATCTCGATTTGTGGGTGAACTAGCCCTTAAGAAAAACACAAAAATGAGGAGAGTATGTATGCTGACCAATGACGGGCTCTCTTCTTTCAGAGCTGTTGAGGTACTGCCACAGGGCCGCGTTTCCAGCTGCGGGATCCATCGGAAGCCAGCTAGCTGGCTCAGCGCGGACCGGGGAGTCGGCAGCAGGGCGGGCCTGCGAGTCGGCAGGTTGGGCCTGGGGGTGTGCAGCTTGGGCCAGGGCGTTTGGCTGGAGTCCATTCCAATCTTGTTGTGGTTCAGCAACGAGCCCTTTCCTTAACGCTGTCCACACACACACACACACACACACACACACACACACACACACACACACACACACACACACACACACACACACACACACACACACACACACACACACACACACACACACACACACACACACACACACACACACACACACACACACACACACACACACACACACACACACACACACACACACACACACACACACACACACACACACACACACACACACAGCAGAGGTTCAAACGCCTGCCCTGAACTGACAGGTTACGTGAATTATAAGTGGGAAAAGAAAGACCCATGGTCAACGCCATGCTGGCTTCTGGTGGATGTTTTTGTAAAAGAATAAGTTACATATACATATACATGACCATAACTGGTACATGCCAAACTTTGTACAGACACACTCCTTGGCTGCCAAACCACAATCTCCACACCTCATTTCTCACATGGCCCTCTTCTAGCGCCACCATGAGGCCGATTCTTGCAAAACACATTTTTGGACACCACTCCTACAGATAGCGGTACACAGTATCTTTACAGTCATGTCATCAACATGGATCTGTCCCATTTCCCATATTCCCTCCTGATTGGGTACCATTGCCTTCTAAAGTTTGTATATGCAACCTGACGGTCGCTTATCTCCCAATTTAGGGAGTCTTACAACAAGTACTGTACCATACATAGTAGCAAATAAGTAACATTCAGTATTGGGTCTTATACATTTTGTGTAAATCTAAAACTTGCCACGGGCAAGACCGAGTCTTTGCCACAGACACATTTGTCTGTGTGGTCCATTTGTACACTTGTGCAGGGGTTGACACAAAGGTCTCAGAGGCACTTGCCCGAAAAAGTAAATTGTCCAGTAGCAACATTGAAAACATTCCACAGACCAGAAAGACCAGAGAGTGCTCTGGCCATGTTCAGGTTGTGGTTTATAGAAGGTTGCATCCCTTCTCACTGCCTCTCAGGTTGGGCAACCTGAAAGCAAACTCAACCTGCCAGAATGTTTTATTTTATATGGTTATTAGTGTGGTTGCTTAACCCTGGTAATTGACATTATCGAAACGAAGCTGATAAAAGCGCCAAACCTTTTTTGAGGCTTCTTTAGGACCCAACGATGGATTTAGCCTTGGGTACCAATCTTTATTTTGAAAATTACCCATAGAATTATCCATATCAAGTTGGGCTCCCATCGACTTTCTATACAGGAGGAAAATACCCAGAAAAAAAATCTGCTTTAAGTAGGATGTGAGGGGTCTAACTAGGGGTTTGTCATGATTCTGAATCCATTGCAAGCATTTGTTTTGCACAAAAAAAAAAACTTTCCTTGGCTAGAAATGGCCCCCAAAAAACACCCAAGAAACTGTGAAAAGTGATGACGCATCACTAAACCATCATTTTGTGGGGCCATTTCTAGCCCACGGAATGTTTTTTGTGCAAAACAAATGCTTGCAATGGATTCAGAATCATGACAAACCCCTAGTTAGACCCCTCAAATCCTACTTAACACTTTGCCGTCCGAAATAGAATGGTTGTTGGTAGATTAGCCGTGAAATTTCTATTATTGTATTGTGATCTGAGACATAATATTATGTTTATAAACATGAGCCCGCCACCCCTCCTTCTTGGACAGCGCCGTTGTTTTTTCTTTTTTTTTTTTCCCAGGTCATTAGCTCACCGTGATTTTCTCGATCTCCGTTGGGATAGAGTGGTGGTTTTGGCCGAGCATCGATCTCCCCGTGCGTTTCGCGTGCGCGATCCGCGCGCATAACGATCCATGCATATAGTCCAGGAGTGACTGAACAGTCGATGTGTCCACTTTGGATAGCCTAGCACCTAGCACTCCAGCTCTGCTAGTGCTAACGTCCAAACAACAAGTGGGTGGGAGGAAGGAAGGCTGAAGAAGGAACGCCATGAGAGTCACTTCTGTTCATGTCAGACCAGCCATGAGCTATCAATGCACGAGTGGTGACTAGGGAAGGTTAGACGATCGCCGATTTTCGGATGAAAATCATTTACTTCGGTAAATACGGGAAAGTACGGGAAAAGACGATTGGCTGCCCCTCCCCCCCTAGGAAGTCCGATATAGTACGGTTTTAATATTAAGGGGCTCCCCGTGGCTTGGAAAGGGTTAAAGCAGATTTTTTTTCTGGGTATTTTCCTCTTGTATAGAAAGTCGATGGGAGCCCAACTTGATATGGATAATTCTATGGGTAATTTTCTAAATAAAGTTTGGTACCCAAGGCTAAAAATCCATCGTTAGGTCCTAAAGAAGCCTCAAAAAAAGTTTGGCGCTTTTATCCACTTCGTTTCGATAATTGTGTTAAGCCAACCCACAATATAATGGTTGATCCTTGAAATGAAAGGTTTCAGAACCACAGGACGCGATAAAAAGATATGTCGTTGTTCGCATCAATTATGACTGCTTTATGATTGTGGTGTGGACGCCTCCATCCACTATTCCACTTCAATTGAATGACAATGCAAAAAGTATGGTGCACCAATATGAAGGTTGAAAGTGAATATTAATACACATTCAACGCAATATGATCTCATTTTGTGGCTACATGACAATCTAATAATTCTATATCGTTCATTAGACAGGTCTAATACTATAATCTTTTGATAAAAGGGTGTACCAAACTTTTCTCAGTTGACTATTGTATTTTTTTCCCGCAGAATCCATTTCTGTCATGTACATTTTTGTATCATGCATAGTTAATGAGATAATTAGCATATTTGAGTCAATATGCTAATTATGCACAATACAAAAATGTACATGGCAGAAATGGATTCTGCGGGAAAAAAAGAAAAGTTTGGTACACCCTTTTATCAAAAGATTATAGGTTTAGACCCGTCTAAATTTACCAGTGGTCCAAAGTAACCAAGTAAATTAAGTACAACTTTGAGGTATTTGTACTTTACTTCTACACATCCGATCCAAATACTGTCATTAAAAATCACACTCGTGTGAACTGAGCGGTGGAGGCTGCACGCACGCACACACACACACACACACACACACACACACGCACGCACGCACGCACGCACGCACGCACGCACGCACGCGCGTGCGTGCGTGCGTGTGTGTGTGTGCGTTAATGTGAGTGTGAATGTGAATGTGTGTGAGTGTGCCTGGCCTCAGTGGCCTGAACAACAGCGCCCCTCCCTTAACATGTGTGGTCAAAAAAGGTACTTCAGGCTACAGACAGACAGACACACACGGATACACACACGGCCACGCTATGGAGACGGTGTGACCACCGCTCAACAACTTCAGCCCTATATAATTTCAGCCATTTGCAACGCATTGTGAGCTTGTTGATCTGCTATTTTCAAAAGACTCCTTGCAGATCTACAGCTAGCATTGCATTTAATCCTGACATGACATGTGCAAAACACGGTGCACCAATATGAAGGTTGAAACTAACTAACTAATTTAACGCAATGCCAGCAATATGATCTCATCACTGTGGAGATGACATCTAATAATTCAATAACAATTCTATATCATCCCCGTATTTACAGCAAATTATGCCAGAGTTCAAAGTCTGAGACCCCCAGGGTCCTTGAGCAGTTTCAGGGGGTTAGTTAGGAAGTTTGCGTAGAAAAAGGTACAGTTTCATGACGGTACAGTTCATTGGTACAAGGTCAACTAAAAGGAGATCCTAGAAAGCACTTGGCTTATTTACACAGGAAACCACTTAAGCATATCATATAACATTGAATGACAGACGGATAGAACACAGTACTATGCAGTAGACAGGCATTGACACTAAGGCTTGCCCACCTGCCCCCGGCAGGTAAATAAAACTCTCGGGCAGGTGGAGTTTGCTTTCAGGTTGCCCGACCGGGCAAGTGCTCATTTGAGAGGGAACGCAACAACCGTCTATAAACACAACACCAGATATCTGTCTAAAGTCTAAACACCTGAACGTGGCCAGAGTGCTCTGCCTTCTGGTCTGTGGAATGTAAAATAAGAGCCCTGTTTACCTATAATGTGCTGTTTTTACTGTTGCTACAATTAAAAATGTAAAATAACAAGTGTGAACCCATACCTATTTTTTATCACACAGCCCCAGAAAGTAAAATCACACCCGTGTGAACTGAGCGGTGGTTCCCCCCCGCCCGTGTGTGTGTGTGTGTGTGTGTGTGTGTGTGTGTGTGTGTGTGTGTGTGTGTGTGTGTGTGTGTGTGTGTGTGTGTGTGTGTGTGTGTGTGTGGGGCCTGGCCTGAACAACAGCGCCCCTCCCTTAAGAAAAGGTACTACACCACAGGCTTGAGGCTACATACAGACCCACATACAAACCCACATACATACAAACAAACAAACAAACATACCTACACACACGGCCACGCTATGGAGACGGTGTGACCACCGCTCAAAAAAGACGTGTTAAATTGAAGAGTAATTTTTATATTTTTTAATGGATGAGTTCGGGCAAGTGGGCATGACCTTTGGGCAAGTAGAACATGATCTGTACTTGCCCAATGGGCAAGTGCCTCTGAGACCTTTAAGCCGACATCATAGTCGCCTGGGCGGTGGAAGGCTTTACACCGCGGTGTAGTCTTTTCGAGTCTTTTTGAGTCATGAAACTACAACGTTACGTCATTCCTCGCGGTGGAGAGCTTTACACCGCGAGTACCGACACATCTCTCTGTTTTTGAGCGGTGGTCACAACGCTCCTATACGTGGCCGTGTGTGTGGGTATGTCTCCGTGTCTGTCTGTAGCCTGTCAGTACCTTTTTTGACCACACATGTTAAGGGAGGGGCGCTGTTGTTCATGCCAGACCAGACACACACACACACACGCACACACACACACACACACACGGGGGGGGGGGGGGGCCCGTGGGCCCCGTGACTATGATGTCCTGCACTTATTTTCTGACTTGCGGTGGAAAGCTCTCCACCGGTGGATAGCTCTCCACCGTACACTCTGATACGGCCTTTAGTGTCAACCCCTGGTAGATAGAGTGTAGAAATATATACAGTACAATATGTAACTCTGAGAGTGTACAAATACCGGTCCATTTGTACACTCTGAGTTAAATTAACATTGATTTTACAATACAAATTGAGGTCCCAGAGATAGAAATGCCATTAAATGGGGGTCCGTACCGTAGCCCTAATGCATGTCAAACTGGGGGTCCTTGAAATTAAAGGAGTAGTTCACCCCCAAAATGACTTTTTTTCCCCATTGATTGGAGACTTGAATTAAATCATATTTTGTTAAATGTACCCCCATTGAATTCCGAATGGGGACCCGAATACATTTTGCGTCCCCATCCAGAATCAATGGGGGTACATTAATTGTAATAAAATGATTGTCTTTAGGAATGCTTTGATTTGATTGAAGACTTTATTAGAAGTTTGCATAGAAAAAGGTACCGTTTCATGACGGTACAGTTCACTGGGACAAGGTCTACTAAAAGGAGATCCTGGAAAAGACTAAGCTTATTTCCACAGAAAACCATTAATTAATGCAACAAATACAAAAAAAAATATATATTATTGAACAAGTCTCCATGGCATGAGTAATCAGGCTTGTCAACTCTCCTGGATCTCCCAGGAGTCTCCTGGATTTTGAACCCCTCTCCTGGGAGTCTCCTGGATTGGCAAATATCCTGGATTTCTCCTGGATTTTGTATCAAACTCCCAAAATTCACCAGAACACAGGAAATTACATCTACTTTGTTAAAAATTTTCTGGGGGAGGACCCCCAGACCCCCCGCTTTAGGGGTGGGGGCAATACATGCAAGAAAGATCATACAGATATTCACTTAAGTAATGACTTAAAGATGAGAAATCATTATTAAAGATGTCCTTTTGCTTCTGTCATCAGATCTGTACTCCTACATTTGGCATATTAGGCTGAAATTGTACACATGCTAGTAAAGTAAGCCTGATAAATGTATCAAACATGCACAAAATTCAACAGAACACAGGAAAATATATCTATTCATAAGTTTTGGGGAGAGGACCCCCCAGACCCCGGTTGGGGAGTTCCGTGCACCCCCCAAAAATAAATCTCCTGGATTCTGACAGTCCAATGTTGACAACCCTGGTGAGTAATCAATAGAAAAAAGTCCTTTTGGGGGTGAACTACTCCTTTAAAACGGTTGCAGGAATCACTGCTAGCTTAAACATCTTCTTATGGGGGTCCCTGGCATGGCATGGCATGGCATCCCTTTTCAAATGGAGGGGGAGGGTCCGCAGGCTAATAAGTGTCAATGTGGGGGTCCTTGACATGAAAAAGTTTGAGAACACTGCGTTAACTTTAAGCTAGGTGTTACCTGTTGTTGACTGTTGTTGTTGTTTGTTCCAAAACGAATCGATCACAACGCTACTACGATTCGCTTAAAAAAACACACACATGCATAGACGATCAATGAGTCAAGCTAGAGTTTAAATGAAGTACTATAAATAAGTGAAAGACAAAAGACTGCCGTTGTGCTGCTTACCGCTGAAGACTCTTGGAATTTCATCTAAAGTTGTTGCTGCCGTGATGGTTTCTGACTGAGTGATAGTGATAGTGTGACTCACAGGGAGAATGTCCTGATCACACCCCTAGCCCTGAAACATGAAGATCGTCATGGATCCACCTCCGCCTGTTGTTGAGCGGTTTAGCCAATTTGCCACGTACGTCTACACAAACTTACAGATTTAAAAACTAAAGTGCTTAATGAAAATTTACGGATGTCACAATATGGTAGGCTCAAGCAAAATGAACCGCATCTTCCGTATTGTTTAATAAGAATACATTTAAATCAAATCCGGGCGCCAGCTTCTAAAAAGGTTTCAATGTATCCGAGTGCAGTACACCTCCCAACCGATGGGGTCGCGTAGTTGAAAGATCCGAGAAAGGGCCGCCGATCGGATTAAAAATAAAATTAAAATGCTTCTTATAATTAAACAATACGGAAAATATGGGCAATTCTGCTTGAGCGTAACATCGTGTAACGTCCATGAGCCTTCAGTAAGCACTTTGCGGTTGGAATCTGAACGTTTGTTTAGACTTACGTGGCAAATTGGCAATACTGTTCCTCACTCGGTTGAGGTGGATCCATGACGGTCGTGAGAGATACGACCGTCAAGTTTCAGGGAAACTCCGACTCGTCTGGGAGCAGCTCGCTTTGCATAGCTTGCCGATCCAGTCTGGGTCTAGGAGGGCTGATCCGGAAACGCTGCGTGCATGTATGTGTGCGCATAGACGAGTGTGCGCGTGTGTGCAAAGTACCGGATGCAGTAAACGGGCTCTAGACCGGATCAGAGCGCTGAATGGAAACCGTACTGTCCAATGGAAAGCAGCCAGGCTTTGTGCAGGTATTGGGGAAGGAAAGCCTGCTGGCGCAGCAGATCACAGATAACGCTGTCTCACGTGCGTTAGAGATGATGACACATCATCTCCAACATGACATAGATGCAACACACACACACAAGTGGTGTAAAGTACATTTAATTAAGTACTGCACTTGAACTATTTGTACTTTACTCGTGCATTTCCAATACTACATTTCCAATACTTTTACTTCTAATCCACTACATCTTGGATCCAAATAGGATACATTTACTCCACCACATTTATTTGAAAACTTTAGTTAAAATTGTAGTTACTTTAGATCATCATTACTACAAAACATTTAAAAAAAAACTTCAGCCATATACATTTCGGCCATTTGAAAATAGCAGCTCATACAACACATTGATTGTGAGCTTGTTCAAAAGATCTGTGTACATTCTGCAATTTCTGCACAATGAGTAGCCTACTTTTACTTTTGGTACTTTATAGCTTAAATTTTGATACCGATACTTTTGTACATTTACTCTAAATTGACCCATACAAATGGAACCAAATGAACCTGTTATCTGACAAAAAAAAAGTGAGACTTTGGCAATCATGCCATGAGGCGAACGACATTCTAATTCAGGGTGAGCCAGTTGTGTTTTAAGGAAGCTGAACTGAAACCAGTCGTCCTCCTCCTCACTGACCACAACCGTTTAACCTGTCAAAATAACTCTTGCTGTAGAAAAGGAAGGACATCATGCAATGTGATCAGTCTTGACTTGGCATTCAGCCGAATTACCCATTTTCAAGCAAGCGTGAAGTGTCACATTGCGGTTGTCTCAGGAAGGAAGGACAACAGGCACATAAGCTGCAGAGAATAACCTAAAGAAAACAAACGGAAGAGAACCATGTTGTAGCTTAAGAGTGATTAAGTAGGCGTAAACCTACTTTCCCTGCAATAATGTACAGATACTGGGATGTGGGTCAAACCTCTGGAATATTACAACTATTCCTACTAGCCAGAGATATAATTGCCCTTTGTTCCCGCTATAAAAGACATAAGTACAGTATAGATAAATGGATGATATGCAACAGATCCCTAGGCGTTCCTTCAACTTGCAAACTGTAAACCGAAACTGCAAAATACATCTCAAATGTGACCTAACAGGCCCTCCTCCTGGCACCACAGCCAAGCTACGCAGTACGCACGTGTCGAATGTACACACACACACACACACACACACACACACACACACACACACACACACACACACACACACACACACACACACACACACACACACACACACACACACACACACACACACACACACACACACACACACACACACACACACACACACACACACACACACACACCCCCCCCCCCCCCCCGGGACTCTCACTCGCCAGAACGCACAACCAGTAATAGGGCTGAGCCTGATTAAACAGTCAAATCCCTGTTGTCGCTGGTTCATGGCTGTACTAACTAACTGTGGGGGCTATACGAGCTAGGCCTTATTGTCATGACCCACCTTTGCCATCAACAACCAGTATAGAGTTGGTTCATAGAGGGGCCTGTAGGCAACCAGGAAGGACAGCTGAACAAAGCATTTAGCCATTCGTGAGCAGAGGAGACTATTGGAAGTGGAACCCATGGCCATTCTGACCGTCTTAAATGAGCCCTCTGGGAACACGCATTTGCCTACTTGGCCTGTTCCTCAATCTTTTCTCCATGTGGGGGGCCTGCTGTTTCATGGGGGTGCCAGGATAGATCAGCAGCACTCTGGAGGAATCCAAACTCAAGTCTTCAAGGTGGTGGGCAGGGATTTTACCACTGTGCCACCCAGATGCCCCAAACAAGGCATTGATTAAAATCAGGAGGGGTTAGGGCACTCAAACAAGCAGGCAAAGGGTCAAAACCAAGGAGCAGTCCAAGTCAGGAAAACAAATCCACAAGAGAAGACAATAATCCACTTTCCACTGGCAGGCAAAAGGTCAAACAAGCAGAGGGCAGGGACGTGCTGGGCCCCTGATTCAGCCTGGGAAAAAGGGTTGTAGAGGCCCTCATTGTGCGCTATAGAGCGCGCTGCTGCTACTCAAAGATTTGCCATTTCAGCTCATGACTAGTGACAAGCCAGTGGGCCATTTACATGAGTTATATTTTGTCGTTGTCGGGTGGAAACCTTGTATGTCTAAAACCGTTTGCTTTGTATTTATCATTTAAAAAAGGATTTAAATTTGTGAAAACAGACCGGCTGTTTACACTACTTTTATGCGACGGCCTTGTATGATGAAGCAGGGCTTTGCTTTGCAAAAAGATTTACAAATTTGAAACTTGGAGATACGAGGTTTTCAGTGACGATTTACTTTGTTGGCTGCCCAGCCCCCAGAGTAAAGTAAGTTTAAAGTAAACACTAGCCAGACCTTTTAAAGACCTGCTCCAAAAAACTCAGCTGTACCGCAGTAACCTCGCCTGCCAGGCTTTCTCCCGGGAGAGAGCCTGGTGTTCGTTCACAACAGACCGTTTGGTTTCCGCCTAAAGCGCGGAAACCACTAGAAGAAGCGGCGTCGCTTTGATTTGGTTCCCACCGTTTGTTTCCCCAATCCCTATTAAAATGCTCCAGTAGCCTAGTGTGGTCTTGCCGGTCGCTAAAAGTTGGACTAAAACATGCATATACCAAACAAATTTTTCAAAAGCAAAACTACTCCGCATCGAGGAGTTTATTAGGTAGGCCCTAAAAGTATGTCCTTGAGCGCAGGGGAATTATTTTGGGTTAAAACTGTTTCCGGTGGATATTTCCGGCGAAATTGTAGTCCTTGAGTACTACAACATGACGTTTTGTGGTTTCCGCTCCAGACCGGTTACAAACCCGAAAAGTGAAGTGATCCCAGACTAGTACCGCAGTATGTTCAGGCCTACTGGTATGCTCCACCCATTATACCTTTGACTCCACCCACCTGTGACTAGGCAGGTGGAGGAGTTTAACTACAGCCACGCCACAGATATACACAGGGGTGAGATGCCGTGGGCTCGGTGAGCCCACACTTATTTTGCTGCACGCACGCACGCCTCATATGCACACTAATTAACAATAAAAACAGCATGCGGGCATGACGTCATGAATTTAGAGGACCCACACTTCTAAAATCAATATCACACCACTGGATATACAGTAACACATTAGATGTATTTAACCAATATAACTTAACCTTGGATGAAAATAATTCAGGACTATAATAGCCAGGAGGGATAGCATCTTGAAACTGGACTACCTTGTTCCCTGATCTTTTGCCCAGGTGGGTGTGGTTTTGAGGTTAGGTGAGGTCTATTTTTAGGTTGATTAGACATACAACAGCCACAGCCACCTGGGCGAAACACCAAAGAAAGAGAGAGTCCCGTCTTGAAACAGGTCTGGTGAAGGACAAGAGCTGCGTCTCAAGTCCTTAAATCAAATCCTATTTCCTATTTCCTTGCATGTATGTTAGTCCCTCCCATTGAGGAAATAGAGAAGAGGAGACATCCCATTGGCCATTTCTGATGACAACATCACAGGTGATAGGCCAACTCCCAGTGGGCGGGACTAACATACAAGGAAATAGGAAAGAAGTGTAGGAAAAAAGGATCCAATTTAAGGACTTGAGACACAGCTTTAAGTAGGCCTATGGTGAAGGGAGGCATTCAGCTGCCCCCATGAGGAGCAGATTAGGGGTCAAAAGGTCACAATACTGTGTGAGGAGGTGCTGGAGGGAGGCGCCACCTGGAGTGGAGGAGGTGCCAGCGGGTATGAGCATGGCATCATCATCATACCCGGATGTTATGGTGTGGAACACTGCTATGTGGCAAAAAAATACTTTCTGGCCTTGACCGCCCATTATCCAAACAAATCTGATTGCATTAAACAACGTTAAATTCATGCACATACCCTCTATAAACCTGACTGACAAGGAGTTACAAGGGTCCTTTAAATGAAAAGGTTTGAGAACCACTGTGAAACATTTAATGGAACAAGAGCCTTCATTAGTATCATTGGTAACAAAGTAAACAAACTGTGTAAGTAAGTAAGGAAGAGGTCCAATTTCTGTCCAATATGGCTGTTGGGAAAGAGGCGAGAGGGTGCAGCTCCGGGGACAGCCCATGAGTCCTAAATGGTAAATGGTAAATGGTGCATTTATATAGCGCTTTTTTCCAAAGCGCTTTACAGAGATTGTGCATTACATTCACCCATTCACGCACACATTCATACACCGGTGGCGGAGGAAACCATGCAAGGCACCAACCTACTCACCGGGAGCAACTAGGGGTTCAGAGTCTTGCCCAAGGACCCTTCGACATTAACTCAGGGGGAGCCCGGATTCGAACTGGGAACCCTTCGGGAACCCTTCGTGCTCTAATAACGGTTTCTCTACCCCTGAGCCATGCCGCCCCACCATGAGATGTCGGACCAATGCCATGGCACCTACATCTCATTAGTCCCAATTTAGTTAGGGTTAGGTTTAGGCATAGTTTTACTGAGGTTAGGGTTAAGGTTTGGGTTAGGTTTAGGCATCATTTTACTGAGGTTAGGTTTAGGCATAGTATTATTCACCAGGTTAACATCACCAGATTGGGACTAGTGGGATAGGAACAATGACATGTGGGACCAATGCCATGGCACCGCAGCTCCTCTGCTATGCTCCTCACCTGGGTTTCTCTCCAACACGCTGGTCACCCTCATCCATATCCAATAGTCAAGCATTCCACTTCAGAAGGATCTGTGTAAAAAGCCGTCGCTCTGTTTGCTGGCATGCGTCACATGCTCCTACATGGCACGCCACTAAAAGCATGAGAATCAGGGGTGTAAAGTTGGTGAAAACATTTGTATTGTCCTCTGTTTAACCTGGCTGACTGTCTACAACGATTAATAAGCTATTTAAGCAAAGAAAACAATCAAAAGGCAACACTCTTATCTCAGAAAGCAGAATACTCATTCACGACTTAAAAAGGAAAACAGCATAAGTTCCACCACTTACTTTAATGATGCATCCAATTGTAGATAATGCTGGAGGGACAACACTACAAACATACTTCAAACATGCTTCCACTAACTGAGGACACCCTGGCCAGGCTTTTAAAGACCTGCTCAGGTGCGCCTCATTAGCAGGCACGTGCACACATAGACATCAAAGGGGGCTTGAGCACCTGCCCTTTTATCTGTCTGTAAAAAGTGCCCTCTCCAGACCACGAATGCAGTTTTTTACTATGGTGAAAGAAATGCAAATGCCCTCCAAAGCGTCGCGCCGCGACGCGTTGTGAGCTTGGAGGTCTGCTATTTTCAATATTTTCACAAAAAGGCCTTTTTAGAAATGTCAGCCCCTGCCTCTCTAACATTCTCTGCACGTCCCTGCTCATTAGGCCTACCTGTAAGCCCCACCCATCTAGGAGGGGCATGAAGGAGGCTTTTCTGCTGTCAGTGGGAAAAGTACTACATTTCTTTACTTAAATAAAAGTATCATTACTGCAATGTATGTAGAAACATACAAATAAAAGTCTGGAATTCAAAATGTACTTTAGTAAAAGAACAAAGGTATTGGTATCAAAATGTACTTAAAAGTACCAAAAGTAGAAAGTACTTATTGTGCAGATCATAAGTTTTCAAATGTAGAAAATGTCAAAAAAATCTTTTGAAAATAGCAGATCTACAAGCTCACAATGTGACGTATTGTGAGCTATGATTTGTATAACTGACTAAATCTACAAAGTAACTAGTAACTAAAGTTTTAAAATAATTGTAGTACATAAGTGCAGTAGTACTTGAGTAAGTTACTTTACACCACTGTTTACTGTCACACTCACTCACTAGGCTATTTAATATTCACATTGTCACCCATAAAAAATATATTAAAAAAAGCCTTAGATTTAAAATGCAGGGACGGCCCTAAGCCCCCCCTCCCCACGAACACAATTGTGATGAAAAATATGTATGAATTAATAAACAAAATATATATGAATATGCGACAGACAACTGACTGACGTCTATGTAAACCATACTATATGGACAGTTTGTTCTGCAAGTCACTATGCTGGAAAGCGTCTTCAGCCTCACAAAAATCCTATCAGATCACCTACAGTCCACAGATTTGGAGCTGACATCTGCCAATGATCTGGTCTGTTCAGTTATCAATACCCTAAACGAGAGAATCACATTTGTCGTATTAGTATTATTCATTACTGTTTGTTGCCAAAATCTTGCTGCTGTGTTCTCACATTGTTGTATTTCTCCCAGTAGGGAGTTTTTTTGTCGTTGTTGGACAGGTTTTCAAACCCGCTTTGGATGTGTGTAATCTGTGGGAAGTATGTGTCTTTGATGTCTTGATACAGTGGGCAGGTCTCACCTGTCCTGTCTCACCTGTTCTCACTCACTGCTCATTAGCAGCTATTAGACAGTAATATATGTATACTGCCTGAGTGCCTGTCCTTCTAGTGATTGTCAGTAGCAGCAGCAGCAATAACCCCTCTGTACTGGAGTCTCATCACAAACAATGGTTTGATGCATCACTGAAGTGAGTTGACTGCTCATGATTCTCATTTGTTGTTTAACTGGTTTTGTGATTAATGCAATTAATGTTACAGTTTACTTGTTTTCCTTGGAAACTGAGTGGGTGGGGGTGTGGGTGTTTAGTGTTTGTTTGGATATCGTCACTGTCTGGCCAAAACCTCTTAACTCCATTTTTTGCGTTTTTAGATTTTTTGGCATAAATCAGGGTATTGAACACCCTTTACATCTGAGTGTTGGTTAAAATAATATTGAACCAATGGAAAGTAGTAAAAAGTGCTTGGGACAAAACCTCCTAACTCAACTTGAGCTCATTTTCCTGAAAATGAACATTTTGGAGTTAGGAGGTTTCGGCCCGACAGTTAGCAGATATATGAACCTCAAATGAAGGAGTGTTCTTTTATTTTATTTCTTGGACTGACTTAGGTTATGCTGCACTGTACTATAGCTACAATTCTGTACCGTTAAGAAAAATAAATTTTGAATTAAACTGATAACAATTGTATTTGTCTGCTCTTCTATCATAGGCCGTATTGCGTTATAAGGAAAAGTGCTTAGAAAATGAATTTCGTTCCCACGTCTGGGCACTACTCATTCAATGCATTTTTGCATAGACAATACCCCTGTGGACTTTGGGTTAAAAGTTCTCCGCACGAAACCTGCACGACTTTTGTCACCAGCCAGAATTGTATATAAAAGTGAATAACAAAAAAACAAAAATCTTGTGCTGCTGTTTTTGCTTGTAAAATGTACTATATTGATTTTGGCAACACAAAATCTTTCTCAAATGTCATAAATACATCTACTTAACATCTGAAACAAGTATTGGTGCCTTTGTATTCTCATATGTGAATTTAGATAGTGAAATATAGCAAATTCGTTGAAGAAAACGCCTCAATGTACAGTATGTGATTGGCACCCAGCAAAATGAAACATACACTTAGTAAATTTTGCTAAAAGCGTATGTCTCATACATAACAAATCTCACAGCCAACTGTGCAAACGGAAATAGAAACGATGAGTGCGAGATAAAGCGGATGTGATGCAACCGCTCCCTTGGTGCAGTAGAAATAACATGTCCTACTGGAAGCGGTATGTCTCCTTTCAATATTTCTGAGGGCGTTATTTCGTCTTTCTCTGGTGTTGTTGGTGTTATACCTCCATGATGTTTTCGAACGTTTTCTTAAACTATACACCCATAACAAGAATAGGCCGCTCGAATGACTTTGTCTGAGCTATTGTGTTTCTGTTATGTTTCCAATGGGACTACAGTTCAGTGCAGAACTGGCTACTTCCGATACTCGCCGTTCGGGAGCTGCCGTTCCAGACTCTATATAGCATTCGGAGATTGTGGAATAGTTGTCTGGCTACGCGAGACTACCCCCCAACCAAAAGAAAAACGCATACAAATGTTGGCAGCATAAGTAAACGTAAGGCTGTGCTGTGACAAAATACAGCAAATGTTAAGCTTTTTCCTCCCACATGTATGTACAGTAGGAGCGAGATCATTTAGCGACCTACAACCGGGTCGCGACGTGGTCGGTAGTTTTCAGCGACCGGGTCGCTAAATCGAGCGACCGGGTCGCTAAATCACCGACCGCGCCGCTAAATCGACCGACCCGGTCGCTAAATCTACCGACCTGCCTGCAGTTTTAGGTCGGTAGATTTAGCGACCCGGTTGGTACATCTAGTGACCCGGTCGGAAGATTTTGCGCCCCAGTCGGTCGATTTAGCGACCCGGTCGCTCGCTTTAGCGGCGCGGTCGGTGATTTAGCGACGCGGTCGGTGATTTAGCGACCCGGTCGGGAGGTTGCGTGGCAGGTTAGCCTAACTGAGGTAAGGTTACTGAGGTTAGGTTTAGGGTTAGGGTTAGGGTTAGTAGCCCGGTGGTCGGTGGAAGCGACCACCGGTCGGTGGATTTACCTACCCGGTCGCTGGATTAGCGTCCCGGTTGGTGGAATTAGCGTCCCGGTCGGTGGAATTAGCGACCCGGTCGGTGGTTTTAGCGTCCCGGTCGGTGGTTTTAGCGTCCCGGTCGGTCGATTTAGCGACCCGGTCGGTGTTTTAGCGTCCCGGTCGGTGGTTTTAGCGTCCCGGTCGGTGGTTCTAGCGTCCCGGTCGGTGGTTTTACCGTCCCAGTCGGTCGATTTAGCGACCCGGTCGCTGAAAACTACCGACCACGTCGCGACCCGGTTGTAGGTCGCTAAATGATCTCGCCCTCTCTCTGTATGTATTGCATAAGCAAATCTTGAAATAAAACAATTATTTAGCTAATTTTACATGCTGACATGGTGCGTATATTACTCATCCCTATCACGTTCATCCAGGGGTCATCAATATGTCTGTACTACGGACAAAATGTGTCAGTGGCTGATTTTATATATTTGAATGTCTTGTTTTTGATCATAAGACCCAATTAATGAATTCGAAGTCGACAGGTTTTCTTCAAAATATCTATGACATTGTGACATTTTGGCATATTAGGAGTCCAACCAGTACTAGTACGCCCTTAACTCTGAGATTGTACAAATGGAACCAAATGGATCTCAGAGTTACACACATGTTATGGTAATTCAGGGCTTGCTCTTCTATGTGTTTCTGGTAGATATTATTGTCCACTCATTTAGTATGTCCGTGGCAAAAAAGATATTTCGACATAAATCTCCACCAAAAGCCAGCATGGTGATGAATGACCCTTGCTTAATCAGAGTCATCATCCCATAAAGCTTGTTTCTTTTGAAACATTCTCACAGTTCTGGCACTCCGTTTCCAACCTGTTCTGGCACTGAAATAAATCAGTACAAGACAGTCTTGCAGACATACTGAACAGGTTTGCTTGTCTTCAACTATAGTGAACAACATGCAAAACACTTGACTGTGGAATCAGCACATTGTCCTGTAGATATGTTGAGCAAGGATGATGTGGTCACTGTAGATGGGTTAGTGTCCACTGCTGACATGGTGTGGGTTGGAGGGGTGGAGGTGGAGCATAGACTTGAGCTCTGCAGAGACAGGGCTGAGTGTAATGCCATCCAGAACGCTTGCTTCCATGGCATCAGCATTATATGTCTGTTCCAGTAGCATATCAAAAGAAACACTACTGTTGTGGCTGCCATCTGCTCGTCAGCCAACAAATACACCTGCCATCAGTGCTTCATGTACCTCTGAAGCTGTTTCCGGTCATTCCTTCATCTAAGGCAAATACAAAGGTAAAGATTGCTGCCCGTACTTGTAGTGGCCTACTAAAGTGAGGTAGGGTAGCATTCTTGCTGATTCACAGAGATGTCCTGTCCAGTCACCTTCCCGCTCGTAGTAGATAAACCTTTGGAGAATATCTGACACTCCAGGAAGTTTGCCCAGAGGACTGCAGTTGATTGCCCATTGAACGATTCCTGAAAAGCAGCAGCTGATCTCCTAAAGGCTCTAACAGAGTCCAGGGTGAAGAGCTATTCACTTCACCTCGTTGTAGTTTCCTAGCTATCACCTAGGCTTTGTTATGTATTTTTAGGTGATAGCTAGAAAACTACACCACGGTGAAGTGAATAGCTCTTCACCCTGGACTCTGATAGAGACTGCCATCTCTGGATGCCTTGTCATTTCTAACTTCTGCCAGTTATCTCTTTTTCAAACAGGACTTTGAGGGCATGTAAAGTTTGGTAGTATTATGTCTTTTCAACAAACATCTTCTTGACAGCTGCAACAAGCAGATCATCTGCCCCTGCATCCCTGATAATCTTGCAAATAGCCTTCATGTTCAGTAGTTGTGAGCTTGGTGGAAGCCTCCCAGCAACAGGACTACATTGCCAAACTCATTTTCGTGATAATGGTGTACTTATGTAGTGAAGAGTCGTTTCATCTCTTTTCTGAGGACAGAAGGATCAGTTGGCGATGCTGGGATGAGTGGAAGGTAGCCAATAATGCTAGCCTGTGGGTGAAAGTTTACACAGAATGCTGAAAAGCCAGGTAAACCAGCTTCTGTATCTGGAGGAGAATTTGGCAACTGTGATGTTGGAAGCTATTCTACCTACAGTAGGTGCCACACAAGTAAAAGGTCTTCAGCCAAGCCATCTGATGGAGTCTCTAGAATCTCCAACTTCCCAGTGCTCAGGAGACCTGGACTTCTGTCTGTCTTTGCTTGCTGACAAGAAACACTTGGGATTAGGTGGTTCAGCAATGTGATGAATTAAAAATGTCATCTTTAAGATACCTTTAGCTGTATGTACGTTTTCTCTGATTTTTCTCCGCAATCATCGCCACAACTCTTGATAGAATCTGAGGTAAAACTGACCAAAATGTGTTCCTATTGCTTTTGTCATAACAGCCAGCTGTCATTGTAAAAGTCATAGCAAAGCTCATTTTCGGGTGGCGTCCATCTTGGAAATATGTAAATTAAAGATCCAGACACACCCAATCATGAAGATAAGTATTCCATTGTGTTTCTCTTGATGTGAAACCATGAAATAGACACCAAGTTACTTGTCATTATAACAAAATTACAGTCACTGACAATCACTTACATTGAAGCGTTTCCTTCAACAAATTTGCTACATTACATGATCTAAATTTGCATATGAGTATACTAAGGCACCAATACTTGTTTCAGATGTTAGGTAGATGTATTTATGACATTTGAGAAAGATTTTGTGTTGCCAAAATCAATATAGCAAATTTTACAAGCAAAAACAGCAGCACAAGATTTTCGTTTTTTTTGTTATTCCCATTAAACACATTTCTGGTTGGTGACAAAGATTGTGCAAGTGACATGCGGTAATCCAGTATCTGACTTAAAGTCCTGTTCGCAATTTGGTGTTAGGGGAGTTTCTCACCTGAACTGAGTCAGTGGGTCCCTAGACATGAATAATCACAGAGGTGCTCGTCCGCCATAGTGCCAGGAATGGCGCAATGGCCAAATCAAATATGGCCACCAATCGCCTATGATGAAAATCTAACTTTTCTGTTTCTGGGTGTATATGCACGTGTAATACCTCCATTTGGACTAATTGTGGTGTGGGGAATTCATTTCTGATATTGTTTTGACCATTTTGGGTGATTTGGACCTCAAAAGGTCATGGTCAAGGTCATTTTGCTATTCCGAAGACCGTGGGCCATAACTTGGCCATTGTTAGGAGTAAAAACAGGTGCAGTAGGTCTAAATCAACTAATGCTGACATGTATAATTCATTTCTGACATTGTTTTGACCATTAAGGATCATCTTGTCTTTGAAATATCAATGTCAATGCCATTTTTCAAAAACGATTTTGTTCATTACTTGCACTTTTATAGTATTTTTTGTAAGTTTGTTACTATTTTATAGTAAGTTTGTTTTGTTTAGAACAAAAAACATACTAGTGAGAAATACAACAACTAAACACCCACATTTAACTTTAAAGGGGGGTTTTAAATGAGTGTTTAAATGAGCAAATAAGACTATTTACAAATAAAAGTGACAAATAAAATTACACAACAAAATAACACACAAAATTAAATAACAATTTCCCTCAAAGTGCACCATATTGTGATTGTGTGCATGCAAGTTAGTATGAGGTGTTTTTACAGGATGGATTTGTCATTGTTCCATGGCAAAATATGATGCACAGAACTTCATCAGTTTCGGGTGTCTTGCTTCAGACATGGCAGGAGTGTACTAAAGTCAAAGTCCTCCTTCCATCCATCAGAGCTTGACATTGACTTTTTGAGGCAGTTGTCCTTTGGACAAGTATATTTCCCATTCACTTGTCCGGGGACAAAAGTCACTTGACCCCCCTTTCTCCCTCCACTCCATAGTATGGGCACTTGTCACAGACAACAGGACAAGCCTTTATGTCATGCCCTGTTCCATGTTCCATTGGTTCTAGTCTTTCCTCAGGTTCCTTGGCTGTTGCAAGCAGGTGGCAAGAAATGCGCTAGAAAGGTGCCTTGTTGGTCTCAGCAGTTGTACTTCTCTGCTACCAATGCTGTGTCTTGTTCTGTCAAGGTCTTTGACTCTCCAAAGTTTGTTAGATATTGTACTTGGTCAGAAGCCATAACTACATGTTTAATCCTCACCTGGCCCATGCAGTCATCTCCTGTCTCCAAGGCATATGTGCTTTGATCACTGTCTTGGCTAGTGGTGCTCCAAGATGAGACTGCTTGATGCAGTTTAGTGCCATACTGCTGCCAGATCTCCTTCATCCCCAGTGCTTGGAAATATGGGGTGTAGTATAGCAGTAATGTGAAGGAGACTACAACTCTCTGGGGTCCGCTCATAGTTAGGTTAGTGAAGGTTAGGGATAGGCTTAGTTATAATGGAGGCTGTACATGCACCAGGTGTCAGCCTCCTCAATCCTATTCAAGATGTCTGGGATCTCTTCTCCACTAGCGACATCATCAACAGAGACAACAGAGCTGATAATGGTAAATGGACTGCATTTACAGTATATAGCGCTCTTCTCCAAAGCGCTGTACAATCTATTTCACATTCGCCCAACAAACACATTCACACATACATTCACACCATGAAACCATGCAAGGTGCTCATCGGGAGCAGTTAGGGGTTCAGTGTCTTGCTTAAGGACACTTCGACAAATAAGCAGGAGGAGCCAGAAATCGACCCTGGAACCTTCAGATTCCAAGGCAGCTGTTCTACCTACATCGCCACAAGCTTGAATGGACACCATATTCCGAACACACAGCTGGAGAGCTGTTTGTTCTCCTCAGACACCCAGAATTTGTAAAGTTGATGAGGGATGGGTGCGTCTTTCGACTCTGTTATCTCTGATGATGATGAGTGGCTCCCTGCAAAAGGGGCTGGAGGTGAAGAGATCCCAAAGTTTGAACTAGATTGGAGAGGCTGTCACCAAACTGCTGGTACATGTGGAGTCAACTGGCCCTATTATAACTAAACCTACCCATAACCCTTACCTAATTGAGGGAATAATGGGTCGCCAGGATTATGAGTGGACCCCAGAGAGTTGTCGTAGTGATACTTCCAAGCACTGGGGATTAAGTAGATCTGGTAGCAGTATGGCACTAGGTGTGCAGCGGCACATGCTTCTACAGCATCAAGCAGTCTCTCATCTTGGAGCACCACTAGCCAAGACAGTGATCAGGGGACATATGCCTTGGAAACTGGAGATGACTGCATGGGCCAGGTGGGGGACTAAGCATGCAGCTATGGCTTCTGACCGAATACAATATCTAACAAACTTTGGAGAGGCAAAGACCTTGACAGAACAAGACACAGCATTGGTAGCAGAGAAGTACAACTGCTGAGACCAACAAGGCACCTTTCTAGTGCATGTCTTGCCACCTGCTTGCAACAGCCAAGGAACCTGAGGAAAGACTAGAACCAATGGAACATGGATGGATGCAAGGAACACTTCGACTCTCGAGGATATGGCTGCCTTGCTGATGGATATCGGTGCATCATATTTTGCCATGGAACAATGGCAAATACATCCTGTAAAAACACATCATACTAACTTGGATGCACACAATCACAATATGGTGCACTTTGAGGGAAATTGTTATTTAATTTTGTGTGTGCTTTTGTTGTGTGATTTTATTTGTCACTTTTATTCATAAATAGTCTTATTTGCTCATTTAAACACCCATTTAAAACCCCCCTTTAAAGTTAAATGTGGATGTTTACTTGTTGTATTTCTCACTAGTATGTCTTTTGTTATAAACAAAACAAACGTAATATAAAATAGTAACAAACTTACAAAAAATACTATAAAAGTGCAAGTAATGAACACAATCGTTTTTGAAAAATGGCATTGAAATTGATATTTCAAAGACAAGATGATCCTTAATGGTCAAAACAATGTCAGAAATGAATTATACATGTCAGCATTAGTTGATTTAGACCTACTGCACCTGTTTTTACTCCTAACAATGGCCAAGTTATGGCCCACGGTCTTCGGAATAGCAAAATGACCTTGACCATGACCTTTTGAGGTCCAAATCACCCAAAATGGTCAAAACAATATCAGAAATGAATTCCTCACACCCCAATTAGTCCAAATGGAGGTATTACACGTGCATATACACCCAGAAACAGAAAAGTTAGATTTTCATCATAGCCGATTGGTGGCCATATTTGATTTGGCCATTGCGCCATTCCTGGCACTATGGCGGACGAGCACCTCTGTGATTATTCATGTCTAGGGACCCACTGACTCAGTTCAGGTGAGAAACTCCCCTAACACCAAATTGCGAACAGGACTTTAAGTCAGATACTGTATTACGGAGAACTTTTTGTTTCTTACTTACTATCAATAGATCTTTCTAATGAAGCAAAGTTTATGTAGTGCCCATGGGGCGGGAACGAAACCGAACGATACCAGCCACGCAATACAGCCTATCAAGACATTTTTTTGCTTTAGAGCCCCACAACCTTTTCATAGATTCAAACTCGTTTTTCTGCTATACCACCAAAATGTGGAAAGCCTTACCGAAGGCCATAAAGGAGTGTGGATCACTAGCATCCTTTAAAATTGCCCTGAAAAAACACTTACAGGCAGCAGCCGTTCGCAACTGGTAAAAAAAACTAACCTAGCCCAACCCTACCCTCCCCTGCCCCTTCTTTGTATATACTTACTGTTTGTTTAGACTTACTGTTTTCTTTTTTTGTTCTATCATTTTTTTTCCTTTACATATCTACTGCATAGTACTGTGTTCTATTCGTCTGTCATTCAATGTTATATGAGATACTTAAATGGTTTCCTGTGGAAATAAGCTTAGTCTTTTCATGGATCTCCTTTTAGTAGACCTTGTACCAGTGAACTGTACCGTCATGAAACTGTACCTTTTCCTATCTAATAGTCTTCAATCAATCAGACAGACAGACAGACAGACAGACAGACAGACAGACAGACAGACAGACAGACAGACAGACAGACAGACAGACAGCACAATCATTAGTGTATTTTGGATTCATGTCAATGTGTGTATTCAGATATTTAACCACTTGAAACGTCAATACTTAATACACTTGACCTTTCACTCTGTGCTACGGTGCTTTTTTCCCCTCTACACCAAACCTCTTTGCCGAAAATAGACGATCTACAAGCTCACAACGAGCTTGTAGATCTGCTATTTTTGGCTAAAGTATCAGAATATGGATGCTAGAGGAAAATTTGTTGTAACATTGAGGACCCCCAAGGGGTCCTGGACCCCCTGTTGAAGACCCCTGTGTTAGAATTTACAATTAATATCTTAGACTTCAATATTTCACTTATGATCTTATATTGTCTTGTAAACAGCAACTGGAATTGTCTTGACATATTTTGTGAATGGGTTTTATTTCAACTAGATGTGATTGCTTGAAAGAGAAACGGATGCAGTGACAGCAGAAGGTGTGTTTAGGAGTGGACCTTTTATTCAAATTAAATCATTGCACCAACATCAGCATCACTATTCCTGTGCATGAAACAATTCAAACCAAAACAACACATAGGATCTCAGTTCTTTCTGGCACACACACACACACACACACACACACACACACACACACACACACACACACACACACACACACACACACACACACACACACACACACACACACACACACACACACACACACACACACACACACACACACACACACCCCCCCCCCCCCCCCCCCCCCCCCAATGAAAAAGAAACATGGATGCAACAAGAGTCATAAGCTAAGTTTTTACAAGACAAAAAGTCAATAATAAACTTGAGAACGGAACAGACAAATCAAGATTAATACAAAACCGAATAACAACAGTAACATTTCAGGATCCAGGGACATTTCAGAGTAATTTGCTGTGGTCTTACAGGTGACATCTGGAACGCACCTGTGTCGAGTTGGACTTTAACGGCTTCAACCATTATTTTAAGCCTCAGCTATTACAATACAATCGCTGTATACAAGCTCAAAGCGCTGCGAGCTTGTAGATCTGCTACTTTGAAAATGTGTGCAAATCTTTGAAAAAATTGATGTTTTTAAAGTGAACATTTTGAACCCAAATCTTTGCTTCTGGAACAACATATTGAGTTTTTCCAAAATAATAATACTTTATAGATTTAGAAGACATTTATAACATCTGGTCAATATAGTCAAAGACTTGCCCCAATTGTCATGATTTTACAAAAACAGCAGATCTACAAGCTTGTATATCTGCTATTTTTGAAAAGCCAAAGTATAAAACAATGGTTAAGTGGTTCAAATCGGACATGACACTGATGCGAAGCCTCTCCTGTAATCCACAGACGTAATGAAATCTTACCCTGGCATGTGTGTATTACTAATACATGTGTGTATTACTAATACATGTGTGTATTACTAATACAGATGACATGATGACATGTGTGTATTACTAATACAGATGACATGATGGCATGTGTGTATTACTAATACAGATGACATGATGACATGTGTGTATTACTAATACAGATGACATGATGACATGTGTGTATTACTAATACAGATGACATGATGACATGTGTGTATTACTAATACAGATGACATGATGTGTATTACTAATACAGATGACATGATGACATGTGTGTATTACTAATACAGATGACATGATGTGTATTACTAATACAGATGACATGATGACATGTGTGTATTACTAATACAGATGACATGATGTATATTACTAATACAGATGACATGATGACATGTGTGTATTACTAATACAGATGACAAGATCGCGTTCAGCGGAGTTCATGTTCGCTGATCAAGCTTGTCCTGTTTGTACTTGCTGCTCAAATAAAATACGTGAGGCATCAAGCGCAAATTCAGACCCAAGAGTAGGGCTGTCACAATTATTACATAATCTTATAATCGCAATTATTTGAGGTAATCGCAATTATTTTGCATAATCGTCATAATCGACTCCATGTTGAGAAATGTTAATATCATTTCAAACACTTTCAAAAAGTAGTGGAAATAGCAGATCTACAAGCTCACGATGAGTCTCATCGCGACACGTTGATTTCCACTATCAATGTTCTTGATAGTATAATTGAAGTATAAAGTTGTCAAATATGTCAGTCATTTCTTTATATATTTAGGTTATGTGTCATAACTGCCATGTGCAACTTCAAAGCCAACAAGCCAAACAGAAATGTAATCGTCAACGACAAATACACAATTAAATCGTTAATCGCAATTATTTGAGTGACAATTACTCGTCATGTAAAATGTCATACCTGGAAGTTTTGCGTGAACCCAGAGAAGTGGAAGCACGATTATCATTATCATCAAGAAAAATAAAAGAAGGTGATCTACGGAGTGCATCATCAATGAGTAAAGCTTGATTCACACGCAGTGGTGTGCAACCGGGAATATCTGCAAGCTTGCAACGCATCGTGAGCTCATAGATCGGCAGTTTGCGGTTGTGCAACACTGGCACACCACTCAGGTGTTACAACAAGGCACTGGTTTGTTCAGAGAATGGAATGGGTTTATTCTTTGGTTCTTTAGGGTTAAAAAAAGAAAAGAAAAAGATTCTGAAAAAAAAAAAAAAAAAAAAAAGGTTGTCTCCAGTGCAGCCGTCTGTGGGCTGAAAAAAATCGGTCAGACCCTAATTTACAGTACAGAATAAGACAGAATAAAGCCATAATAAGAAATAATGTGCTTGTAATTAGAAATAATATGTTTTCATTAGACAGAAACAAACACAGTTATACCTTACGTCCCTACATTATGTTCTAATCATTTAACAAAGATCTTCTCAGGGTGGGAAACCTCTTTCATACAGTATTTTGTGACAGAGCCAAATATCAATTGCTAGATATCTCGAAACGCTCGGGAAGCAATCGCCGAGCGCTAGAATAGCGGCCAGATCTTCTCGCAGTACTTTTCACACAAAACGAGCAAAACCTCGGCGAGCAGCCCGATCTTGCGGCAGATCAGCGTTTTTGTCGGCGAGCGCCAAAAATGGTCGGCGACAGCACAATCGGCTCAAAAACTTGGGCAGTGTGTTCAAGCCCTTGTTCAATTTCCAATTAGAACAGTATAACTGTTTGTTTCTGTCTAATGAAAATTTATTATTTTGTCTTATTATGTAATGTAAATTAGGGTGGGACCAAAAATCCCACCTTCTCCCCTGTATTCTCCAATAGAATCTACCTGGATGTCATGCAACCACATCATCTTTATTTTCCTGGCCTCTGTGTGCCGAGTGCTCTTGGCTCAATTCTTTTTTTTTTCTTTCCTTTTTTTCTTTTTTAAACCAAATAAATCACATTCAATATAGAAAATCCACAACGACGACAAAACGTAAAAAAGAAAAAATACAGAAAAGGACTGTGAGGGATGTGAGAGGACATAAAAGAGAAAACGGAACCGCGTCAACCACATTGTCCTTAAATTAGGCATTTTCCCCATCAACTTGTAACAACGAACTTGTAACGACTCAACCTCGACACACGTTCATACACGGCTAAATCCTGAGGAGTAATTTAACCCTCTCACGAAGGTAACAACTTTTTTACATGACTTGTCAAAGGACTAAGTCCGGACCCCTGGGCCGTTGCAGACCCATTCATCCAACTGGGAAACCCCAGGAGACCGACAGACCCGGGTTGAATCAAATGTAATACTCAGGATTAGAGACCCTATTGAAACCATGTTTTACCCTGGATCATTTCAGTGGTAAAACATTAGCTTTAACACTTGAAGACCAACTTATGCTCTGAGCGACAAGTGTCGACCAACAAGACGAAAGCGACGAAAGTGACGTCAAAACAACAAATTATTATTCTTTTCGTCACGGGACACCTCCACCGATGGTGTCACGTACCTCTGGTTGAAGATGCCTTCATAAAATGCACACGTCCAGGGGTGGCACACCAAATTCTGGGCCCTGGGTACAAGGATTCACATAATTATTGTGTGCTTTAACTATTGAAAAATAGCTCATCTACAAGCTCGCAGATCTAAGCTTGTAGATCTGCTATTTTTGAAAAATCGTGAACATTTGTGCAAGTCTTTGAATATTTCAAATCCTTCTGTTTGTTTCTATGTCAGTGGTGCTCAAACCTTTTCATGCGAAGGACCTCCAAAATGATATGTGTTTGGCCATGGATTCCCATCTCAACATATTTAGTCCCAGGGACCCCCCAAAAGCAAAACTTGAATTACAAATGTAAGATTTGCACACATTTTCACGACTTTTTCAAAAATAGCAGAACTACAAGCTCGCAGCGCGGCACTGTGAGCTTGTGTATCTGCTATTTTTCAATAGCTGAAGTATAAAATAATTAAGGCCCTGGTAACTCAGTCCCACTTAGCCACTTTACGCCTGCCCCCATCCACTGAGTTCAAAATCGCTAAACGTGCTAAAACGACAGAACAAAGTAAATGAAAACATCTCAACGCACAACTTTTCTTTTCTCTAATTACGATCTAAAATATCGCCGTTGGCGGGCGGAAACCTCGCATCTCCAAGTTTAGAATTTGTACGTTCTTTCGCAAAGCAAAGCCCCGCTTCATCGTACAAAGCCGGCGCACAAAAGTAGCGAAAACAGCCGATCTACAAGCACACAACGCCTCGCGGTGCGAGGCGTTGTGTGCTTGTAGATCGGCTGTTTTCACTAGGTTAAATCATTGTTAAAATGATAAATGCAAAACGGAACGGTTTTGGACATACAAGGTTTCCACCCGACAACGACAATATGAACAAAGTTGCCCTTTAACCCCTCCCCCCCGCCCCCCCACATTTAATTCGTCCCCCCCCAACCCTCCCCCTCCGCTCCCCACCGGTGTGGACCTGAGACAGATCTCTCTCTCTCTCTCTCTCTGGACGGTTCAGGGCCGTCATCATAGCTCGTCGTGGTCGGCCACCTCGTCCGCCTTCAGCTTGAACTCGTCCTCCGTGATCTTGCCGTCCTGGTTGCGGTCCTGGTTGGAGAACATGTTGTCGATGATGCGGTACGGGTCGAAGCCCGGCGCCAGGCGCCCTTTGCCCTCGTTCACCTGCCGCAGGATGTAGTCGGTGAACTGTGGGGGGAAGGGAAGGAAGGAGAGAGAAGCTGGATTTAGGGTTCCCACACATCTTTACCAATTCATTTCCAAAACCTTTCCAGAATATTTAACCCGATTTTCCAGGACTGTATAACAATAATTCAGCTCAATGACGAGTGGCTTTCTCCTATGCACAGTGCCCAAAGACAGGTAGTGTATGCCAGTGGTTCTCAACCTTTTCAGGCCGCAGACCCCCCAAATAATCATAATTGAACTGGGGACCCCGGCACCCTGACGAGCACTAAGAGTTGAGAAGTTTTGTATAACACGGTTTTATTGTGAAAATAGCCGATCTACATGCTCACAACGCCTCGCAACGAGCATGTAGATCTGCTATTTTCACAATTTCTAAATTTGACAATTTGGCCAATGTTTAATTTGTCATTTCAGAGGTATTAACAAAATCAATAACCAAAGACAATGCATAGCTATTTTTTCCAGGACCTTCCAGGACCCTTGATCAATTCCAAAACTTTTCCAGTACTGGAAAAATCTTTTTCTAATTTCAAAATATTTCCAGGAATTTCATGACTGTGGGAACCCTGTGGATTTAGGGCGAGGGTCTTCAACAGGGGGTCCGGGACCCCTAGGGGGGTCCTCCAAATCTTTGTGTGATAGAAGCTCTTTTTTTTCTCCTTTTTGAGCGGTGGTAGACCGCTCCATAGCATGGCCGTGTGTGTATCCGTGTATGTAGTAGTGTATGTAGCCTGAATACCACTGGTGGCCAGAGAGGGTGCTGCTGAGTCTAGCCTGAGCATCAACTGCAATAGGCCTACACACACTCTCTCTCTCTCACACGCACGCACACTCTCTCTCACACACACACACACACACACACACACACACACACACACACACACACACACACACACACACACACACACACACACACACACACACACACACACACACACACACACACACACACACAGTAGTGCTGTTGCGTAGCCTCCACGACCACCGCTCAGTTCACACAGGTGTGATTTTTTTATATTAACCACTTGAACACTAGCGTCCATATTCTGAGAACTTTAGCCAAGAATAGCAGATCTGCGCAAGGCGTCATGAGCTTGTAGATCGGCTATTTTCGGGCAAAGAGGTTTGGTGTAGAGGAGAGTGAAAGCACAGAGTGAAAAGTCAAGTTTATTAAGTGAATCCATTTACTATAATACATTTTTTGTCTTAGGAATGCGACAAAAAACGAAAAAATATTATTGAACTCAAGTCTCCTTGGCGTGAGTAATCGATAGGGGTCATTTTGGGGGTGAACTACTCCTTTAACGGAATGGGAAAGATGAGATTGGACAAGCAAGATAGGAGAAGTGAGATAGGAAAGGAACATTTTTATTTAGTGTTTTGCCCATATAGTTACTAAAAAGCAATGTGTATGAAAGTACTCGTCGTCTTTGTCGGGTGGAAACCTCGCATCTCCAAGTTTCAAATGTGTACGTTCTTTCGCAAAGTAAAGCCCTGCTTCATCGTACAAGGCCGTCGCACAAAAGTAGTGAAAACAGCAGATCTACAAGCACACAACGGTGTGTGCTTGTAGATCGGCTGTTTTCACTAGTTTAAATAATCTTTTAAATGATAAATGCAAAACCAACGTTTTTGGACATACAAGGTTTTCACCTGACAACTACGTCATGAAAGACGGGTTAGGGTTAGCACAAGATGTAAATGTAATGAGCACACAATGTAAATGTGACAAAGACAAATGGCAGCCATAGTGCATCCAGTGGCCAATACAGGACTATAGGCTCTGACCACAGCCCTCTGTCTGCACATTGGTTCCAACATGACCCCAACAACAGAGGGCAAAAGGGACATGCAAATCACCTACAGTTGGAAATGTCAACAATACAGACGTCAGCTCTGACCAGCTCTGGAAACTGGAGCCAGGTGCGCGTCCCCAGGCAGAGGACATGGGCAAAGATGGTTAATTTATAGGGGTGTAACGATGTAGTAACTGCATCGAAATATCGTTTTTAATCAAAAAAGAAAATAAAAAAATCATAGTATATCGAAATGAAAACAGCTAAAATCAAATGGTATCATTTGACTTTGTATCTAATTGAATCGGCAGTGCAAATAATCGATTGCATCTACTTGTGCATTGTATTTAGCATTTTTAAGAAGAAAAAATTAAAAGGAGAGGTTTAATTATTTTTCCTTTCCATATAGCTACACTGGTCTATCGATAAATGTGTGAAATCTCTGGGTTCATGTCAAGGTGCAGGTTTGTCCATATGTGTTCAAATGCAATGTCCATGTATTTGCCAGATAATCACTGTGTTTACTTATTTATATCCATAATAATACATGTTTCCCTTAAAAACCTGCACTATCCACACTTTTCACAGATAAAAAAAAATGCTAAATAGTTACTATATCGATTTTAAATCATTGAATCGAATCGTATCGCCATGAATGAACCAATATCGTCCATGTATCGTATCGTTAACCATGTAACGTGATGCGTATCGTATCGCTGTTAAAATGTATCGTTACACCCCTACTAATTTATGAAGATTGTGTGGAAGTCAACTGTTAGCCACTGAATTCGTTAAGTTTGCAGATTTTACCGCAAAAGACAAGGTGGAACAGATGAGATGGGAAAGGCAGAAAACAAAACAAAGGAACAGTTTCTGGGATGCACAGCCATCACACACATCGTGATAAAAAACACTCACGATAATCGTATCGTGGATATTTAATTTAGCGTGATATTGTTCTCTGTCATGCACTGGGATCAATTCACCTTTTATTTGCTGAGCTGCGTATTCAGTACCCTTTAAACCTTCTATAATTGGTAAAAGGTACTTATAATATACATACTTGATAGAGTAGTTTTTTCACTCTATCAAATGTCTTTGCCCTAAAAATAGCCGATCGCATTGTGAGCTTGTAGATCAGCTAATTTCAGGCAAATGTTCCGCCCCAGAATAATGGAGTTTGATTATCGCGCCAATATCGTAAATCGCGATTTCTTTTGTCACAATCATCGTTATATGACATTTTATATCGTCCCATCCCTACACACTGTGACGACGTGTAGTACCGGTGTCGTACCTCAGAGGGCTCCACCTGCAGGTTGCTGTCCTTGTCCATCTCGGTGAAGAGGTCTGGGGAGACGTCGTCGTTCCAGATGAACATGTAGCCGTCGGGAAGGCCCTCCTCCATCTCCACCAGCTCTATGTCAAACACCAGCACCGCACTGCCAGGGACCTCATCAGCTGCACCACACACACACACACACACACACACACACACGCACACGCACACACGCGCACGCGCACACGCACACGCACACACACACACGCACACACACAACCGTTTGAGCAGGGGTCCTCAATATGTCCGGACAGACACATTTGTCTGTGGAAAAACTTGCCATTGTCCGTGGTAAAATTCTAGATTTTGTATTGATTATAATGTTCTTATTTTGAGAGCACAAGACCCACTAAATGTCAGTCTCCAGGTATGGTTCAGAATATTTATGACCTCTTAGGGGTCCATTTGGTTCCATTTGTACACTCTCAGAGTTACAGACCTGTTATGGTCATTTAGGGCTCGCTCTTTTCGGGTTCGAGTCCCGATACCAACTGTCAGTCTACTGTCCTATCAATAAAGGCATAACAGCCCCAAAAAAATATATCTAGTTAGAAAAAGAAGTATATTAAAAACAACATTAACAGTTTGACTGCCACGGGAGGTATATACCGCCCGCCACTTCCTGCGCAATCTTGCCAATTAAAAAGTTAGGAGGTATATACCGCCCGACCCTTTTTTTTCATATTACAGTAGTACAGTGTTGGATCTATGCGGTAACCAAGATACAGCCCTTTTGGACGATGGGACGGTTGTCATGCATGACAATTCAGTGGCGTCAGTTCAGAACAAGCTAAGGTATGGCAACATGACTGGTGTCTGGTGAAGACACCAGTCATGTTGCCATACCTTAGCAACAGGCACGATGAAAAGTACATTTTTATTATTTCCCCCTGTCAAGGTATGGCAGCTGCATACCCCTGCCATACCCAATTGACGCCCCTGCATGACATCACACGCTCATGTTACCAAATTCAAGCATGCTGATTGGCCGGTTCCCCCCAGACACAAGGGTCTACTCTAGAGGCCCATTATACAAACAACAAGAGTGACTTTACGTAACCGGACACACAGCAATCAGAGGGAGAGAAAGAGCGAGAATCAGAAGCAGCAGAGAATTTAGTTATAAAATCATAGAATCATGCCCCGCATCCCGTGGTCTCTCCCCGCGCCGGGTCAGCGGAGTGGCGACATGTCGGAATGGAGAGCGACACCCCCCCGCGCCATGCCCCGTGAACAGTCTGACTCTGGACACCAAGCCCGCAGTCAACGGCGGTGGCCGGCGCTCTTCCACGATCGGTTCATCAGCGACTAGCGAGGGCCTCTGCTGCTACATCCACTGCCTCGATTTTGGATCTGGCGGCGAGAAGAGCTCCTAACTGGCGATCGGTTCATCGAAGGCCTCGGCTGGTAGGATCCACGGCCTCGATTTTGGATCTGGCGGCCAGAAGGCAAAGCACCGATTGCTGCCGTTTCTCCCCGCGCCCTGTAGGATGCACTGCGAACCCGGTAAGCGTTACAAAGTTTATGTTGTCTACGATTCACTTTGTTCTTTACGTCTGTCTTTCAATGTTATATGAGCTCAGTGCTGAGTTCTACCTGTAACGCACGTATACGGCGTCTGCTGTCGGAAAATAAAAGGCAGGGGCAGGTAGGATTAGCCCGAATAGTAGCTGATCGTATGCCCTCAAAAAAAGTCTAGAACACACACCACTGTATGAGATGCATAAAGTGTGTTCCTGTGGAAATGAGCCATGAATCTGTAGGTCTACTTCTTTCTAATGCAAGCTTGTAATACATTCTTCAATCAATCAATAAGCCTGACCTGCTATTGTTTTTTTTCCACGTGGGGTGCATTTGGTAATATACAATTCAATTCAAAGGAGCTTTATTGGCATGAGAAAACATACGTTTACATTGCCAAAGCAAGTATCACAAATACAATAAAAAAAACAGTTGAAAATATACATTTGGAGGGGGTACAGCATTGTTCAAACAGAGCTATGTCGCATTGTGTCATTTTATATATATACAGGGTACAAATAGCAGCATTATTTTCCTCATAGTACATAAAGGTATCAGCTCTGTTTCATACTGTATGTGCAGTAGGTCTAGATGTCAATCCATGGTTTGTGGTGTATGAAGTTCCTCCAACTTCTTCCAGTAAGAATACATTTCTTTATAGTTTAGTTTTTATTGTGTGTGTATACCTAGATAGATAGTTTAGTAATACAATCTGTGTGTGTGTGTGTGTGTGTGTGTGTGTGTGTGTGTGTGTGTGTGTGTGTGTGTGTCTACAAGCACACAACGCCTCGCACCGCGAGGCGTTGTGTGCTTGTAGATCTGCTGTTTTCACTACTTTTGTGCGACAGCCTTTGCTAAAGAACATACAAATTATACAGAAGCACGATCATTTAGTATTTTTTATTTATTTCTATCATATACAGGGCCCGTGGAGTCTGACTGGATGGAGGAAGGATGGGAGCCCGATCTGCAACCAGACCAATGACAACGCAGAGGACAGTATGATGGCGGAGATAGCGAGAGCGGAGGAGTCAGGCATAGGTCATACACACTGTAGGTTCGCTGCCTGGACCAATGTCACTCTAGGGGAGCTGAAGAACTTTCTGGGACTTCTCTTCCTCACAGCTATCGTTCACAAGCCGGAGAGCCATGCACTGGTCAAAAAACATTGCCATGCCGACGCTGTACTTTCCCAGAACAATGGCAAGGAACAGGTACCAGGCCATTTTGAGGTACACGCACGCACGCACGCACGCACGCGCACACACACACACACACACACACACACACACACACACACACACACACACACACACACACACACACACACACACACACACAGTACCATCTTTGACCTTGATTTGTGGTGCCTTTGACTCCTGAATGTTGGCTTGTTGAATGCCTTTTTTGAGAATACAGTACTTTATTTTGACTTTTATATTATTTTATTTATTCTTTACTTGCTGCACATTTATTTTATTTTACTTTTATCCAGTTATATTTTATTTTTGTGAAGTCATATTTGTGATTTTTTTTTGGGAAAATATTTGTAAATATTGTTGAACATAAATATGTTCATGCTGGATGTGTGAGGTACTCACCAGGGTTAGGGTTCGATGTTGCCATAAAATAAAAGGTTGACATCGCTTTTCTGACTTTTTGTCTTCCTGACCTTTTAGACCAGGTAAAAACACAGTGAATTCACAGTGCATAGTTCTATCAAAATGTAAGGCAATTTCCACCTTCTGAGTCATTTCATACTTTTTCACTTTGCCCCCTTGAAACTAGACGATGGTACAATATTTTTTTCACTTTCTTTGCATAAAATGAAAGTATGCATGCTATTCTTTCTGTCAAGGGTACTTGTGTTCCGTTACCATTTACCAATTTGTTGCTATGGCTTCCTAAAGTTTTTTTTCTTTGAACTCAAATATCTCAGAATCTAGATTTCTGAGGTTATTGACTGGTTTGCGCAGTGTGCACTCTCGAGCACCTATCTCCAAAACCGCTCACCGAAATCACTCCAAAATTTTTTTAGTAAAAAAAAAAATCCTCTTTTACCAAATCTCCCATTTTTGTTCCGATATTCACATCGCATCATTTTCAATTTATTCTCTGGAATGGGGGCAGAAATGAATGGGCCTTGATGGTGGCATTGGCCGGGGGAGGGGGGTGGGGGGGTCTGGCAGTCAAAGTGTTAAGATGCAATTACATGCAAAAAAAAGTAAAAAAAAAAAAAAGAAAAGAAAGAGGAGGCATGAATAAAATAAAAGCATAACACGTGTGTGTGTGTGTGTGTGTGTGTGTGTGTGTGTGTGTGTGTGTGTGTGTGTGTGTGTGTGTGTGTGTGTGTGTGTACGCGTGCATCAACTCACTGACTCCTCTCTCCCCATAGCCCAGGTGAGGGGGGATGACCAGGTGTCTCTTCTCTCCAACACACATGTCCTTCAGCCCCTCCTCCATGCCTGGAACCACCTGGTTGGCTCCCAGCACAATGTTGTACGTCTTCCCATAGTTATGTCTTCACACAGAGAGAGAGAGAGAGGGGGGAGCGGAGCCATTTGGGGTTAATAAAACATCAAGCCATTTAGGCGCAGAATTATTTAAAGTCCCAGTGAAATTAACCTATTTAGAACGGGTACACATTATTGTGTATTATTATTTTATGCTTTAACTATTTTTGAAAATTTGTGAAAATTAGAATTTTGACCCGATTCTATAAGTGTCTTTTGAATCCTTCTAAGGTTTTTTGAAAAAACAATGTTTCTATGTCAGCAATCTGGCTAGCCATCGTCAAAGAAAATGTCCTTTTCACTTACGGCCGGACTACACCAAAAAATGCGCGCATACGCGCGTACTGTCCGTGAAGACGCTCGCGTATGCGTAAACGCTCCAGGCTACACCAAGGAGGGAGTATGTGTGAGGAAGACCAGATAGTCTGTGTAAAAAACGCATACGCGTGCTTAAAAAATAGAACCAATCCTATTTTTAGGGAATGCGTATCCGTTAGTGATGCGCGGGCCGACCCGGTGCCCCCACCCGCCCGCCAACCCGCCCGCGTGCGGGTGGGTGGGTCAAGGTTTGAGACTCAATATTGGCGGGCGGCGGGCGGGCGGGTTATCACCACTCTCATGTGCAAAAAATAAATAAGAATAATCACCTGTTCTTATTTGCCTTTTATTCTTAATAAGAGTAGTCCTATAAGAATAAGAATATAATGTTTGAATACGAGCATGAGCGAGCGAGCATGTTTTAAAATGCGCCAGAGAGGAGCGAGGTTTCTCCTCCGCTCCTTGGTGCGAGGACCGTCCCAATTCCGCTCCTGTTGGGCCCGCGAACCGCATTTTGCCAACATTTGACACAACGTGAGCACAGCAGAAGAATGCACAAACAATTCAGCAGGATTTCACTTACCGTATGTGTCTCTGTCATCCACACAAGTCCGTTTATAGCTAAATACTTTGTGTCGGGTAAGTTATAGACTATAACCAGCCAGTCAACGGATACGATTTGAAACACAACTTTCGCAAGTGAGACGGATTTTTTGACTGAATGAACCAACCACGCTCGCCTCGAGAATTAAAAAAAGTATAAAAGCTATTTGAGATGTTTATAGATTAGAATCTTTACACACCTGCTCCCAAATAATTAATTATATAATTCCAGTTCACTGCGCATATATTATGTAGGTCATTTCAATTAAGCTCTCGCACTCAATTGTGTCAGCGCTCGTCTGAAAAGAGTCGAGCAGCTCCCGCCTCCCTTAGTTTAAACTAGGTTATAAAATGACATATAGGCTATATAGAATAGATTTTCAGCCAAGAAGTGTGTGACTGCAGCCATTTATTGTAATTTTTGTTATTTACTTTATTTTATATTTGTATTTCATTTCCAAGAGCATTAGGATGTTGCATTTGTGTTTTCCATGTCACTTCCTGTCCATGACCATATATGGCAACTGTCAGTCAATGGCAGCTCACTCCTCAGTCTTTGTCATGCCCTCCTGGTGAATGGAGGCATGAATTGTTTGGTCTCAGCATGGTGCAGCTGACAGGTTCGTTGTTTGAATGCCAACATGTATACCTTTTCAAGTTCATATTTAAGTTGTATATTTATTTGTTATGAGTTTAATTGATGGATTGTATTGTTTTCTTTCAGTTTGTTTGTTAGTGTTTGTTGTTGTATTGGGGATTCTTGGACCTTCATTCCTTTCGCACAAGTTACATGCAGCCAGAGAGGTAACTTGATTTCTATGTGATTCAATGTATTTTCTTTCTACGTTTTGAGTTGTTTAGTGTTTATTTTGTCCTGATTATACTTATTTGTGTTTGACAGTTTGACGGTGTTTGGGTGCTGTTAAATAAACATCTGTAAAACGAAACAACCTGACTCATCTGTGGAAGGAGTGACAGTCAAAACTCTGCATACTACGGCAGTCCAAGGCCAACCTACGCTGAGAGGGTCTACCAGACAGCAGCGGAGCAGCCCAGCCGAACCGGCACCAAGCGGCCGTTGCTAGCACTGCTCATCGGTGGACACTGCAGCCAGGCAGGGACTTCTTCATGCCCTCCCCCTCCCCCCAAACAAACAACTTCACATTGCTTGTCAGCCACCAAAAAGACATGCTGTTTTCGTTGTCGACAAGAAGCACACAGGTTAGTACCCACTACACAAAGGGAACTGTGTACTACCTAAAGTAAAGGTGCTATGAAGAGACATTAAAGAGACATTCTAAAGAAGAAGAACATTGCATTGTTCATATGCAAATGAGTCATTGAGTGAACAAAGGATTTTCGTTTATTCATGGTGATACAAAGGGTTTGAGCAAGTGTTTGAATATGGTGTTTTTTGGTTTAATTAAATGCCAGAATCGAAGTTAATGTGGCTGTTGGAAATGGTTTTATATGGTATTTAAGTTGTGGTTTTATGGGTTCAAGTGTTATGGTCAAGTTATGGTCAAAGGTGTGGCTTAAAAGATGTCACAAGTAATTGAAGGAACAAGACATCTAAAAAGCCACCAGACAAAAGAACCAGAACCAGCACAAACCAAAGAACAAGCACACACTAGAACCAGTCATGGCTATGGAATCATTGCAACCAACAGAAACCACTAAAGTGTTTAAAAATGCTGTAACAGAAATGGATACGGATTGGCAAACTAAGAAAGTACAAGGATTATTCTACACTTTTGAATGTGCCTATGAACACTGGAAAATCCAAGTTAGAAGAGCAAAGAAGGGTGTCATTAACCACGGTCCACTTGAATATTTGAGAGAGGACATGAAGGCTGTTCAAAGGCACTTTGAGGAACTAAATGGAATTTATGACGAGTATCAGAAATTTGAAATGCCAACAAGCGACCTGTGTCTGATACTGTGTCACAAGATTGATAAGTGCAATAAAGTCACAACACATGTTGTTCAAAAGGCACAAGCCCTGATTCAAGAAATGGGAGAAGAGGAAGAATGGCCTGAAGTATATTCAGTTTTTGATACCACCAATACTTGCAGTGTATCTCTGCCATTCACAAATGAAACTCAACCACAGGAGCCTAACACTGCTGAGCTCACAGCCACTCAGACCAGCATCATGGCCCAGCAGGAGCAGCTAAAGAGGCTAACCGCAGTTCAAGCTAACCTACAGGTGTGTGATGGAACTGAGCAACCTCAAGATGTCTCAGCACAAAGTGTGAACCAGCAGTGCTCACCACCACCACTAGAGGTTGTAAGTGTAGCTGAAGATGACGCCTCAACCCTGGTTAAAGTGCTACCAGAGCCTACCCCTTTCTTGGAAGAACCTCTAAAGGCTAATGTTTGGGAGGCTTCATTCCACCCCTTGATTGAAAAGGAAAATGTTCCTACAGTGGAGGAAATGTCCTCAGTCGTACCTGGTTGTGTATCAACTCCAGAACATGTTGAAAATGTATATGCCAATGCCATGCTTGACACTCAAAGTGATGGGTTCGTTCTTGAAATGTGTCAGACAATTTAAATGCCTCTGCAGAACCTGTCAAAGTGCAGCAACTTTCAACCCATATTGTACCCTACCATGAATGTGAAAAGACTCTTTTGATTGGCTATGATTGCCCACTTATGTTTGAAGAAAGTAAGCCTTGGGTGCACATAAGCAATTTTGGATGGAGCATAAGTGAACCCAGTGAGCATTATGGAGATGCCATTGGAATAAGAGTGACACCAGAATCAAAGCCAAAAGTTAAGCTTAAGAGTGAAATTCACTATGTTTGCAAGAATCGAATCCAGGCAATGATTTTGCCAGATGATGTAATCAAGCTAAAGTCTCAGTTTGAAAGAGTTGAAGAAGATGCAATGATCTCAAGATCTTTCTTGACTAAGTTTATGAAATCAAACATGTCTTTGCTTGCTCCCCAAGTGTCCACATCCTTGAACGATCATTGTATCCAGAGCTCACTAACTCCTTGGTGGGAGTGGGAGTCCTGTAGAGTTTAAGATTCTGTCCATTTTAAGATCAATCTCTGCTATATTCCTGTAAAGATTTCACTGTCCTATCAGTATTGAGATTCACAACTTCACAGACACCAGTGTACCGGTAACTGGTTTGGAAATGTACTTGCCTCAGAGCATACAGAGTTAACACCTATGGAGACGTCCATTGCTCATTTGTTTTGGGGATAGCATTTGTTTCTCTTAAGATCAGTGGTATGCTCAGGAATTGGCTCGATTAATCTTGTTAAGAATGGTGGATAGACTAAAGTTGTTGTTGGATGTCAAAATGATATTTTTGGACTGAGTAAAGTTAAGAAGTTAAAATTTCTAAATAATGATGCTTGATAATTCCATGCCTTTGTTAAAAGTACAAGTTAAAAGTATTGATCCGAAGCAGTGGCACTTCAAGTTTTGAATCCTTCAGATCAAGAAGCCTTATGATAGATCAGCTTATAGCTTCAAATTGTTGATTGGCCTAGACTTGAGGAAAGATGGCTACCTTAAAGAGACCATGGTGGGAGGTCATTGTAGCTCCGAACTTCACAAGGCCCAAGGTACATAAGGTACAGGCAAAGAAGGAAGGACATTGTTGGACCGCCTACAATTCTCTGATTGGAAAAGTGCTATTTGTCTAAGTGTCATGCTCAAAAGTTCAAGGGTCTTGTACGTTAAGGTGAAGCCACAAGTCTTCAAGGGTCTTACACTTTAACGTTAAGCCACAAGTATTGAGCAAAGAAAGGAAGCGGAGCTGTACATGTTTAAGATGGCAAAGAGGATTCATTCAAAGTAAAGTTGGAAGTCAAGTTATGCAAAGAAATCAATACATAAGGACTTAAGGATAAAGCAAAGTGACAAAGGAAAATTAAGTCAAAGACATTGTTTTCTTACAAGAAGGAAACTCCAAGGAATCGCTGGAAAATGATTGCAAAGGGTTAAGAAGTTTATCCTAGCCCTGACAGAAGAGTTGGGAAGGTTAAAGTATTTATGATGTGACTCAAATAGTCTTTATGTGACTCATGTCCAATGTAAACGATGCGATGCAGTCTTTTGAGAGACATTAAAGAAAATGTTTTACTGCACAGAAGGACATGGCCAAAACTATTTTGTTTTGTTTGAAATGTTATGTGAATTTAATTTAAGGTAAAAGAATAAGAAATGTCAAAGGAATTGTATTGCTGGAAGTAAATCATGTCAAGGTCACCTTTTCTATGTATGAATTATTTGATGTATGAATTTCATTTATAAGGTATCAAGGTATTACAAGAAATCAAGGTTGATTTGGTGGGAGTGTGACTGCAGCCATTTATTGTAATTTTTGTTATTTACTTTATTTTATATTTGTATTTCATTTCCAAGAGCATTAGGATGTTGCATTTGTGTTTTCCATGTCACTTCCTGTCCATGACCATATATGGCAACTGTCAGTCAATGGCAGCTCACTCCTCAGTCTTTGTCATGCCCTCCTGGTGAATGGAGGCATGAATTGTTTGGTCTCAGCATGGTGCAGCTGACAGGTTCGTTGTTTGAATGCCAACATGTATACCTTTTCAAGTTCATATTTAAGTTGTATATTTATTTGTTATGAGTTTAATTGATGGATTGTATTGTTTTCTTTCAGTTTGTTTGTTAGTGTTTGTTGTTGTATTGGGGATTCTTGGACCTTCATTCCTTTCGCACAAGTTACATGCAGCCAGAGAGGTAACTTGATTTCTATGTGATTCAATGTATTTTCTTTCTACGTTTTGAGTTGTTTAGTGTTTATTTTGTCCTGATTATACTTATTTGTGTTTGACAGTTTGACGGTGTTTGGGTGCTGTTAAATAAACATCTGTAAAACGAAACAACCTGACTCATCTGTGGAAGGAGTGACAAAGTGAATGAAAACGTAGGCCAGTGCTTTCTTATTGTCCATGCTGGATTATTATTTCTTCAAATTGACTGCATTCATCCTGGATCACACAATAAGAGGTAACATCCAGGTCTTTATTATCCATCATGCTTTCAAATCAAACAAAGTAATCACTCATAGGCCTATGTGTGATGTGTGAGACCAAGTTTAACATCTTAAACATCACATGCTGCGCATCCAAAGTCAGCCGCCTCTCCTCCTCTTTCTCTCCTCCTCCTGTGTGTCTCCGCTCTCATATAGGCTACTAAATTGAACAGCCTTTCGGACTTTAAGTCACTCGGACTTTAAGGCCATCGGAAAATCACCATGCGCCCACCTCAAGTCGCTCCCATGATCCCATCTCTCCAATCTGGTGAATCAATAACCAACAGAATGTAATATTGTCCGTCTTTTGCTGTCTGCGCTGTATAAATATGATTGACATAAAACCTGAAACGCCATTCTTCCCCGACGATGCCCCAGAGAGAATGAACGTCTTTGAATGAATGTCTTTTAGGCTAAACCCCAATTTGAACAACACGTTTGTTTATTTAGCCCATGACAATATTGTGCTACTGTAAACCTTTCTGTAAAGCGACGTTGGGTACTTAGAAGAGCCGTATACAGATGAGCTATTCTGGAGATGATATACCATCTTTTTTTTAAATGCGGGTTGCGGGGCGGGCGGATTCGTTGATTTGTATATTGTTCTGCGGGGCGGGCGCGGGCGGGTTACGTTTCGTGCGGGCTGTGGGTCGTGCGGGTTATGAAAAAAACCTGACCCGCGCATCACTAGTATCCGTGGTTCGCGCTATCCGTACACCTGGTGTAGCCGGCTGAATTAATATACTGTACATTGGATCTATCCAAAGCGTGCACGACCCGCATACACACGCATACGCACTGACGCGCGCAAAACGGCTTGGTGTAGCCCGGCCGTTAACTGGAGCTCAGTTAGTCTGTTCTTGAGAGACTGCTATGTCAGTGGTTCTCATATCTTTTCATGTGAAGGACCCCCAAAATGATATGTATTTGGCCACGGACCCGCATCTCAAAATATTTAGTTCCAGGGACCACCCAGAAGCAAAATTTGAGTTACAAACGTTTGCTTTGAAAATACATATATTCAAAGATTTGCACAAATTTTCACGTTTCTGTTTAGGGGCTGGACTTGGCTGTAATTGGTTTCATTATAATACCCAAAACTCGAATGTTTTTGGCATCCAGTGTTGGGGTATGGCCATATTATCACTACAGATATGCTCTAAACGTAGAGCATAAAAGATATGCAGATCTACAAGCTCGCAGTGCGGCACTCGGTGCCGCGCTGTGAGCTTGTAGATCTGCTATTTTTCACTGGTTAAAGCATTCAATAATTCTAGGCCTAAATGGGTTAAAAACATGTTTTTCACACGTTTAGAGCATATCTGTAGTGATAATATGGCCATACCCCAACACTGGATGCCAAAAAAAGTGTAAAAATTCGAGTTTTGGGTATTATAATGAAAACCAATTACAGCTTTAAGTCCAGCCCCTAAACAGAAACGTAATGCGTGATGACGCATTTCTGTCCGAATGGATAATCCATGAAGTGAGAATGATTGACAGGTGCCTGCGTCAATCAACTTCAACAATGGCCCGTTGGCCCTGTTGAATAATTCATTGGCTGGTGTCAAAATAGACGCCCAGTGTCAGTTCACACAGTTACACAGTTATAGGTGATGAGCCGGAAATAAGTGACTTGCCTTGCGGTCTGTGGTGATTGCATAAACAGGTTTCGATTGGTCACGGGTTTCGATAGGTCAACGATGTCGGTTATGCGACTCTTAGTCGCCCCTTAGTGGCAAAAGAAAAATAATCTAATGCAGGTTAAAACCTATTTTTAAACCGGTTCATTTTATCTCGCTGTCGCTGCACTGACATAGTAGTCTCTCAAGAACAGACTGACTGAGCTCCAGTTAAGTGAAAAGGACCTTTTCTTTGACGATGGCTGGCCAGATTGCTGACATAGAAACATAGGTTTTCAAAAAATCGTAGAAGGATTCAAAGACACAATAGAATCGGGTCAAAATTCAAATTTTCACGATTTTTCAAAAATAGCAGATCTACAAGCTCGCTGTGAGCTTGTATATCTGCTATTTTTCAATAGTTAAAGCATAAAATAATAATGTGCAATGTGTACCCGTTCTGAATGGGTTTAACGAGCACCCTGAGGTTGACTTTCACATGAACACACAAACAAACAAAGCATACAGTAGGTCATGTGGAAGTGCAGTTATTGCTGTGCACTAGAAGTGAGTGTCACCTCCACTTGACCTGGAAATGAACAGTCATAGAATGCCACACCTCGCTGCCGCACCGCGGCTCAAACATCAAAGGATGATTCTGCTAATGTTTAACATGCCATGAATGTTTCAATGGGTTTTATAGGACAGTGGTGAATGAGAGACTGTCCTGTCCTACGTTTATGATCCCCAAGCCTGCATAGGGGCACAGGTCATTGCATGGCATGGGAACCTTACTAATATTAAAGGAGTAGTTCACCCCCAAAATGACTTTTCTGTTATTGTTTACTCACGCCATGGAGACTTGAGTTCAATAATTACTGTAGTTTTTTGTTGCATTCCTAAGACAATAATTTGATTACAATAAATTTACCCCCATTGATTCCGGATGGGGACCCAAATGCATTTGGGGTAAATTTACTAGAATATTTTTTTTGTCTTAGGAATGTGTCTTGTGACGAATACAAAAAAAATACTATTGAACTCAAGTCTCCATGGTGTGAGTAATCGTTCAAAAGAATGTCATTTTGGGAACTACTCCTTTAAATGACCCATAAGTGAATTTTATAGGCTGCTGGTGAACGAGAGACTGTGGGCAGGGGCGTCACAAGGGGGGGGAAAGTGGGATTGAGACTTACTAGGGCCCAAGGTGGAGGGGCCTCAATTATTTAGCTATTGAAAAATAGCCGATATACAAGCTCACAGCGCATGCTGCGAGCTTGTAGATCTACTATTTTTGAAAAGTCGTAAAAATATGTGCAAATCTTTGAATAGATGTATTTTTTAAGCGAAAATGTGCAACTCAAATTTTGCTTCTGGGGGGGTCCCTGACTTCCTTGGAACTAAATATTTTGAGATGGGGGTCCGTGGCCAAATAAATATCATTTTAGGGGTCCTTAACATGAAAAAGTTTGAGCACCACTGACATAGAAACATAGTTTTTTTGTGTTTTTTTTACTTAGAAGGATTTGAAATATTCAAAGACTTTTATTCAAAGAAATGTTCAAGATTTTTCAAAAATAGCAGATCTACAAGCTCACAGAGTGGCACTCGGTGCCACGCTGCGAGCTTGTAGATCAGCTATTGTTCAATAGTTAAAGCACAAAATAATTGAAGTGAATCCTTGTACCCAGGGCCCAGAACCTTATATTTAATGACCCAAACAGTATCAGTGAGTTTTACAGGCTGCTGGTGAATGAGAGACTGTGGGTGTTACTCTGGGTCAGTGTAACATATCGTCGTTGTCGGGTGAAAACCTTGTATGTCCAAAACCGTTCGTTTTGCATTTATCATTTCAAAAATGATTTAAACTAGTGAAAACAGCTGATCTACTAGCACACAACGCCTCGCACGAGGCGTTGTGTGCTTGTAGATCGGCTGTTTTCACTACTTTTGCGCGACGGCCTTGTACGATCAAGCAGGGCTTTACTTTGTGAAAGAACGTACAAATTTGAAACTTGGAGATACAAGGTTTCCAGCCGACAACAACGATACGGGAACTGTGCCAGCATGGCGGTGGTTTCACCTGTGGTGAAAGTAGGCTCTCCCACACACATTCCACAAACAAACAGAAAAAAACTCCAGTGAAAATGAGTCAAGTGTCTGTCTGCTGTATCCTTAAGAAGAGACCATGAAAAAAAAATCAATGGACATGGATGTAAATACCCAAAAAGGGAGGAAATGTTTTATATGAGGCAGTGAGACAGTTCAAGGCCCCTGTCTCTCTCAGTGCAGACCAACTATGATTAATATGACTAAAGGGATATTTCACTTTAAAAAAAAACTTTTGGTAATTTTATCATCTAATCAGGCTTTTATGAACACCCTGAACAGTTTTTAATTTGCTTGATTCAATATTTAGATTAGATATTTGATGTACATGTTACCAGGCAGGCCCTCCAGGTCCAGGGCCTCTCCCCACACACACACCCATTGTAACTTCAAACTTCATTTTAACCATGATAGATTCATTAAAAACACCCATTATTTCTGGTGACTCATACTACGTGAGCAGGCCGTGTTTTTTTGAGAACTTTTTTCATTTGTTTTTAATAATTAAGTTTTGTATTTCATTTTTTCAATTTTCCCAAATAATGAAGAAATGTATCGAAAAAACACTGCCTGCTCACGTATTAGGAGGGTAATATGGGTCACCAGAAAAAATAATGGGTGTTTTTAATGAATCTATCATGGTTAAAATGGAGTTTGAAGTTACAATGGGTGTGTATGTGGAGAAAAGCACATAAGGTGTTTCCCTGTTGAAAGTGGAATATCCCTTTAACTATGATTGTATTTGTAACTGAACCTATGAAACATGAAACATGTTTCACTTTTTCTGTGACACTCCAAGCATCTTTGTGCTGTATGCAGACTATGGACTGACCATACTATGGAGTGGAGGGAGCCAAGTGGGTGTCTTGCTCTTATTTATTTGTCAAATAAGAAAACTGAAAAATAAATGAAATGTTGAAATGTCAAATTTTTATCCGGACAAGTGACTTTTGTGCATGGGAAATGTACATGTCCTTTGGACAAGTGTAGGGCTGTCACGATTAGGAATTTCTGGAGACGATTGTCATACAAAATAATCGCGATTGACGAATATATTGTCTATTTTTCCCCCTTCATTATGTGTATACCACTATGATAGTATGAGTATGCGATAAGGTCTTGCTGCGCGGTCATTATGGCTTATATGGACACGACGGGAATTATCAGCCTGAAGTGTCCATATAAGCCATAATGACCAAGCAGCAAGACCTTATAGCACTTATTACCCGGCTAATACATAAAATTAATAATTTGACTCAAAACTAAAATCAAAACAAAGTGTTTCCTTGTTTACAGACGGCTGAAAGTGCGTCCCCCCGAGCGCAACACGGTCGCCTTGGAAAACAAGGATAGTGCTGATCAAATAGAATCCATTTCTGTTACTGCGTTGTCTATTTCTCGCCTCAAATGTTTTTAAAGACATTCTTCAGAGCAACGTTTGGTTGTAAATGTCGCTGTGTGTTTGTTTACATGGCTGACATGTTGGATACGGCACGAAATCCACGCAGTGCAGCCTGAATACAGCAGCTGCTCTGAGCCTTTGATTAGGCAGCGGTGAATTATAGAGCGGAGCGGTCATTATACGCTCATAATTCACCGCTGATTTCAGCACTTGACCAATCAGAATCAAGCATTCAACCAAGCCGGGTAATAAGCTTTGATAATCCACATACTGTACTCCTTAATGAAAGAAAAAGAGCAATTTAATTGCTTTTTGAACATCAAGAAAGACTCATGTTATGGAGGGACTAGTGGAAAAGAGATCAACCCAGTTGCGCTCGGATGTTGCGCTCTGAAAATAGCAGATCTACAAGCTCAGAACGCGTCGCATTGACAGGCTAGACCAGCTGCTGTTGGACTGGCCGCTGTTGTTGTGGGTGGTGGATCTGTAGATTTGTTGTATTAGCAGCACTTCTGACTGGCACCTTTTTTTATGGCAAAGTGTACAGATCACTTCCTCCACATTACTCTCCTTTATCGTTGGGATTAAAACCGCACGTACCACAGCGGTGCGGTTGTACGTGGCTTTGGAAACAAACTTTCATCCTCCATGACACAAACTAGTTATCCTACCTAGACTATGCTAGCGCATCCGACCAAGATAACCTGACGACGACACGAGGAACACTTTAACAACATTGTGGCCGCTGTCTGCTGCTGCGTGTGCGTCAGGGGTGTCAATTGGGTATGGCAGGGGGTCCAGGAGGGAATAAAAGTTACTTGTAAATATGTAAATATGTTGTTAAATTACAGTAAAATAACTACAAATGCAACATTTTACAACATGATCACTTTAACAAGGTATTATAATTCTCCACACTTGTATTCTCCTGGACAGAATGGTATATTCCCAGGTTCCGCAGGTCAGCAGCACAGGTGCAATGCATTATTGTTAATTGTGGCACATTTACTAACATGCCAAGTTTAGCTGCACTTGAACAACCATTCCAGGCTGCCATATCCAGCCCAAGAAACTGTAGAAACCTGTGTAAAAAACTGACAAAACTCATTTCTCGCCTCGCGCTGCGAGGCGTTGTGAGCATGTAGATCGGCTATTTTCACAATAGAACTGTGTTATACAAAATGTAATGCTTCTTTTCCATGAGGACTCCCATCTTTGCCATACCCTAGCTTTTGCTGAACTGACGCCACTGGTGTGCGTGCAGCTGTGTGTGCCCGAAACACGATGATGTCAGATTCAAACTGCATCTATCGCAGAGCTGTGGACAAGCTGCTGAATTCATAGGGCTTCACACTCACGTGGAGTCGATGGGCGAGCCGTCCATCAGTGTTGCGTTGTAGTGGTACTTGATGAAGTCTCCTTTCTTGGTCAGTTTGTCGCAGGGCTCGGGTTTGTGCGTGGTGACGGTCACCGCGCTGTCCGAAGGGTTGTGGAAGTCGATGATGTGAACGTCAAACACCAGCACGGCCGAACCCGGGATCTTCGTGCCTAGCGAAAAAAAAAAAAAAAAAGAACATAAAGTAATGTTTTTTTCAATAGACTAGAGCCAGTGGTTCCTAAACCTTTTTTGTCTCAGGTCACCCCTGTAAATAGCTTTTTCATCCACAGCACACAGTGGGACTGAGTTACCAGGGCCCAAGGTGGAGGGGCCTTAATTATTTTATACTTTAGCTATTGAAAAATTGCAGATATACAAGCTCACAGCGCGGCACAGAGTGCCGCACTGCAAGCTTGTAGATCTGTCTTCAACAAGGGGTCCGGAACCACTTGAACCCTAGTGTCAATATTCGGAGAACTTTAGCCAAAAATAGCAGATCTACAAGCTTACAACGCCTCGCAGCACGAGGCGTTGTGAGCTTGCAGATCGGCTATCTTCGGCAAAGAGCTTTGGTGTAGAGGGGAAAAAAGAGCAGACTAAGTACAGAGTGAAAGGTCAAGTTTATTAAGTATTGACAGTTCGAGTGGTTAAATATCTGAAAACACAAATCGACATGAATCCAAAATACACTGATGATTGTTGCTGTCAAACAATGAAACTATGTGGAATCTATGAACAGGTTGTGGGGGTCCCTGCTTCATCTCTCTCTCAACTAAGGGGTCCTTGGCCTGAAAACGTTGAAGACCCCTGGGTTAGTGTGTGTGTGTGTGTGCTACAGTGTTTAAATAACATGCTATCTAAATTACATTCTTAACATTGTGAAGAAAAACTAGGCTAAAAAGTAACAACAAAAGAAACACATGAGGGCTCAGTGTTGTTTTTGACAGCAAATTTTGATTTAGTTTTAGTCATAGTCTTTTGAATAAAATGGCATTTAGTTTTAGTCATAATTTAGTCACCTGAAAAGTTTTAGTTTTAGTCTAATTTTAGTCGACTAAATATAAGATTTTAGGCGACTAAATCTACAGTTGATTTAGTCAACTGAAATGTATTTTGGCAGGCCTTGATGGCATCGTAATGACTGACTTGACTCTTGGTTGCATGCTGAAAATAGCCGATCTACAAGCGCACAACGTGTCACAGCGCGACGCGTTGTGAGCTTTTAGATATGCTATTTTCAGCAAGCAACACCTGAGAGCAACCAAACATAAAATTACTTTCTCCTCCACTAGTCCCTCCCTAACGTTTTAGTCTAGTTTTTATTTTGTTGACGAAAGTGTCAATATATTTAGTCTTAGTTTTAGTCACCACAGCGTAGTTTTTATTTAGTTTTCGTCAGTGAAAAAAACGCAGTCGACAAACATTTTTCGTCATAGTTTTAGTCGACAAAATCAACACTGCTCTGCAAGGTAGATAAATCTTGGCCACACACACACACACCTGTGCCCTCCTCTCCGTATCCCAGGTGGGGGGGGATGGTGATGGTGCGTCTCTCTCCCATGCAGACCCCGATCAGACCTTCGTCCATGCCGGCGATCACGTAGCCCCGCCCCACGTACGTGTCGTAGGTGCGGTTACGAGAGTAGCTGTGAAATGAACAAACATGCTTATTAGCAAATGTCAGTTATACGCTGTTGTCTCGTCCATAGCAGTGGTTCTCAACCTGTTCAGGCCGCGACCCCCAAAATGATCCTATTTTAACTGGGGTTACAGATTATGTTAGTGTGACATCACAGTGACGTCAGAGCATGATGTCAGAGCGACAAACCCATAGAACCACAGTGTCAGGCGTGACAGACCGACAGTGATACATAGGGGCAAGCTGTGGCCGTTCATATACTAAACTTGCGACCTACGGTCGCAATAATAGTACCAGCAAGTAGGGCTGTCACAATTATTACATAATCGTCTAATTGTAATTATTTGAGGTAATCGCAATTATTTTGCATAGTCAAATCGTTTCCATGTTGAGAAATGTTAATATAGTTTCAAACACTGTAGTAATGTAGTGGAAATAGCAGATTCAATGCGTCACGATGCGACGCGTTGAGCTTGTAGATCTGCTATTTCCACTATCAAAGCTTCCACTATCCACTATCAAAGCTTGTATATCTGCTATTTCCACTATCAATGTTCTTTCTTAAGTACAAAGTTGTCAAATATGTCTGTAATTTCTTTGAATATTTAAGTTATGTGTCATGATTGCCATGTGCAACTTCAAAGCCTAAAAGCCAAACAGAAACGTAATTGTCAACGACAAATACACAATTAAATCGTTAATCGCAATTACATCTGCTCTTAAAAAACGACTTGTTTACTGGCCCAACGGGAAGCTGTGATGTAACCTCAGTGTGAGATGGTGATAGGGCCCTGATATCAGCTGTCTGGCTGTCAGCGGCGGCTCCAGAGAATTGTGACTGGGGCAGTGGGGGGCAGGGACGTGCTGGCCATTGGGAAAAGCGGGACATCTCCCGAACGGCCGGTTCACTCCCGGCCGTTCGGGACCAGGCCGGCCATTAGGAAAAAAATAAAAATAAAATGTCAGCCTTCGTTCCATTTTGGGGGCTGGGCGGCCAACAAAGTAAATCGTCACTGTCGGGCAGAAACCTCGTATCTCCAAGTTTCAAATGTATACATTTTTTCGCAAAGCAAAGCCCTGCTTCATCATATAAGGCCGTTGCACAAAAGTAGTAAAAACAGCAAATCTACAAGCACACAACGCCTCGCGGTGCGAGGCGTTGTGTGCTTGTAGATCGGCTGTTTTCACTAGTTTAAATCATTTTTAAAATGATAAATACAAAACAAACGGTTCTGGACATACAAGGTCCACCCGACAACGACGAAATATAACTCATGTACAGTAATTGGCCCACTGGCTTGTCACTTGTCATGATCTGAAATGGCAAATCTTTGAGTATCAGCAGCGCTATAGAGAGAGATCTCTCTCTATAGCACGCAATGAAGGCCTCTCCAACTCTTTTTCCCGGGCTGAATCAGGGGCCCAGCACGTCCCTGGTGGGGGGGCTATGGGGGAGCTGGCTTTTTTAGAACAGGGGCCAATGAATTTTGGTAACAAACAATAATGAATACTACTAATACGACAAACGCGATTCTCTGGCTTAGAGTATTGATAACTGAACAGACCAGATCATTGGCAGTTTTCAGCTCCAAATATAAGTACTGTAGGTGATCAAATAGGGCTGGAGTAAAAAAGTACGGTTTTATAGTATGGTTTACATAGAAGTCAGTCAATTGTCTTTCACATATTCATATATATTTAATTTATTTGTTCCTTAAATATTTTTCATCACAATTGGGTGTGTGGGGGTGCTTAGCCTTCACCAGGGAGGCTAAAGCCCCCTCTAGCCCCCTCTAAGCCTTATCTGGCAGCTGGGTGACCCTGAAGCCTGCCAGAAACCTCAGAATGTGAGGGAGGGGGGGATGGGAGGGGTGCACACGACGAGAGAGAACATTCAGGGCACTAAAACATGGGTCTTCAACAGGGGGTCCGGGACCCCTAGGGGGTCCTCAGAGTTACCACAGGGGGTCCTCCAAATCTTTGCGATAGAAGCTTTTTTTCCCTCCTTTATTATATTCACCACTTGAACCCTAGTGGCCATATTCTGAGAACTGAGCACCGTCATTTGTTCTGCCTTTCAGTGCCACCGAGATGTTGTGACTCCCCGAACCAAACCGAACCGAAAAATAAATTCGGATCTAAAAGTGGAGTATGAATCGGCCCTAAAGGTTTACAGCAGTGGTGTTCAATCGTTTTCAATTCATATTAAAGGTCCATTATTTATTCAGCATTTGAGGCACGGAACCATCATTTGATGAGATTTATCCAAAACTTTGGAATATTTTGGAATATTTCGTAATATTTTGTCCACAATTCCATGCTGTATTGAGGGATAGGAGAGATAACAGGCAAACGTTGATCAAAAAAAAAAAGAAAAAAAACATGTCATTAGGTCGAACACCCTTTGGATCGACCACCAAACTCTAACCCAAACCCTAATCCTAACCTCAGTAAAACTATGCCTAACCCTAACCCTAAACCTAACCTCAGTAACCGTGACGCGGTTATCTAACCTGCGGACGCTCGCGGGTCATTATCTAACCTGCCGACGCTGTTCGACCCAACGGGAGTTCGACCGATGGGGCAGTCCCCTTGTAGACCTATGGTAAATTGAGTAATGCAGATGTTTAACAATAATTGAACTCTTGAGAGCGTAAAATTAACCCATTTAGGCCTAGAATTATTGAATGCTTTAACCAGTGAAAAATAGCAGATATACAAGCTCACAGCGCGCTGCGAGCTTGTAGATCTGCTATTTTTGAAAAAGTCGTGAAAATGTGTGCAAATCTTTGAATATATGTATTTTCAAAGCGAACGTTTGTAACTCACCTTTTGCTTCTGGGTGGTCCCTGGAACTAGATATTTTGAGATGCGGGTCCGTGGCCAAATGCATATCATTTTGGGGGTCCTTGACATGAAAAGGTTTGAGAACCACTGACATAGTAGTCTCTCGAGAACAGACTAACTGAGCTCCATTTAAGTGAAAAGGACCTTTTCTTTGACGATGGCTGGCCGATTGCTGACATAGAAACTTAGGTTTTTCAAAAAATCTTAGAAGGATTCAAAAGACACTTATAGAATCGGGTCAAAATTCTAATTTTCACGATTCAAAAATAGCAGATCTACAAGCTCGCAGCACGGCACTCGGTGCCGCGCTGTGAGCTTGTATATCTGCTATTTTTCAATAGTTAAAGCATAAAATAATGATACACAATAATGTGTACCCGAGCTGAATGGGTTAAACCAAAAAGATCTATAAGCGTCCATTTGGTTACCAACTCTCCATTAAGCTGAGGACCACGTGGAACCCCCTCAAGGACCCCTCAAAATAATCATATTTGAACTGGGGACCCCCCGCACCCTGACGAGCACTAAGAGTTGAGGCATTACTCGTGTTGTGAGGCGTTGTGAGCATGTAGATTGGCTATTTTCGCAATTTCTGCCTCTAATACTTGACAATTTGGCCAATGTTTAATTTGTCATTTTAGAGGTATTAAAAAGTCCTTAAATTGTCACTTTAGGAATGTGCAGATACCCTCTATACACTTAAACTTTATGTTGGTTTGTTTACAGTTGAGTGAGAAAACAATGTTGCACATTAAGTTAATCATCTGGGGACCCAAAATAATTTGGGGACCCACAGGTTGAGAACCACTGAGGTAAATGATAATGGTCTCAACAAAGAATGTTGTCAGCTCTGAACAGTGTTAAGCAACATACGTCTTGAAGAGTAATAGGTTAAAATTAAGTTAAAATCAGTTACCTGGATTAAAAACGATTATAATTACTGTTTTTGGCAATTGTAATCTCTTTACTGGGGAGGTAACAATATATATTACAGACAGTAATATATTACTTAGTAATGAGAGAGAACTGCCCAACACTGACTCTGACACCATAATAAACAGGAACTGGAATTCCATGGTTTTACATTTGGAATAAACTGGCCTCTCACACAGTAACGTTGAGAAGGCTTGACTCTGGGCATTTTGAAAAGTTTCAGTTCTCTAACTGCAGCTGCAGCAAAGAAAAAACGGTCACACACAGGGTATCTATAAATAAATAAATAGATTGCATCATCATCAGACAATAAAGAAAGGGTCCCGATCTCCATTCACTCCCTGTTGGTTTATGCGAGTGACCTGCTGCCACCCTGTGGACAAAGCGAGTAACAGCAGGGCAGGCACACAATAATACAGTGGATAACGATCAGTGAAGTTCAATATAGTGTGGAAACACAATGCGTTATTATGACAAACATGTCTTTTCAACGCTAAAAGGACTAGATAACAGTTCAGTTGTGTCAACAAGTTGTGCATCGGCTACTTTCACTAGTTTTGTGTGACACCGTTGTACAACGAAATATACTTATGTCTCCTATAAGAACTCATTCAATTCATTTAGGGCCTAGGATTATTGAATGCTTTAACTATTGAAAAATAGCAGATATACAAGCTCACAGCTGCGAGCTTGTAGATCTGCTATTTTTAAAAAAGTTGTGAAAATGTGTGCAAATCTTTGAATATATCGGTAGGCTATGTATTTTTAAAGCGAACATTTGTAACTCAAATTTTGCTTCTGGGGGGTCCCTGGAACTAGATATTTTGAGATGGGGGGTCCGTGGCCAAATGCATATCATTTTGGGGGTCCTTCACATGAAAAGGTTTGAGAACCACTGACATAGAAACACAGGTTTTTCAAAATACCTTAGAAGGATTCAAAAGATACTGAATCAGGTCAAAATTCAAATGTTCCAGATTTCTTCAAAAATAGCAGATCTACAAGCTCGCGAGCTTGTAGATCTGCTATTTTTCAATAGTTAAAGCGTAAAATAATAATACACAATAATGTGTACCCGGTCTAAATGGGTTTAACATATGGGTTGTTAAGTAACGGATTACATGTAACGGGATTACGTAATCAGATTACAAAAAACAGGTAACTTGTAAAGTCTCAGGTTACATTTTAAAATGTGTAATCTGGATTACAGTAACGGATCTGAATGATGGGGGTTACATGCTGGATTACATTCTCCCCTTGCCCTCATCAATTTTACAAATAAGTTATAGCGCCAAACAATAAAATAATCAAGTCGAATCAGCGTAAAGTACTGACACTTCGCTTAAGTAAGATTCTGTTGTCCTTTTCCTAATTTCATTGGCTCAATATTCTTGTCTAGTTATCAACGGTAAAACTTGTTTTATTTAATTCGAGAGTTTTGCTAAACAGTAATCCAAAAGTAACTGAAAGTAACTAGTAGTTACTTTTTAAATTGTGATAATCAGATTATGTTACTGACTACATTTTCTTTGCAAGTAACTTGTAACTGTAGGGGATTCCTTTTTAAAAGTAACCCTAACAACCCTGCATATACACACACACACACACACACACACACACACACACACCTGGAGTCGAAGAAGGTTCCATCGAGCAGTGATCCGTTGTAGTGGTAACGCACAAAGTCTCCTTCCACGGTCTTCCTGGTGCAGGGCTGTGGGACCTGCTGGTTGGTCACCGTGATGCTGTCTCTGGGGTTGTGGAGGTCCAGCAGCACCACGTCAAACACCAGAGACGCCTGGCCCGGGATGTCACTTCCTGCACGGGCGCACACACACACACACACACACACACACACACACACACACACACACACACACACACACACACACACACACACACACACACACACACACACACACACACACACACACACACACACACACACACACACACACACACACACACACACACACACACACACACACACACACACACACACACACCAAGGATAAGAGGAATAACCAGGAGAGCATTGGTTCCCAATAGTCGACTTCATTACACAAGTCGACTCCCACCAGAGAAAGTCGAAAGTCGAAAGAAGTTGAAAAAAATAAATATCTTTTGTATTTTTTTCTATCATTATTTTTGCTCCATGTGTGCGTACAGCATTCAAACAGTAGGATTGCTTATTGTCAAGGACGGAATGATCCAATATTACAGTGCTACATTTGGTATCACATGGTTCTATTGTGAAAATAGCAGATCTACATGCTCACAACGCCTCGCGTCGCGAGGCGTTGTGAGCATGTAGATTGGCTATTGAGGCGTTGTGAGCATGTAGATTGGCTATTTTCACAACTTCTGCCTCTATATATTTGACAATTTGGACAATGTTTAATTTGTCATTTTAGAGGTATTAAAAAGTCCTTAAATTGGCACTTTAGAAATGTGAAGCTACCCTCTATATCAGGGGTGGGCAACTTTGATGATGGAGAGGGCCACTATATTTTCACACTCACTCCAGAGGGCCACAATGCATACACATAGCAAAAATAGCCGATCTACAAGCTCAAAACGCGTCTGCTATTTTTGAATTGAAATCCCGAAAAGTAACTTTTTTTTTCTTCTGTTTTAAAATTCCAAATATTGATTGATTGAAGGCTTTATTAGAAGTTTGCATAGGAAAATGTACAGATTCATGACGGTACAGTTCACTGGTACAAGGTCTACTAAAAGGAGATCCATGAAAAGACTAAGCTTATTTCAACAGGAAACCATTTAAGTATCTCATATAACATTGAATGACAGACAAATAGAACACAGTACTATGCAGTAGACATGTAAAGAAAAAAAGAAAGAAAAAGAAAACAGTAGGTCTATACAATCAGTAAGTACAGTATATACAATATATATAAAATATATTTATATTTTCTTATGTTAACTTTATGAACTTAAATACAAATACATTGGACATAAAAAAATTCAATAACATTGTAATACTAGTCATTTAGCTACTAATATAGACTGAAGTAATTAAAGACGGAAATTTTTTCCATATTTGGAATTGTAGCAGCTGAAATCAATAATATATCAGTACTCCAATATTACCCTGCGGGCCGCATTAAGTGAAGATGGGGGCCGCATGTGGCCCCCGGGCCGCCAGTTGCCCATGTATGCTCTATATACTTAAACTTTATGTTGGTTGGTTTGTTTACAGTTGAGTGAGAAAACAATGTTGCACATTAAGTTAATCATCTGGGGACCCCCCAAAATAATTGGGGGGTCGTGTGTGATGTGATGACGTCATCAAACGATAAAGTCGACTTTTTACTGAGTCGAGTCGACTTGCAAAAAACTCAAGTCGTTAATGCCCTAGTTCCCAAACAGTGGGTTGGGACCCAATTGTGGGTCACTCACGGACCAATTTTTATGGGTCAAAACATGAGTAAAAATCCTTTTCCTAAATAAAAATAAATATTTTTATATTTATTTTAAAAATGTTTAAAAGGATTTTCACCTCCAAAAAATTAAAAGAATTTCGTAATTTCATACATTTATATAACAAACAAACACATCTAAGAAATTCCATAAATAAAAAATTATAATAAGTAGTGAAAGTAGCAATCTACAAGCTCACAATGCGGCGCAAAGCGACACGTTGTGAGCTTGCAGATCTGCTATTTTCACTATTTTGGGTTACAAATAATCTTAATTTGCTATATCAGTACATTGTGGGCTCTCATTTCCCAATACAGTGGCAAACTATATATAGACTTTCAGCCTGGGCTTACCCAATTCTATGTTGGGCATGTCATTATGTCAAAACAAATTCAAAACACAAAACATCAGATCTAAGAGTAGGCTGGATCAGCTATTTTTGCCACACGACACCACTGTACAATAAAGTATAACATTTGCCTGAAAATATGACTTCAGCTAAAGTCATGTATACAGCTTAACGTGTGAAGAAGTCAAGTCACATATATTTATATAGCACATTTCATACGACAAGCGCAGACTCAATGTGCTTACAAGAAAATGCAAGCTTGTGAGAATATTAGGTAGGTACGTCTTTAGTTTGCTTTTAAAAGAAGACACTGTTGTAACAGACCTTAGATCAGCTGCTATAGAATTCCACAGAGCGGGACCATAGTGACTGAAAGCACCATAACCCGATTTATAATGCCACCCGCGTGCAGTGAGGGGACCTGTGTCAGATGTTCTACCACTTTTTCGAGTCACGTGTTAAAATACTGGATTCTGATTGGCTAAATTCCGGAGGTTATGAGAGAACTACTGCCGCAAAGTTTTGTGAGGACTTGTCCGAGATCAATGAGCCTCAGTGTACATCCGGGGACTTCAGGAGGTAGTCGGAACACCTTTCCCCCAACCAACAAATGACCGTGGCAACGGTCCTATGTTCACTAACGTGCATGCTATAGTCGCCGATTTATTTGGATCCAATGCAATCCGCCAACTTTAAAGCCCCTTTTCTCTGAACCTATGCCTTTCTGGAAGCGAACAGCCTCTATTTACGGCTGGAACGGTACTTCTAACTGACGTTAGCTTAGCTGTAAGCTAGACGCATGGATTAGTATGGAGTTGGCGCCATCTGTTGGTGAGTAGAAGATGTTGTTGGTGGAACTATCTGCTGTCTCGCGGAAGTTTTATAGGCAATAATGATTGTAACTTAAGATCCTTGCAAGTTACAACTGTGTTTTCTTTCATGTATAAGGGAAAAAGTGGTAGAAAAGCTATTTACCACTCGGGGTCGGACATTATGCTCTGATAATGTCCTGTGTTAGGGTGTTATCGGACTCGGCTTTGCCTCGTCCGATAACACCCTAACACAGGACATTATCAGAGCATAATGTCCTCTCACTCGGGGTAAATTGCTTACATCTAAGCCAAGGGTTCTGGTAGGCACGTATGCATGGCAGAAACACAGGAGGGAGCCAAACCATTGAGAGATTTAATCCAGAATTATTGATTGCTTTAACTATTGAAAAATAGCAGATCTACAAGCTCGCTGGTAGATCTGCTATTTTCGTGAAAATTTCGTGAAAATGTGTGCAAATATTTGAATATCTGGTGAACATTTGTAACTGAAATATTTGCTTCTGGGGGGTCCCTGATACAAAATTATTTTGAGATGGGGTTCAGTGGCCAAATACATATAATTCTAGGGGTCCTTGACATAGAAACATGTGTTTTTTTTTTTTTTTTTTTTTTAAACCTTAGGACTTAGAAGACAGAATCACGTCAAAATTCAAATGTTCAAGATACAAAAATTAAAAAAAGCAGATCTACAAAAGTGCCGTGCTGTGAACTTGTAGATATGCTATTTTTATTAAGTTAAAGCTATACTGTGTAAGTTGCTCAACTAGTGGTCAGTAGCGTTATAGCAAACCGCGGTCACGTCTGCTTTTTTCGGACGTTTTTCGGAAGTTTTTCGCCGCGGACCGGGCCTTCAGACCACCGCGTCCGCCTCGCCTCGCCGAGACCTATCCATAGAGGTCTTTCGTGTCCCTCTACGAGCCTCGGTTGGGGAGATACATGCTAGACTCCTAGCCCATTGTAAACACTGCAGTGTATTTCCTGAAGAGCTCGGCAGTGTATGATCTGGGCTTTGATTGGCCGGTAGGGAGACACGTGTACAGAATGATGCATATGACGTAATTTTGACGGGAAAAACAGCCCCGGTCACTAGAACACATATAAAGAAAAGGCTTTGGGAGCTGAAATGAACAGAGTGGGTGTTCTAAAACTTTAGAGATTTAATAATTAGGACAATTTTAAGATTTGTTTTATTAACACAAACTCTGCCATCAAAATACCCCTTTGTACCCCTTCTCTGCCATGCCCGTAGAGCCCGTAAATGTAATAAAAATTAATTAAAAAACATTTTTTTATCGAAGCGCAACTAAAATAGGCCGGAACTAATGCTCCGTGATCGGTTTCTACACGGACACATTATTGAGCGGACTACTTTAACATTGGAGTCCCTGAACCGGAAGTCCGTCCTCTATTTTGGCTAGATAGTCCACCCAGGAATCCGCGGAGAAAAAGTTCTGATTCCGCGGTGAACAATCCTGATTCTGCGGAGAGCAATTCTTGATTCCGCGGCTTGAAAGTTAATATTCCGCGGGCATTAAAAAACTACGTAAAATTACCAGTTATGAAGCAAACATAATTTTTTATGTAATAATGAAGTAGAAATGAACTTATGAAATGAATTGCAATACCAAAACACTGTGAAACATTGTGGTTATCAAATAATCAACATCAATATTCTCTTTGTCCCTCTTGGGAAGATTTATTTATATGTGCCAGGCATGTCCCGTGGATGGAATTGGGAAACAGGGATTTGAGGGCAGACAGAAATCACATCCTCTTGTTTCACTCCAAAGTCATTTAGAGCATTGACTGCCGCATTTGCCACTGTTGAATGATTGCATTTGTCTAAGAAAACAGTGTCAACCAGATAGCTGCAGATTTCACCAGATTCATCATTGATGAGCGGAGACACCATTATGTTGAGCACGCAGCATCCTTCTGAATCAGAGAGAGAGAGAGAGAGAGAGAGAGAGAGACCTTTATTATCCCAAGGGGGAAATTCAGTTGCAGCAGTGTAAGGTTATTTACAAAGTTACAGAGAAAAAATAAAATAAAAACAAGAACAGAGTACAGTAAAGAGCAAGGTACATCAAGAAAGGGAACCTCTCTTACCTCTCTTGCAGTTGTGTATGGCCAGGGATGGCTCCCTCCCCCATTCACTACTCTGTTTTGCAAGAAACTTCTCATCAGACCTGGACAGTGGTGTGTTTGTTGATGTACCACCAAAACAGAATACAAAACACAATACATTGATTGTACACATTTTGATAGATACTTTTTTCAAATAGTACAATTAACTCTTTGAGTGCCAATCCCTAACTAGTTCGGCTTTATTAGCGTATCGTAGAGTGCCGATCCCGAACAAGTTCGGCTTTAAAAAAAAAAAAAAAAAAAAACCCCATTTTTGACCCCATCAAATCTGGTGAACATGATTTCAATCGCGATTTTGCATGTTCCACCCCCATACAACCCCATCTAACATACAGGGCAGCCATTTTTGTTTACATTACATGTAAAACATAATGGCGATTATCTCAAGAATGCCTGAACGGATTTCCAATCGGATTTTTTTGTTTGAAAGCTGTGAACAAACTGCACAAATCCACTCCAATGCAATCCAGGATTGCATTGGATTTTTTAGAGCTCATTCTTCTCTGTTTTTTTCCCATGCATGAGGTGTGCAAGGTTTAATCATGGCTAAGTTGACGAAAATAAGGCTTCTAAAATGCTTGGTAGCCAATAGCTAACTTCAAGCTAACTTCATCCTCTTCCTGTACATGCACAAAGGAAAGTGTTCAGGCAAGTCATGGCTCCAGGGCTTGGGCATGCATTACCAGCATATCTCTATTATTCTCTGGTCACTGGGCGCCCTCTAGTGGTGATAGGCTGGCACTCAATGAGTTAAATGATTATACATTGGAGCTAAACTAAAATGATTTATTTATCTACCTTGACTAATTCATACTTTTTTCATATCAAGGTCCAATATTTATTCATTATTTAATGACATTTAGCTTCTCACTCAGACCCAAAACATAGAATATTTTGTTATTGTTTGGATAACATTTTGTTCACAATTCTATGCTGTATTGTTTGATGTTGGTGCCATAGATAGAAGAGATAAACAGGCAACACGTTGATAAAACAACTCTTATACATTATCTAATTGTGTACTTAGGCTATTGTAAATTAATGAATGCAGATGTTTAACAACAATTTAACTCTTGAGAGCGTAAAATGAAAACAAATGGACCCGTAATTAAACCAAATGGACGCTTATGGGTTTCATTTTACCCTCTCAGAGTTAAATATATAGCGTTCATTTGGTTACCAACTCTTAAGGACCACCGGTTGAAAACCACTGGAGCACAAGTCAAGAATACATTACTAAAACGATAGCATACCTTCTCTCGTTCCTCTGCAGCCACGGTTTTGCTGGCGATTGTGGTTGTTGTGATGGCTTTTTGTCTTTTTAAGACTGTGTCTGCGGGCGTTGCTTGTTTTTTCTTCTGATGAAAGCAGCCAAGTGGTCTTTGATTGTTGAGTTGCGGCGGTAATCAAGAACTTTATTCTCCTCCTGTAATTCTGTGTATGATTTAGCTCTTTCAGCATAACATATCCCTGCTCACTCTGAGGGCTTGGACCCGGCATCGTAGCCGGAGGTCGGAGAAATCGCTCCATTACTCCATGTGCGTCTTTCTCACTGTGAGTCAAACAGTCAGACGATGTGCCTAGTTCCATAAAAAATCAGCACCATCCGCTCTGGTATCGTCACCACACACGAGACACAGCACATGAATACATGCCACGGCAAACAAAGCCATTTCCGTTTCCGTATCCGGCAACGAGGACCGGCTAGGCTGTGAGTCTTGTCCGTCTATATCACCGCGACATCTAGCGGCCGGGAAGAAAACTACATGTAAAATGTAATATTCTGCACCTCGTTTGTGCTATTCTGCGGACTGCTATGATATCCGCGGGAGGCTCTGATATCCGCGGAGGGCTTCGATTTCCGCGAAAATTTCCGTGATCGCGGAATCGCGGATTCCTGGGGGGACTAGCTAGAGTTCTCAACGGGCCTGAAAATTAAGGCCCGGCCCTAACTGGGCCCGAGTGGGCCGACCCGAAGCCCGGCCCGACCCTAACAATTATCATCATTTTCGGCCCGAAAACCCGAAAGCCCGAGAGAGAGAGAGAGAGAGAGAGAGAGAGAGAGAGAGAGAAAAAAAAACGTCGCCAGTAGGCAGCTGGCAGCGCCAGTGCCTCAAATTACAACAGTGAGAGAACGGACATATAATAGTTGGCGAAATGGCAACTTCACATGTTAAATTGTTCATGAAACATGCAAGGTTCTGCACAAAATGTGCTAACGTTAAATCCCTGTTGTTGTCAACAGTCAATCTCAATCATACAGCTCTCATCCTCTCTCTCCCTGCCGTTGTCGCTGCCTGCGTGATTTATGTTTCGTCCTTTCAACGGTCACGCATCAAACGCAGGCTCGGCAGATCTATAAACCCAAAACGTGTTCATCTGGCTTGCATTCTGGGCTTGCAGATCTGTTGTTTAGTGCGCGACACCACCTGATCACCATGCTTAAACATATACAACTTAGGCACGTAATAAGCGGCGCGCTGCGGCTGTAAACCCTTTAATATAAATGCACACAGCAGCAGCAAAGGACACTTGATTAACCAGAAAGCATAATGGAATTAATAATATCTTACCAGCCGAGATGATCGTCTCTAAGGTAAGAGGATGTCAACGTATGGTGCTTTAGGTTGGTCATGTTGATGTTGTTGTTAATACAATCCTCTTAAGTCCTTGTCAATAATATCCAGGTTGGTTCCGCTTTGAATGTACTTTTCTTGGATTTATAACTTATTACAAACTTGTAAAACTGCCTGCTGCCTTTTAATTTAACATGCAGCTCCAAACTTTCATCGTAGCCGCTCGATCACACAGAGCTAACGCTGACTCGCTGCCTGTGACAGACTTCCGTATATCCAAAGGTTTCGATTGTGACGTCATCACAACAACCAGACTGCTCTATGAGACTGATAGACTATACTTCCGTATGCGTCACCGATTATCCTTGGTCCATTGGTTAGGAACTTAGGCAGGTTTCAGTGCTGCGCTGAAGACAGGCAGAGAGCGATATGCGCCTGTTCTCTGTTGCTTGAGTGACGGAGCCCGGAGCCCGGCCCGGCTAATTATTATAATTTTTGGGCCCGGCTCGGCCCGATAACGTCGGGTCGGGTAGGGTCGGGTTCGGGCCGAATTTGAGAACTCTAATTTTGGCCCAGCTTACTGTCTACACTCCGCGGCTTACAGATGGAGAACTTATTGATCAATTGAAAAAGTTTCAACGGATTTGAGAAGCTGATGGAATACGCGAACACACGAGCAGTGTCCGATCACGCACGATGGGAACTGGACGAGCGCCCACGTTAACAGGTAGGACTCGGAGAAGCCGGCAGTGAAAGACATAGAGAAATTAACGGGCTTTACGGCCGTAAACTACGAATGAGTTAAAAAAGTTACATAGTATAGCTTTAAAGCATAAAATAATAATACGCACTAATGCGTATTATCTAAATGTGTTACAAACAATAAGAAGCAATAAGATGTGGGGGTGAACTCACCGTCTCCGTTCTCGCCGTAGCCCATGGACGGAGGCATGGTGATGATGCGTCGCTCTCCCACACACATTCCCAGCAGCCCCTTGTCCATGCCAGCGATCAGCCACCCGATGCCAACGTAGGTGTCGTAGGTACGCAGGCGGGTGTGACTAGAAGAGAATGAGGTGCGTTCACATGTTAAATCTCCACCATGATTAGGAATGGCACGATAAGCGATAATATGGCACGATAAGCGATAATATCGCTTAACGTGATAAAAAAACACTAAGGATAATCGTATCATGGAGATTTACTTTATCGTGAAATCGTCCTCCGTCATGCACTGGGATCAAACCATCTTTTATTTGCCGAGCTGCATATCCAATACCATTTAAACCCTCTATTGGTAAAACGTACTTAAAATATACATATTTTTTTTCCTTTTTTCCACTCGCTACTAAATCTTTTTGCCAAAAAATAGCCGATTGTGAGCTTTTAGACCTGCTATTTTTCGTCACATTTTTCGCCCCAGGATAACGGATGTTGGGGATACTTTGATTATCGCGATAATAATCGTAAATCGCGATTTCTTTGGTCACAGTAATAATAGTGATATGAAATGTTCATATGGTCCCATCCTTAACCATGATAAGCAACTTGCTATTTATATCAGGTAGCACCTTTTGGCAGGGGTGTCACACCAAATTCTGGGCCCTAGCCGCCCTGGGTACCAGGATACACACTTCTTCATAGGGGGAGGGGGTTTAATTAAATCAACATACATCAGCTTCCCTGAGTGGCCAAACCCAAACCATTAGCTTCACGGATTGGCCAAGCTTTGCGTGACATTTGTGTCGCTCTCCAATATAGTTAGGTGATCTTCAGTGTACAACAACACTCCATCTGTTGCAGTACAGGAGAATTATATCCTTCCAAATTGCAGTTGGTTATTGACATGTACTGCTGGTCGGTGCGTCTTAGAGGCTCCCCAAAGAGCATCTATCGCAGTGCTGTTTCAGTGGGACATAAGGTGTATTGCTTTAATATTTAGGCCTAAAATTATTGGATGCTTTAACTATTAAAAAATAGCAGATATACAAGCTCACAGCGCGGCACCGCTGCGAGCTTGTAGATCTGCTATTTTCGGAAAAAGTCGTGAAAATGTGTGCACAATCTTTGAATATATGTATTTTCAAAGCGAACGTTTGTAACTCAAAATTTTGCTTCTGGGTGGTCCCTGGAACTAGATATTTTGAGATGGGGGTCCGTGGCCAAATAAATATCATTTTGGGGGGCCTACACATGCAAAAGTTTGAGAACCACTGACATAGTAGTCTCTCAAGAACAGACGAACTAAGCTCCAGTTAAGTGAAAAGGACCTTTTCTTTGACGATGGCTAAGCCAGATTGCTGACATAGAAACATAGGGTGTCAAACAATGAAACTATATGGAATCTATGAAAAGGTTGTGGGGGTCCCTGCTTCATCTCTCTCAACTATGGGGTCCTTGGCCTGAAAACGTTGAAGACCCCTATAATAATATTGTTTATTATTTACATTATATTATTATTTATTTGGCCTGAAAACCTTGAAGACCCCTGCCCTAAAGGATCCCAGACCCTCATCTCACCTGGAGTCAAACAGCGTCCCGTCCAGCAGCGTTCCGTTGTAGTGGTAGCGGACGTAGTCGGACACCTCCACCTTCCTGACGCACAGAGGGGGGGTGTAGTAGGTGTTGGACTGCACCCCGTCCTCCGGGTTCCACACGTCCAACAGCAGGACGTCAAAATGCAGGACGGAGTCGGCAGGAATGAGGTCACCTGAGAAAGGACCCGTCACAATTATTACATAATTGTCTAATCACAATTATTTGACATAATCGCAATTATTATTATTGTCATAATCGTCATATTGAAAAAGGTTAATATATTTTTTTTTAAATGTGGAAATAGCAGATCTACAAGCTCACAGCGCGTCGCAATGCGACGCGTTGTGAGCTTGTAGATCTGCTATTTCCACTACCAATGTTCTTTTTGAACAGTGGTAGACTGCTCCATAGCATGGCCGTGTGTGTATCCATGTATGTATCCGTGTATGTATCCATGTATCCGTGTATGTGTGTATGTAGCCTGAGTACTATTGGGTGACCAGAGAGGGTGCTGTTGAGGTGCTGTTGAGTCTAACCTGAGCGAGCACGCACGCACGCATGTATGTAGCCTGAGTACTATTGGGTGACCAGAGAGGGTGCTGTTGAGGTGCTGTTGAGTCTAACCTGAGCGAGCACGCACGCGCGCATGTATGTAGCCTGAGTACTATTGGGTGACCAGAGAGGGTGCTGTTGAGTCTAACCTGAGCACGCACGTGCACACACGCGCGCACACACACACACACACACACACACACACACACACACACACACACACACACACACACACACACACACACACACACACACACACACACACACACACACACACACACACACACACACACACACACACACACACACACACACACACACACACACACACACACACACTACTGTTGCGCAGCCTCCACGACCACGGCTCAGTTCACCCGGGTGTGTATAAAGTTGTCAAACATGTCAGTATTCAGTAATTTCTTTGTATAGGTTATGTGTCATATCTACCATGTGCAACTTCAAAGCCTAAAAGCCAAACAGAAATGTGACTGTCAATGACAAAAATACAATTAAATCGTTAATCGCAATTACTTGAGGGACAATTAATTGTCATGTAAAATGTCATAATCATGACAGCCCTAATTCATTCGTTAATTGACGGTTGATAACCCTATCGATCGATTAATCGATTGACTGATAATCAGCGTTTTTTCCAGATTTTACCAAAAGGAACATTCCTGTTCGAAACGGAAAATGAGTGCAAAATTCATATTTTCGATGAATCGTTAAAGAGGTGGTGCCATAGTTTTGTACTTTTTCTGTTTTTCATGTGTCTAGGCGGTTGAAAGTACTTCATTAGACCCCCTGGTGTGTTTTCTTTTTTTAGAAATGATGTATTCTCTTAGTATGTGTTTGGTTTCTCTTGGAGGCTGCCACCTTGTGGTGAAAAGTGTCAGTTAAAAAACACAGATACTAAGTATGTCACAGTATCAACTCCTCCCCTATTTACCATTCACCCAACACTGTGGGGTGTGGCTATATCAGCTGGGTCACCACCCACCATGCCATCCATGCATACGTAATGAACTGGGGGTGTGGCCACATAAAAACCCAATTTTAACTCTTTCTGTATACTTTTTTGGAAAAATCTTCCTCCTAGTATAATCATAATACCTGATAATCATGTTTTATAGGGGGGGGGGAATCATGGCACCACCTCTTTAACACCTCTAGAACAGGGGTTTTCAAAGTGGGTGACGGGGCACCCTGGGGTGCCGCGACGGCAGTCCAGGGGTGCCGAGAGATAACTTGATAATTATTTGGAATTTATTTAGACACTTGAAAAAATATTTAGTATAATTTTAAACTTTAAGTACAAAGTTATTTTCAGTCAGTTCTAACCAAAATGGCTATTATCTCAACGTTTTCCTCACAACATAATCACTAAAATATCGGCACTGTCGGGCAGAAACCTCGTATCTCCAAGTTTCAAATGTGTACGTTTTTTGGTAAAGCAAAGCCCTGCTTCATCATACAAGACAGTCGCACAAATCTAGAGAAAACAGACGATCTATAAGCACACAACACTGCTTTAGATCTGGTGTTTTCACTAGTTTAGTACATTTTAAAGAGGATAAATACAAAACGAACGGTTTTGGACACACAAGGTTTCCACCTGACAACGACGATATGCTATAAATATAAGGTGCTGGGAGTGAAAATTATAATGTAGGGGTGCCTCGGATTAAAAAAATAAATATTTATGGGGTGCCCTGAGACAAAAAAAGTTTGGGAACACCTCTTTTTTTTGGAGCGGTGTGTGTAACACAGCAGCTCCGCTATAGGCAGTAATGTGTGTCTGTCCTCACTAGTACGAGTGTGTCTGTCCTCACTAGTACGAGTCTGTCCAGTCCAGTTTGAAGAGGATCTGCACATGCGCGATTTTACCACCCACACACACATACACACACACACACAAACACACACACACACACACACACACACACACACACACACACACACACACACACATGCGCACAGCAGTTACACAACATTTCGATCGAATTGAGTTCCCCTCCGCCCGGATGCATGGAGGCTGATGGGATACTGCAACATACTGCGTTATATAGATCTAAGACACAGAATTCAGATATCTAGAACACATAGAATCTAAAACATAGACCTGGAACTGCTTAAATTCACCGCTCCACTTCGAACGAGGTTTGATTTTTTTTTTTTTTTTAGCTTTTGAGCCAAGATACATTGCATTGTATCACTATGCACGGGCAAACAGTTCTAACAAAGTCCCACAATAACTTACAGAAGTGTATCTTTTCAGTACAGACTGTCCATCAGTGATCAATAATGTACTCATATACCCTATAGATGCCTTAATGGTCCACGTCACATTCATATAAACCAGTATGCGCAGATTGCGCACGCCGGTCGGCACCAAATGAACCCCACCGTTCATAGGGTGCAATGGATGGCACTCGTGTTTAAAAATGCATTCCATCAAACTTTCAGATGCCGTTTTTCTCCCAGTGTGGAGGAAGAATGCTTAGGATTTTTACTGTAAATTCTCACTCTTGAAATATATAATCCTTAGTTTCTGTTGATTGTAAACAATAATACCGATTCAAAACAGTTGTCCTTCAAACCCCACCTCTATTCACCGTCATCAGAACAGAGGGAGCGCTCCTCATGATCACCCACCCCACTGGATCACCAGAGCGTCTACTGCTCGCCCAGCTGCAGTCCATGAAGCCTAATTATGCTCCGTCCTGCGACGGTGTTGCGCGCAGAGCCGCAGACCTCCAAGCTCAGAAGGGTTGCATTGGTGACGCGATGTGAGTTTGTATATCAGCTACTCTTGACGTGGAACACCGTTGCGCAATGAAGTATATATGTCTCGATAAGGGCGCACCCATGGGAGCACCTCACTAGCACACAAGAGGAGGTTGAATAACCAGTGCTCCCCAAAACAACAGGTTTGGGGATCTGTTGGGAATTGATTACATGATACAGTCAGCTGTGCATTCAGTCTCAATGTTTGTAAACAAATAATTGGTCTATAGATGCCTTAATGGTCCACGTCACATTGATATAAACCAGTATGCGCACGCCGGTCGGCACCAAATGAACCCCACCGTTCATAGGATGCAATGGATGGCACTCGTGTTTAAAAATGCATTCCATCAAACTTTCAGATGCCGTTTTTCTCCCAGTGTGGAGGAAGAATGCTTAGGATTTTTACTGTAAATTCTCACTCTTGAAATATATAATCCTTAGTTTCTGTTGATTGTAAACAATAATAGCGATTCAAAACAGTTGTCCTTCAAACCCCACCTCTATTCACCGTCATCAGAACAGAGGGAGCGCTCCTCATGATCACCCACCCGATCCACTGGATCACCAGAGCGTCTACTGCTCGCCCAGCTGCAGTCCATGAAGCCTAATTATGCTCCGTCCTGCGACGGTGTCGCGCGCAGAGCCGCAGACCTCCAAGCTCAGAAGGGTTGCATGGGTGACGCGATGTGAGTTTGTATATCAGCTACTCTTGACGTGGAACACCGTTGCGCAATGAAGTATATATGTCTCGATAAGGGCGCTCCCATGGGAGCACCTCACTAGCACACAAGAGGAGGTTGAATAACCAGTGCTCCCCAAAACAACAGGTTTGGGGATCTGTTAGGAATTGATTACATGATACCGTCAGCTGTGCATTCAGTCTCAATGTTTGTAAACAAATAATTGGTCTATAGTTTGCCTGCTAGCAATAGTAAGTCTCTTCCTCTGCTCTGGCGGCCCCCTGTGGTTGCAAAAAACATCTCAGGCCGTTTCTTAAGCCCCTCACCAGACCCCTGGGTTCACACAGACATTAAAAGGAAAGGAAAAACAATTATGTAGAATGATTTTTAAACAATATTATGGAATGAAGATCAAAACAAATCATAATTATGTTACTGGATACCCTCTAAACCCGGACAGCGGTTTCTCATCTATGCCAGTGGTTCTCAACCCAGGGCGGTCCTGCCATTTGATTTTGGGCCAATTCGGGGTGGTCCCCAGATAAATGGTAAATAAATGGTGCATTTATATATTGCGCTTTTTATACAAAGCGCTTTGCAATGATTGTGCACTACATTCACACACCACATTCATACACCGATGGCAGAGTAAACCATGCAAGGCACCAACCTGCTCATCGGGAGCAGTTAGTGGTTCAGAGTCTTGCTCAAGGACACTTTGACACTTAACTCTGGGGAGCCCAGGATCGAACCGCTTTACCGGCCCCTCAGCCACTCTACCCCTGAGCCACTGACAGTAAAGTGAAAATAGAATTAATGGAAAAATAAATAAATGAAATGAAAAAAGACCATTAATACTTCATCAAAAGTAATCAACAAACTATACAGTAAAAATTGGACAAAACTTGGCCAAACCTTGGCCAAATAATATAATAAGAAAGAGGCAAAGATTGTGAAAAGCTCACAATGCCTCGCAACGCTAACCGAGTCAAACTAAATTGAATGCCTCAACACCTATTCCACGTGCTTATCAGGGCGAGGGGTCCCCATGCAGTTCTAATATGATTACAGCCTGAAAAGGTTGAGAACCACTGATCTACGCCACACAGTAGTCCCACTGACTGTAGAACCACTGATCTACGCCACACAGTAGTCCCGCAAAATAATGTATTTATTTTGTCATTGTTCATTTAACCATGCCTTAGGGCATTCACGAATAGTGAATTTTAGTATTCGAATTAATCTACTTTATCTGCGGAACCGAGTCGCATTAAATTTAATACCTACAATTCCAAGTGCTTGTCAGGGTGGGGGTCTCAGTTCAAAAGTGTTCATTTTGGGGGTCACGGCCTAACAAGGTTTGAGAACCCCTGGTATAGAGAGCATTATCAAATTCATTCTTATGACGTCCTATCTTGCCAAGCTTTATAAACTAAATATATATTTTAAAGAGAAAACAATAATAATAAAAAAGCGAATATTCGACTTCGGTGAACAACGTCAAATAGTGACTTTCATATTCGAATATTCGAATATTTGGTGAATGCCCTATCGTGCACTCATGCGAGGTAGACTCTGGCATCTACCAACAGGCCAAGTGCATGTGAACAGCAGCAAGATTTGTTGTGATAAAAGAAGGTTAGCCAATGGAACTACAAACCATAGATGTCATTATATTTTGACACTCCAGTGGTGTAAAAGTAACTAAGTACATTTACAAGTACTGTAATTAAGTACAGTTTTGAGGTATTTGCACTTTACTTGATTAGTTCCAGTTTTCAGTACTTTTACTTCTACTCCACTTCATCTCAGAGGCTAATTTCACTCCACTACAATTATTTGAAAACTTTAGTTACTCGTTACTTTGCAGATATAAATGATTATATTATAAAACAGACTTTAATCCACTTTTGCCCTATTTTATACAGTGGCTATTTGAAAATAGACGATCTGTAAGGGTGTGATGCAGATCTGCTATTTTCAAACATGTTGTACTTAATTTGGTACTTTAAGTACTTTAAGTATATCTTGATCCCAATACTTGTAACAGAGTATGTCTATATTGCAGTATTGATACTTTTACTTAAGTCTGAGTACTTTTTCCACCACTGGTTTTCTCATGCCAATAAAGCTCCTTGTGAATTGAATTGAAATTGTGTCTTGAACTGAACAGCGGCTCGGAGAGAAGAGAGAAGAGGAAGAGGGCAGTGATTAAACCCTGACTACACTGGTGAGCTGGCAGTGCTCTGAACCCCTACACACTCAATGAGCCTCCTCCTGTCCTCTTTTCTTCCTTCACATTGTGTTCCTTCTTTTCTCTCTGTCATAGTATAGCAGGGAAAAAAAGCTTGTACCTGTCTGCACAAGCCTTAACCTTTCTTGTCTTCTCCAATTATCTCACACACACACACACACACACACACACACACACACACACACACACACACACACACACACACACACACACACACACACACACACACACACACACACACACACACACACACACACACACACACACACACACACACACACACACACACACACACACACACACACACACACACACACACACACACACACACACACACACACACACACACACACACACGACAATTCTACAGTATGTCTACATGTCTACAGTATCCTGTAGACATGCTAATACACATACTAGAAGCCTCCGGGCGACATGCGACCTCGCCCAAAAGGGCCAGTGATCGGACCAGTTACCCATATATGGAGTCCCCTGGTACCCATATATGGAGATCCATGCACTGTATATGGAGATATGATGTGAGAGCCCAAAGTTATTTGTTATGTGAAAGTCCTATGATGTTTGACATCTGACATCATAACCTTTTATGCCCATACATGGAGATAGATCCCTGTCTGCCAACCAGCCAAACAGATATGGGCTGTTTTGGCCATATATGGATTCTGTGATCAAGGTCGCCTGAGACGGCGCGCCTCCGTCATGGTTAATAGAAACGAGCGAGTCCACCTAGAAGTGCAGTGCGATTCCAAATGAAGCGTGCTGTGCATCCTCATGATGACACTTGATGACTTCTCCCCAGTCGCATGTTGCTTTGTAAATGGTGAACGGTGCATTTATAAAGCGCCTTTATCCAAGACTCCTAGAAGTTGAATAGGATACTAAAAGATAGTGAGGGAAAGTTAGCAGAGTGGTGGACCAATCTGGGAACTAAATGCTTTCCAATAGCTTTCTTCACAGATGTGTTCATAAAGGTGTCTACTGTCACCTCTGAACTTTGTCAAACCCAACTCCCTTGACAAACTTTGTGGGAGCCAATCAAAGTTGGGGGTATCCCGAGGGCTGTAATTAGGGTATTTCTGGGCTGCTGAATCCATTCCAACTATTAGTTTTCAGTTAAAATGACTCCTTGGCCATAAAATAGGCCTAATTGGCTAAGGCTTAGCCAATCATGTCACCCCTGTGTTTGAGTGTTCCTTGTCAGATTGCATCATGTTATCCTGTGTGTCTGTGTGCTTACCCACCTGATAGTTTTCATGGAATTCAAACCCTTTCTCACCAAACCATTTTTGTATTATTATATATATTATTATATATATTGTATTATTATAATGTCTCATGGACACACAAAAGTATGTGTGGCCTATTTTATGGCCAATGAGTAATTTTAACTGAAAACTAATGGTTGAATTGGATTCAGCAGCCCAAAAACACCCTAATTCACTAGTTTGCAAATCCCGCCCCATTCTGCCCTGTTACTAGGCTGGGACATTTTCCCTGGGCAGATTGTTTTTATAGTGGCAGTGAATGGTATTTTTTAATTTTTCATAGCCTCATTACAGCTATATAAAGTACCAAAGGAAAAACATCTAGGTGATATTAATAAAAAGGGAAGACAAAGGTACAGTAGTTACATTGCAAAACAGGGGGTTTCCCCGAAAATATATGTTTTAATTTGTTTAATCCCAGTGGGACAGAATCACTATTGCAGATTCTTTTATAGTGGAAGTGGATGGGATTTTTTTTTTCCTTCATAGCCTCATTACAGCTATATAAAGTACCAAAAAAAACACATCTACGTGATATTAATAAAAAGGGAAGAAAAAGGTACAGTAATTACATAGCAAAACAGTAATTTTCCCCCGAAAATATATGTTTTAATTAGTTTAATCCTCTGGATCAGAGAGAGAATAGAAATCGCGCATTGCATCTTGGGTAGGAAGAGGAGAACTATAATCTGTTCTCCTCCATGTTCTCCTCACATAATAGGCTGGCTTTTCGTAATTCTGCCCATTTAAAATATATGTACCCAAACGTAACAAGTTAGACCATTGATAAGGTCCATGTGAACTAGTCTGTTGAAGCTTATTCATTACAATGATCGCAAACGCTATGGTCGCGAGCGGCCTGGCCGTGCTCCGCAGTGCGGACAGCCGGTGAAAGACGGCTCCCACTTTCTCCGACTGCAGAACTCCACCCCCGCTTGCAAAAAGTGAATGTATTTTTCTGGTTGGCCAGTCAGGGAGTCTCAGGGACCAATCAGAAGGCTGACAAACGGTGAATTACACACCTCATACGCTCATATTGGCCATTTTTAATTGTTTTCCCCCTTTAATCCCAGGCCCTCGGGATACCCCCAACTTTGATTGGCTCCCAAAATGTTTGTCAAGGGAGTTGAGTTTGACAAAGTTCAGAGGTGATAGTAGACACCTTTATGAACACATTTGTGAAGAAAGCTATTGGAAAGCATTTAGTCCCCAGATTGGTCCAACACTCGGCTAACTTCCCCTCACTAAGACCTCAGCCTGCAATGTCCTAATGTTTAAACTTAATATAGCCTACAACGTCAATGTTTTGTAAGAAGAATCATTAAATATATAAATGCTGTCACAGTAACACAATAGATAGAAGAATTTATGGATTTGACGCTGTGATCGGGATCAGCAGATATTTAGCTTGCTAAGCAGCAAGCTAAATATGCTTAGATGATTTGTATTTATATTAGGATAAATGTGCACGATGTGAGACGGACACGGAAGTGAGGAGGAAGCTTAACAGGGTACTCATCATTCTTAAAGGGGAAGTGAAACTTCCTCCTCACTTCCATTTCCGTCTCACATCGCTCACATTTATCCTAATATAAATAAAAATCATCAAATCCTATTTAGCTTGCTGCTTAGCAGAAACCAGTAAGACTCCCTAATCGGCATGTATACACAAATTGGCCTTAGCAACCTTATGGTGGCGCTAGAAGAGGGGCATCATGTGAGAAATCAGGGGCGGAGGTTGTGGTTTGCCAGCCAAGGAGTGTGTGTAAAGTTTGGCATGGATAGGGGAAACGGTGCCGGACATAAGAGTAGGGCCAAAAGTGTGACGTGACTGACAGACGGAGGGACCGACTGACAGACAGCCGGTGGAGGTTTTCATAGTAACTTGCGACCTGACAAAAAAAAAAAGAAAAGAAAAGAAATGCCAGTAACGGAAATGCCAGTTTCCATTACTCACCGTTCAGGAGGTGTAGTTCCAGACTCTATATAGCATTCAGAGATTGTGGAATAGTTGTCTGGCTACACGAGACTAACATATTGTATTGTAGTCCAATATGACCACTTCCTGTCTGGCTGTACATATTGTATTGTAGTCCAATATGACCACTTCCTGTCTGGCTGTACATATTGTATTGTAGTCCAATATGAGGCTCCAACAAGACAAGCATCCTCTCTCTTCCTGCATGCACAAACACACACCATTGTTCCACTGAGTTGTGCGTTGCACCAGAGCTGGTTCTGTTTCTGTTTCATATGTCCTCTGTTCCAGTAAATAACAAGAGATCAACCAGTGTGTTGCTCAGGTTCTTTTCTGCATTTGACACAGCCGTGTACTTCTCAGGTGAGAAGCCACGACCCGAGATATTACTGATGTTCCAGTCCGTTTCCTTACATTTTAAACACTGCTAGCTACACTGCTGCTATCTCTGGAACAGTACGATGGATTCGAGTGCCGACTTTTGTTATCGGTCACGAACCGCGATGGTGCGCGCATCGTTGAAAGGAACCACGTTAAAAGTTACGAAAATCATAGAATAGCTTGGCAGGGAACCCTCCCGTTGTCGATTTTGGCAGTAAATGAGTTAAGTGCCTTGCTCATGGACACTTCCGAGGCAGAAGGCTGGAGGAGTAGACAGTCAAACTTTCTGATAAAAGGTTTGTTTGATACTTGTATTAAAAAAATACCCAATCAAGGATGTCTTTATGTGGCAAACAGACCATCACAGACACAAGAAAACAAACACACACACACACACACACACACACACACACACACACACACACACACACACACACACACACACACACACACACTTACCATAGCCCTCTTTTCCATAGGCCAGCTGTGGGGGGATCTTGACCAGTCTCCTCTCATTGACACACATCCCCACCAGGGCTTTGTCCATTCCCTCGATCAGCTGCTTCTTGCCCACATACACATTGTAGGTGCTGCCACGGTCGTAGCTGGAACGAACACACACACACACACACACGTTTATTTGTGAGGAAGACATTTAAAGTATTCCATTCATTCCATACAATGCAGTTTACTTGTCCACCTGGTGTTACGCTGCTAAATGCTCAGCAAGAATTTAATTTATGTATATATTCTCATTGGCGTTACATTTAGCCGTGTACTAAACCTACAATGAATGTGTCCAAGAGAGGGAGGCTGGCAACTGGTCTCTGGAATGCATTTCGTGTATATTTGCACACTTTGAGTATCTTTAGTACTTTTGATTCGCCATCATATTCTAGGTAGCTAGGCCATCATTTTGACATTATGCAAGTCGTTACATCAGACGTACTTCAGCTATTGACATCTGACAAGAACCAGAACAACTCTTGTCTTCAGAACCAGAGCCCAGTCTGCTAAGAACAAGAGCCCTGTCTCTCTAGGCCGTCAGTCTTCAGAACTAGAACCTTGTGTCCAGAACCAGAGCCCTGTAGCGTGTCCTCAGAACCACAGTGGTATCAGTGTTCTCAGTACCAGAACTCTGTCTTCAGAACCAGAGCCCAGTCTGCTAAGAACAGGATCCCTTCATGTCTTCAGAACTAGAACCTGGCGTCCCCAGAACATTATCCTTGTAGCGTGTCCTCAGAACCAGAGTGCTATCAGAACCAGAGTGCTATCAGAACCAGAGTGCTATCAGAACCAGAGCTGTGGTCTTCTTGTGGCTGCTGCTGCCTGCGTGGCTCACACGCAGGACTCAGGAGTCAGGACCGACCCATTCAACCCCCCCTCCCTCCCTCCTCCTCGAGAACAGAAGCAGCCATAGCCTGCAGTGCAGACTGGGTCAAAACACAAAGTTCTCGCTAGTCTAGTAGTATCACAGTTAAAGTTAAAACTCACCTGGAGTCGAACTTCTTGCCGTCGGGGAACACGCCGTTGTAGTGGTACCTGACGTAGTCGCCGACCTGGACCGCGCGCACGCACTGCTCCGGCACGAAGGTCTTCTCGATGACGATGTCGTCTAACGGGACCGGGGGCGCGTCGCAGGCGCAGAACGCCACCAGAACCGACAGATACAGCAGATGCATGATGCCGTGCACGCACGGAGACATGTTCATTACTCTGGCACTGTAGCCTATTGACGTCAAAAGAACTAAGGCACTGCTTCAGTCTGTCTGTATGGCCCGGTTAGGTTGATCGGTTCCTTGGCTCTGCCTCTGGATCTTCTCCCCCGGCCCTGGTAGATCTCCTCTCCGTCCGGATTGAATGGGGATCACTTCTTTCACTTCTTTGCGCACCACGTATTGCTCATGCGCACTTCGGCGTTTCGGATGTGTAAACGTGGTAACGTACACTGCGAAATCCTGAGTCGGAGCCCGTTTTTAATGGTCCGCTTGGTTCCGTTTGGTGGTGCTCTCCGGGGTTAAGGTTAAACGATCACTCGGGGTTTCAGTGTGTAGTGTAGTAGCGTAGGGCTGTCCTAAAGATCCCTCTGGACCCCGCCTCTAAAACCGGACAAACTTTTTTTTTTCTTCTTTTTTTTTTGCCCCAGAGCGGTGCATTCCTTCCTCACTGTTTAAAGTTTGTGTTAACTCAAGGGGAAGGCATAGCACTGCACTTTAGGATCTTAAAATTTTAGTTTAGTGTTTAGTAGTAGAGTTTAATATACAAACTTTTGAGGAGAGGAGGGGGGTCCCCTCTATTTCCCAGGGAGGAATGTCTCCTACGTGGCAATGGGAGGGGGTTATGGTGTTATGACGCTTCACTCTAGTCACCAGGCAGGCAGTCACCAGGTCAGGGAAGATGTCAAGATTGAAGAAAATTACAAAAAAAAACATTAGACCTACTAAACAAGTAGGCTATATTTGGCGAATAACAAAACAGATAGTTTATTATTATTATTACATTTTAATTTTGATTTCCGACCGTTCATCATATTTTTGTTGCATAGTAGCCTACTGTGTTATTTTTGTCTGTCATTCAATGTTGTATGAATTGAGTACGAAGGGACCCCAATTTATCGTTGTCGTTATCCTTTTAGTAGACCTTATCAGTGAACTGTCCTGTCACATATATAGCCTACTTTTTTCCCCATGCAAATTTATTATAAAGTATTCAATCAATCAATCAATCAATCAATTGTAGCCTATTTATTGAGATGGGAGAAAACAAATAGGCCTACCGTTTAATAAATATCTGCTGCATACTTAGTAGGCTACTGTGTTCTATTCGTCTGCCATTCAATGTTAAGCCTATATGAGTTAAAGAGAAGGATCTCAATGGAAACAAGCCTTGCCTTATCGGAGTTTCTTTTTAGTTGACCTTGGCTTGTATCAGTGAAAGGGTACAGTTTCATGACAATACAGTTGTATTGTCATGAAACTGTACCCTTTCCTATGCAAGAACTTCTAATAAATACTTCAATCATTCAATATCCTAATATCAGGGGAGGGGGGGGACTCAAACTACCTTCTATGTTCTGTCTACAACTGGTGAATCATTTCCACTTCCAGCCAGTGTAACATGATCATGTTACATGAGACTGAGCTCATCCCATCCAGACAGACAGCAGTAGAACAGTGTAACATGACACTGCAGCTTCATCCCATCATCCAGGAGCCAGCAGTAGAACAACAGTGATTTCAGTGGGAGGAGCACAGGGGCGTCAATTGGGTGTGGCATGGGGTATGCAGCTGCCATAGCCTGGGTCCAGGGGGGAGAAGTTACTTTAAAATATAAATCCATGAATGTCTCTTTTTCTATCTGTCTGTTGTTAAATTACATTAAAATAACTACAAATGCAAAATTTAACAAAATGGTCACTTTAACAAGGTTTTGATTGATTGAAGACTTTATTAGAAGTTTGCATAGGAAAAGGTACAGTTTCATGACGGTACAGTTCACTGGTACAAGGTCTACTAAAAGGAGATCCATGAAAAGACTAAGCTTATTTCCACTGGAAACCATTGAAGTATCTCATATAACATTGAATGACAGACAAATAGAATATTATATTCTTTATTCTTCTTTTATTCTCCCCATCTTGACAGAATAGTGTATATTCCCAGGTTCCGCCAGCTGCACAGGTGCAAAATTTGTTGTGGCACGTTTACTATATTATGCCAAGTTTAGCCGCACTTGAACAACTGTGCCATATCCAGCCCAAGAAACCATAGCATTTTTTGGGGGGGAAAATAGAACTTCTTAAAATAAATGTGTCATTCCTGTTGCAAAGGTATGGCAACATGACTGGTGTCTTGAAGGCGCGCGTGCAAGACACCAGTCATGTTGCCATACCTTACCTTTTTCTGAACTGACGCCACTGGAGGAGCAGCAGCTCCAGTAGCACCACCAGACCCACCCACCCTCACCGACCCTCCCCAGCCCAGTGAGCCGGGGGCAGGGTGTGATGTGTCCGGATACGTGGTGCAAGTTGAGGCGGTGCTTAGGAGAGAGACCCACCACCAGCCACTGACGCGCACACAAAGTTGGGGACGTAGCTTTCTAACTTTAGCCACCACGGCGAGAAGAAGAAAGATGGCCACCACCACAACATCTCCTCGGCGGTTCCTCTCCTCCATAGCGGGGTTGTTAACGTTCCTCTGCCTGTTCCCCGGCCCGGCCCGCGGCCAGTACGAGAAGTACAGCTTCCGCAGCTTCCCCAGGCACGAGCTGATGCCGCTGGACTCGGCCTACAAGTACGCGCTGGACCAGTACACCGGCGAGAAGTGGAAGGAGACAGTGGAGTACCTGGAGGTGTCCCTGCGCCTCTACCGCCTGCTGCGGGACTCGGAGGCCTTCTGCAACCTCAACTGCAGCTCGCTGCGCCTGGACGACGAGCAGAGGTACCGAGGTAGTCAGGGAATAGTGTCGGAATAATGTCGAGTCTGGGAGAATACATTCCAATACCAAGAAATGTCTTCACCAGTGTGTTTGTAAAGGTGTCTTGTAACACATGTGATCGGTCAAACTATGGGTTTTTAATGATTCTGAATCCATTGCAAGCATTTTTTTTTTTTTGCACAAAAAAATAAATAAATAAAATCCTTGGGCTTAAAATGGTCCCACAAAACTTTTTGCCCAATTTTAGTTTTTAGCCCAATGAATGTTTTTTGTGCAAAACAAATGCTTGCAATCGATTCAGAATCATGAAAAAAAAACTAGTTTGACCCCTCGCATCCTACTTAAAGCAGATTTTTGGGGTGTATTTTTTTCCTGTATAGTGTATAGTAAGTGAATGGGACCCCAACTTTCAACAGCTGTCAAAAATTCTCCTAGGGATTTTGAATTTCAAACTTGTTGTTAAATGTGTTACGAGTAGACACCTTTACAAACACATTGGTGAAGACATTTCTTGGTAAGGAATTTTTCACAGATTTTATTAATTGCAACCGTCAATTTGCAGTTACTATCAAAACCTCCACCGGCTGTCAGTCAGTCATTCTGTCTGTCCATCACGTCTCATCACACTTTTGCCCTACTCATATCTCCGCCACCGTTGCCCCTATCCATGCCAAACTTTGCACAAACACACTCCTTGGCTGCCAAACCCATGGCCCTCTTCTAGCGCAACCATGAGGCAGATTCTTGCAAAACACATTTTGGACACTGCTCCTACATATTTTGCCCTAAAATCACACAAGGCGCCGCGGTACACAGTATCTCTAGAGTCAAGTCATCAACATAGTTCTGTCCCATTTCCCATATTCCCTCCTGATTGGCCACCATTGCCTTCTACCTTTGTGTATGCGACCTGGCGGTCGCTTATCTCCCGATCTCTCTCTGACTTAAGGTTCCAGGAGTTCCCGGAGCTGCGGGTGTTCGGCAACGTGATGAAGCGCGCCCAGTGCCTGAAGCGCTGCAAGGGGGGGCTGCCCGCCTTCAGGCAGAGCCTGCCCTCCAGGGACACCGTGGAGGAGTTCGAGAGGCGAGAGCCATACCGCTTCCTGCAGTACGCCTACTTCAAAGTGAGAGCTAGAGGAGACACCACACTGTTGTTCAATTGTTTATGCATACATGCATGTTATCAGGCATGTGCACATATAGACATCAAAGGGGGCTTGAACCCCTGCCCTTTTTAGCTGTCTGTAAAAAGTGCCCTCTCCAGACCATGAATGCAGTTTATACTATGGTGAAAAGAAATGCAAATGCCCTACCTGAAGGCGGCATTCAAGATAATTGCCTTGTCCAAACTCTCCCGAACTTGAACGCAGCATCTTATGTTGAAAGAATTGCCCTCTCTTTGTAGAAATCCATGCCGTTTCGCCACATCTGCAGTATACACGTGATTATGCTTCGTTCAGTGTGGTATCATGTACCGAAAAATAGCCGACCTCCAAGCTCACAACGTTGTGAGCTTGGAGGTCTGCTATTTTCAATGTTTTCACCAAAAGGCCGTTTTAGAGATTTCAGCCCCTGCCTTTAACATTCTCTGCACGTCCCTGCATGTTATTGTGAGGGGAAAATGTTGCCTCATGGATTATGTGTGTACAACAAGGGTTTTTGATTGATTGAATACTTTATTGGCAGTTTGCAGAAAAAAAAGCACAGTAAAGTAGCCTACAATACAGTTCAATAAACGATCTGCTAAGAGGATTTAAACCCAAGCAATCACTAAGGCTTGTTTCCATTGGGGTCGCAAGCAATAAGCATATATCACTGTTCAGTAATGTAACTTTATGGCTGGGATATGACGTCATCACCCACATGCCACGGATGCATAATGGGGGGCCTGTGCTGTCCTGTCCTTTCAACGTTGTTTCTGAGGGTCATTTGAGGACAAAACAAGTGTTTTCCCCACATTTCACTCGGCCTTGTATTAATTTGCATTTCAAATAATGATGTCCTATGATGAACCCTGATATCAAAATATGTTTAGGATGTAATCTAATAGTCTAAAGGCCACTTTTAACCGCACAGATTCGGCGACGATTCGGCGGCGGAAGGCGGCGGATAGCGTCGTTTGCCGAACGGGAGCTCATCGTCAGGTTTTCGGCAGCGGGTCGGGAACGTTATCGACCGAAAACTGGAAAACTGGACTTGCTCAGTTTTGTACAGTTGCCCCTGGCCGTCGGTAAGATTGAGGGAGTTGTAGAATAGTTTGCTACTGTTGCAAAACCAAGCCAAAATAAGCCAGAGACATTTTCCCGTCGCATATTTTTACTAAATACCATATTCACAACCATATCACAACTCTCAGTTCCTATTCCAATCTGATCCAAAGCAAAGCTAGTAAATAGTGCAGCAGCTCCCCGTGTTGTTGTTGTTCTTTTTTTCCCCCTTCTCCTCTGCACGGAGAACACACAGTGGCTCCGGTATGGTTGCCAGATTCTGTGAGTGAAATAAGCGACCAGGTCTATGAAAATAAGCCCAAAAGCAGCGACCAGTTTCACCTCTGAGCTCTATTACATTAGTTATTTTATAAAATAATGTTGAAAGCAAGGCCAAATAAGCAACTACACTTCAGAAACAAGCCCAAACAAAAGCAACTCACAACTAGCAACATTATAGGAAAACAGGATCAACGTTGCTTATAACGAGCAGACCTGGCACCACTGCCATACAGTAACTACAGTCGGCGTCGTCTGAAAAAATAAAAGTGCTTAGTTTTTTGCAGTTCTTTGCAGTTCTTTGCAGTCTGTGTACAGTCAGAAGTAGTCTCCTGTAGGCTGTTTGGTGTGTAGACACCTTAAGTGTCCTTTTTTTGTGTAAGGGTTGTAAGAATTTCAGGTGAAGTGAATTCCAGTGAAACTAAACTGCTGCTAATTTTGCTGGGGAACAAACCCCCTCACTTCAAGGGCCCCTGACTCTGGGGGTCCCCGAACCCACTTTTAATACCGCTGCATTTGTACTGTTTGGTTATGTCATCTTGTATTGACGATGATGTACTTTAATTTATTATGGATCCCCATTAGCACTTGCCTAAGCATGGCTATTCTTCCTGGGGTCCGTCATCACATACAGTACAGTACACACATCATGTACAACAACATACAGCATACAATACAACAGATATGACAAGACAGACAATAGTTCACTTACAAAAGTTAAGAAGTACAATTTTGAAAATTAATTCACAGTATTCCTTGTAAATTTCATGATAGGGTTTTTTATTTTATTTTATTTTTTATTATTAATAATATCTAATTATAGATCAGATGAGGGAATTGCAAGTTGCCCAGAACAAAGCTGAAACAAAGCAGACAATGCAACAGCAGACTAAGGGTCGTTTCATACCGTTATAAGGAGCCGACTAATTTCGGTTCGGGAGGACGCCCCGACCCGAAATTATTTAGGTTCGGGGGTGATTTCATCCATACTTTCTTAACGGTTAGTGCCCAAGTCGCTTGTAAATATTGGAGGTCCGTGGCATGACGACGTTTGTGGCCGATGAATGAGCATTGCATGGCGGATACATATTTGCCTTCCCTCGCGCTGCACACTGAATGACTGGAGGTCCAGTGAGTAGCAGCTCCAGCAGGCAGCTGCACCAGCGGGTCTTTTCTCTCTCACTCACACTCACAAACGCTCGGCTCGAGCTCTGTCAAAAAACATTTAATCTACAAGCTCACATTATAGACGTGCCGCCTCCCTTCAGTCCCTTGCTGCATGCATGTCATCACGCAGTCACAACTCGTCGTGGAAAAGGAAAACATATCAACACGGAACACTAGCAATTAGCAAAGTTGTGTTTAAGCTCTTCTTTTCTCTTTAAAACGGTCGGCGACGCGTTAGCAGCGATACACGCAGCAAAGGCGTGTGTGTGTGTGTGTGTGTGTGTGTGTGTGTGTGTGTGTGTGTGTGTGTGTGTGTGTGTGTGTGTGTGTGTGTGTGTGTGTGTGTGTGTGTGTGTGTGTGTGTGTGTGTGTGTGTGTGTGTGTGTGTGTGTGTGTGTGTGTGTGTGTGTGTGTGTGTGTGTGTGTGTGTGTGTGTGTGTGTCGCGCGCGCGCCTCCCAGTCCACCACTCTTCGTCTCCAGCCAGAGCCAGGCTGACTTGTGTCCGCTCTGCGATGCCCAAAAGACGGCCACACAAGCATTTGGAAGTCGGCGTGTCTCCCTCCCAACGACCGCTGTTTCCTTGGATTCACAGCCGAGAATATGAACGTGAAGCCGGGCTGAATGAATGAGCAGACACCGCTGAGTACCGAAATGAAGTCGGGAGGTCACAACATTTCGTCAGCACCGTAGAGCCGAATTTAGTAGGTTGACGCCCCCCCGAACCGGGGGATGCGAACCATATTTGGGTTCGCCTAGGGCCGAACCGAACTTAGTTAGGCTCCTTATAACGGTATGGATCGACCCTAAGTATCCATGCTCATGAAAAATTGTTATATACTGTTTTACCATCCTTTTAAATCCCTCTTTAGGATTCACTTCAATAATAATGTGAATGTGTGTCCATCCATCCAGTCTGACAACCTGGCCAAGGCGGTGTCCGCGGCCCACACCTTCCTGCTCAAACACCCAGACGATGAGATGATGCAGAGGAACATGGCCTACTACAAGAGTCTGCCTGGAGCTGAAGACCACCTGAAAGACCTGGAGACCAAGTCCTACGAGGTAAAACTAAAGCATGGTTTCTCAACATGGGTGCCTTGTAGGGCATTCACCAAATATTCGAATATTCAAATATCAAAGTAACTATTCGACTTTGTTCACCGAAACTTGGCTAGATAGGAAGTCATAAGAATGAGTTGACAGTGCCCCTGGTGGATGAATTTGTTAATGCTCTATACCAGGGGTTCTCAAGCCTTTTTAGGCTGTGACCCCCAAAATAAACATATTTGAACAGGGGACCCCCACCCTGAAAAGCACTTGTAATTCTCTCATTTGCAAATCCCGCCCCATTCTGCCCTGTTACTATGGTGGTACAGATGACCCTGGGCGGATTGTTTTTATAGTGGCAGTGAATGGGGGGAGAGGGTATTTTCATTGCCTCATCTCAGCAACACCAACTCACAACGGCCAAAGACAGATTTTGTTCTGCGGTTCCCCACATTCGGTCGTGTTTGAAGTCACCATTATTACAGAAATATATACTGCATGCTATGCTGAAGGTAATCCACTTAGTGTCATCTTTTCAAAATGCATATTTACCGTACAGTTTGTGTTTGTATGCTTATTTCGCAATACCTATTGCGCAATCCTCTGTAGAGTGAATTTGTCATCCTCATCACAAACGTATCGGGTTTCAAGAGGGAAGGGGGGGGTTAGAGAGAGAGAGAGAGAGGAGAGAGAGAGAAGAGAGAGAGAGAAGTAAGATACAATACGGTACAGTCAGGTACAGTAGAGTACAGCAAAGTACAGTAAGGTAAAGTAGAGTACAGTAGAGTACAGCAAAGTACAGTCAGGTAAAGTAGAGTACAGTAGAGTACATTAAAGTACAGTACAGTAAGGTAAAGTAGAGTACAGTAGAGTACATTAAAGTACAGTACAGTAAGGTACAGTAGAGTACATTAAAGTACAGTAAGGTATAGTAAGGTACAGTAGAGTACATTAAAGTACAGTACAGTAAGGTACAGTAGAGTACATTAAAGTACAGTACAGTAAGGTACAGTAGAGTACATTAAAGTACAGTACAGTAAGGTACAGTAGAGTACATTAAAGTACAGTACAGTTAGGTACAGTAGAGTACATTAAAGTACAGTACAGTAAGGTAGTACAGTAAGATACAGTACAGCAAGGTACAGCATAGTACAGTACAATACGGTACAGCAAAGTACAGTAGAGTACAGCAAAGTACAGTACAATACGGTACAGCAAGGTACAGTAGAGTACAGCAAAGTACAGTACAATACGGTACAGCAAGGTACAGTAGAGTACAGCAAAGTACAGTACAATACGGTACAGTCAGGTACAGTAGAGTAAAGCAAAGTACAGTAAGGTAAAGTAGAGTACAGTACAATACGGTACAGTCAGGTACAGTAGAGTACAGCAAAGTACAGTACAATACGGTACAGTCAGGTACAGTAGAGTACAGCAAAGTACAGTAAGGTAAAGTAGAGTACAGTAGAGTACAGCAAAGTACAGTAAGGTAAAGTAGAGTACAGTAGAGTACATTAAAGTACAGTACAGTAAGGTAAAGTAGAGTACAGTAGAGTACATTAAAGTACAGTACAGTAAGGTAAAGTAGAGTACAGTAGAGTACATTAAAGTACAGTACAGTAAGGTATAGTAAGGTACAGTAGAGTAAGGTAAAGTAGAGTACATTAAAGTACAGTACAGTAAGGTAAAGTAGAGTACAGTAGAGTGCATTAAAGTACAGTACAGTAAGGTATAGTAAGGTACAGTAGAGTACATTAAAGTACAGTATAGTAAGGTACAGTAGAGTACTTTAAAGTACAGTACAGTAAGGTACAGTAGAGTACAGTAAAGTACAGTACAGTACAGTAAGGTACAGTAGAGTACAGTAAAGTACAGTACAGTAAGTGGATGGATGGATGGATGGATGGATGGATGTGGATGGATGGATGGATGGATGGATGGATGGATGTGAATGGATGGATGGATGGATGTGGATGGATGGATGGATGTGGATGGACGGATGGATGGATGTGGATGGGTGGATGGATGTGGATGGATGGATGGATGGATGGATGGATGGATGTGGATGGATGGATGGATGGATGGATGGATAGATATGGATGGATGGATGGATGGATGGATGTGGATGGATGGATGGATGCAGGGATGGATGGATGGATGGATGGATGTGGATGGATGGATGGATGTGGATGGATGCATGTATGTGGATGGATGGATGGATGCATGGATGGATGGATGTGGATGGATGGATGGATGGATGTGGATGGATGGATGGATGGATGTGGATGGATGGATGTGGATGGATGGATGGATGGATGTGGATGGATGGATGGATAGATGGATGTGTGTGTGGATGGATGGATGGATGGATGGATGGATGTGGGTGGATCACTGCTGCAACGTAGCTGTGAGCGCCTGCGAAGCAGGTGCGATCTCTAGATGTGAGCGGCCCGAAGGGCCGCGAACCTCTAGTTATTGCAATTTAAAGTACCAAAGGAAAAACATCTAGGTGATATTAATAAAAAGGGAAGACAAAGGTACAGTAGTTACATTACAATAATATATGTTTTAATTGTTTAATCCCAGTGGGACAGAATCACCATTGCAGATTCTTTTATAGTGGAAGTGGATGGGGAAAAAATATTGTTCATAGCCTCATTACAGCTATATAAAGTACCAAAAAAAAACACATCTACGTGATATTAATAAAAAGGGGAGAAAAAAGTACAGTAGTTGCATAGCAAAACAGTAGTTTTCCCCCGAAAATATGTTTTAATTAGTTTAATCCTCTGGATCAGAGAGAGGAGAGTAATAGAAAGAGAAAGCGCAGTGCATCTTGGGTAGGAAAATGACAACCAGATTATAGTTCTACTCACATAATAGGCTGGCTTTCGTAATTCTGCCCATTTAAAATATATGTACCCAATCGTAACTCTTAAGGTGCCTCCACACCGAAAATACTACAGGAGACTTGTTCAAACTGTTCACAGACTGCAAAGAACTGCAAATAACTGCAAAAAACTAAGCACATTGAATTTTCCAGCCGACTGTATGCCGACTGTAATTACTGTACAGTTTTGCGCATGCGCACTGTGTTGCCATATCGGCTCGTTACAAGCGACTTTGATCCTGTTTTCCTATAATGTTGCTAGTTGTGGGTTACTTTTGTTTGGGCATGTTTCTGAATTGCAGTTTCTTATTTGGCCTTGCTTTCAACATTCTTTTAGAAAATAGCTAATGTAATAGAGCTCAATAGTTGAAACTGGATGCTTCTTTAGGCCTTGTTTTCATAGACCTGGTCGCTTGTTTAACTCACAGAATCTGGCAACCGGGGTGCAGAAGCGGAGATGCTTCCTGTCCGCTGTTTACTTCTCCTCACACCAAAACAACACACATCACTATTACTAGCGTTGCCTTGAAGTTGATTAGTATAGGAAATTGAGAGTTGAGATTGTGAATATGCTATTTAGTTAAAATGTGCAACGGGAAAATGTCTCTGGCTTATTTAGGCTTGGTTTTGCTGCAGCAGTAGCAAACTAATGGTCCATTACAACTCGCTACAATTCACCGACGTCCAGGGGGCGACTCTACAAAACTGAGCAAGTCCAGTCTTCCAGTTTTCCGTCGATACTGGTCGATAGCGTTCCCGACCCGCTGCCGAAAACCTACCGATGAGCTCCCGTCGGCAACAGACGCTTTCCGCCGCTATCCGCCGCCGATTCGGCCACGAATCTGTTTGGTTAAAAGTGGCCTTTAGTTACATTGATAAGGTCCATGTGAACTAGTCTGTTGAAGCTTATTCATTATAATGAGCGAAATCGCTATCACCTCGCGCGGCCGTACTGCACGCACGCCGTGTCGCGCAGAGCGGACCGTTGTTGAAAGCCTAAAGCAACATTCTCCACTGCACAAACTCCACCCCCGATAGCAAAAAGTGAATGATTTTTTCTGGTTGGCCAGTCAGGGAGTCTCAGGGACCAATCAGAAGGCTGACAAACGGTGAATTGTAGGTATGTTCCACAGATAAATACTGTGAAAATAGCCGATCTACATGCTCACAACGCCTCGCGTTGCGAGGCGTTGTGAGCATGTAGATCGGATATTTTCACAATGTTTGCCTCTTGCTTTTTTTGACAGTTTGGCCAGTCCTTTCGAATATTCGACTATTCGAATACTTTGAGGTTGAATAGTTCGAATACTAAAAACCACTATTCGTGAATGCCCTTAAAGGGGAAAAAAAGGTTATCGACTTTAACCTTTTCTGTTGTTGTGTTCCAGACTCTGTTTGTGCGCTCGGTGCGGGCGTACAACGGAGGTAACTACCGCACCTCGGTGGCCGACATGGAGCTGGCACTGCGAGACTTCTTCAAAGTTTACGACGAATGTCTGGCCGCTTCGGAGGGCGCACGGGACGTCAAGGACTTCAAAGACTTCTACCCGTCTATCGCCGGTCAGTCTGTCTGCTGTCCCCATCTTTTTGTCCACTAAAAGATGGAATAAAAACAAGTCTTCTCTGAGATCAACTCGTGGTGTAAAGTTCTCAGTCGTCACGACTGATTGAGTCGTTTGGATTCCATGGAACCCAGCATGTCTTCTATGGAAGCATGTCGCACACCCAAAATAGCCAATCTACAAGCTCACGACACGTCACGCTGTGACGTGTCGTGAGCTTGTAAATCGGCTATTTTTGGTTATGTTATTTTAAGATTAAAGAGTGTTGGCAGAATAGAATACACGTATACAGTGATGTTGGGTGGTCCTTGTCCTGCGTCAGATACGCATTCACGTCACCAGATACACATTCACGTCCAAGTCCAAGTTAAAAATAATTTGCGCCACGTCGCGGTAAAAACATTTAAAAAGTCCACAGACACCACCATTGTTCATTGGGGAAGGTATCCTACTTTACCCTACGTTATTAAAATTAAAATCTGTGTAGAGGAGCTCCCGCTGGCCTACTGGTCCAGGTGCATACCACTTAGGCATTGCCACATAGGCATGGATGCCTGGCGGCGTTGCCGGTTCGATTCCCGACTTGAGTGCTGAAACTAGCGCAGTCTCCTTAAAGGACAACTTTGTTTTTTTACAACAAGGGTTCATAGATTGTAATTAGAGAAAAGAAAAAGTGAGTGTTAAAATGTTTTCATTTGCTTTGTTCTATTGTTTTATCGCGTTTACTGTGCTAAAATGTGGGGCATGCGTGCGCATGGGGGCATGCCTACAAGTGGCTAAATATGTCTTTTTAGACACAATAAGCCAGCAGTTTCTTTATAGCTATTTACAGTAACACTTCTAGCCATCATAAGTCACATCCAACCATTAAAGGTTGCGTTGTATCTTGGGAATGGGCTTATTCTGTGTAAAATGACATATTTAGCCACTTGTACGCATGCCCCAAACCACTGAAATAAGACAGACTAAAACAATAGAAAGAAGTAAATTAAATAATTTTAACACTCATCTTTTATATTATTTAATTACAATCTAAAATATGAACCCTTGTTGTAAAAAACTAAAGTTGTCCTTTAAATTAAAATCGAACCTCTGTTCGAAGTGGAGCTGTGTGTGTGTGTGTGTGTGTGTGTGTGTGTGTGTGTGTGTGTGTGTGTGTGTGTGTGTGTGTGTGTGTGTGTGTGTGTGTGTGTGTGTGTGTGTGTGTGTGTGTGTGTGTGTGTGTGTGTGTGTGTGTGTGTGTGTGTGTGTGTGTATTGCAGTTGAAAACAGCGCCCCTCCCTTAACATGTGTGGCCATAAAAGGTACTACACCACATTCTTGAGGCTACATACAGACCCACCCACACACCCACCCACACACAAACATACCTACACACACGGCCACGTATAGGGTAGCTTGTGTTCCACACAGCTCCAAAAATAAACTGTGATTGTTGTTATAGTGGTGTAAAATGCCACCAATGTTGAAGCTTGCTGCTGGGCAACAGAAAATAGCAAGCCTAAATTGTCTGTTTAGATTGTTTCGTTAATTTTATTTGTATGTATTGTGTAATATAAAACAAGGTAAAGGTTTAAAACAGTTCAGACACACTTTCTACATGAATATAACCATATAACCATAATAATAACCATATAAGATGAAACACGAGTTAAATGCTGCACTTGGTCAAAAATGACACATTTTATAATGACTATGTGGGACTCGTAAAATGTCCGTGGGACCCATCCAAAAGACCCCTCTCTTACATTGAAAACCTAGCAACATCACTGCGTATAGAATACATGTACAGAAACATCTTCCATAAAAACCCTAATGGTCTCGGGAGATTTTCATAAAAGCAAAGTTTAAATCGACTTCTTCAACTGGTTGCATGCATGTAGAACAGCAGGAAACATAGGTTTAGTTTGGAATGACGATTACTTAAACATGATTCTAATAAACATAAAACGTTTCAGTCATGAGATTTCAACCCATTCAGAACGGGTACACTATATTGTGTATCATTATTTTATGCTTTAACTATTGAAAAATAGCAGATATACAAGCTCACAGCGCGGCACTGAGTGCCGCGCTGCGAGCTTGTAGGTCTGCTATTTTTGAAAAATTGTGAAAATTAGAATTTTGACCCGATTCTATAAGTGTCTTTTGAAAAACCTATGTTTCTATGTCTGCAATCTGACCAGCCATCGTCAAAGAAAAGGTCCTTTTCACTTAACTGGAGCTCAGTTAGTCTGTTCTTGAGAGACTACTATGTCAGTGGTTCTCAAACTTTTTCATGTGAAGGACCCCCAAACTGATATTTATTTGGCCACGGACCCCCATTCAACATATTTAGTTCCAGGGACCCCCCAGAAGCAAAATTTGAGTTACAAAACGTTCGCTTTGAAAATACATATATTCAAAGATTTGCACACATTTTCACGACTTTTTCAAAAATAGCAGATCTACAAGCTCACAGCGCGGTGCCGCGCTGTGAGCTTGTATATCTGCTATTTTTCAATAGCTAAAGCATTCAATACTTCTAGGCCTAAATGGGTTAAACATGATTCTAATAAACATAAAAGGTTTCAGTCATGAGATTTGAAGCAGCTTTATCCCATGTTCTGTGTGTCCCCCGTGCGCTGCAGACCACTACATCGAGGTGCTGGAGAGGAAGGTGAGGTGTGAGAGTGACCTGACCCCGGTGGTGGGAGGCTTCGTGGTGGAGAAGTTTGTGGCCACCATGTACCACTACCTGCAGTTCGCCTATTACAAAAGTGAGTGTAAAGTAACTAAGTACATTTACTTAAGTACTGTACTTATGTTGAGGTATTTGTACTTTACTTGAGTATTTCCAGTTTTCAGTACGTTTGCTTCTACTCCACTACATCTCAGAGGCAAATATTGTTCTTTTACTGCACTACATTTATTTGAAAACTTTAGTTACTTTACAGATATAAATGAATATATTATAAAACATACTTTAAACCACTTTAGCCCTATTTTATACTAGGCTATTTGAAAATAGCAGCGTTGTGAGCTTGTAGATCTGCTATTTTCAAACACTTTGTACTTTTACATTTTGATGCCAATACTTTCATAGTTTTACTCAAGTACATTTTGAATTCTTGTAACGAGTACATCTACAGTGTAAGTACAAAATGTGAGTACTTTTTCCACCACTGGTCCTCACACGCCTGTGTTTCATTCTTGATTCTTGTTGTATGAATGTGTGTGTGAATGTGTGCACAATATCTCTAAAGCGCCATGGATAAAGTGGTGAGAGGCATCGTGAAATATCATAATTTCAGTGGTTGACTACTGAGGCCATAGCATTTTTTTTGTGTTCTAATAAAGTTTCCCATGAGTTGTATCTGTCATCTTGATACACTATCTACAATATACTTTAATATACTTCATCTGTGAGTCAAAAGTGCTAGCATTGGAAATCATAAGTTTAGGTGGTCGCATGCTACACACGTCATGGACGCACCCCTTGAGGTTTTCAATACCTAGATACGCAGGCCCGGATTTATATGACATGAGGCCCCTGGCCAAGGAGAAATAAAGAGGCCCTCGTGCGCGCGCAAAAATTCCACCTCCGGTCCACCTGACCACACCGTGACCTCACCTCCGGACCGGCCCGTGCATAATCTGACTGTGTATCCTCATTGGCTCATTGGAAGGGTCTAAAGCGGATACAGAAGTGAGGTGTGTGTGTGCATGTGTGTAGCCTATGTGTGTGGAAAGTACCGGATACATAGAGTGGGCGGGCTTTAGACTGCACTAAGCTTTCAGAGTAGCTACATGCAGTGCGGCCAGCAGAGCAGAAGCTCAATGTTATTACCATAATAAAACAAAATGTACTGTAACTAAACACAAATATCACTTTATTTGGATTGCAATACTTTAAAATTTCATCATTAAATTAACTCATTCATGGTCTTTTCAAAATGGCTTCCAAGTTCCACACCACCTCCCTCTCCATTGACTTCCATGTAATTCATAGTGCACGGATCATGCACGCCCATGCCTAGATCATGCACCACGTGTGTGCACACTGTTCACAGCTTTCACACAAAAAAATCCGAATGGAAATCCGTTCAGGCATTCATGAACTAGCAGCCATTATGTTTTCTTGAAATGTAAACAAACATGGCTGCCATGTTTGAAAGATGGGGTTGGTATGGGGGTTAAACATGGAATTTCGCGATTGCGATCATGGCTACTACATTTTTTGGGGCAAAAAAAATCTTTTTGAAAAAAAGAAAAAAAAACACATTTTTTTTTTCGGAGGACCCCTACCCCCCCCCCCCCCGTGTCGCGATGCGTTGTGAGCTTGTAGATCGGCTATTTTCACTATCAATGTTCTTTTTAAAGTGTAAAATTGTCAAATATGTCCTTAATTTCTTTGGGTATTTAGGTTATGTGTCATATCTGCCATGTGCAACTTCAAAGCCTAAAAGCCAAACAGAAATGTGATTGTCAACGACAAAAAAACAATTAACTCAGCGGTTGCCCACGCGTCAAACTCTTTGATGTCGCTGGAGGACCACGACGCATTTGCCGCGTTTACTGTATTTACAGTAACAACATTAAATCTCACCGTAAGGTCGGGGCTACGCCGGGATGTAGCCCAATCATCCATTGTATCCATTGGACGCTGAGAGCATCGCACGGCCGTTTTTCTCCATATACTCCAATGCATTTCCCCATCTTTAAAGCCCTTTATCTCTGATGTTTCTTTTTATGGCTAAAACTCCGGGCGTGGCTGGACACATGACCAAATTAGATCGGCAAACCATAGCTAAATCCTACACTGGCCCATACTAGGTGGAAGAACTAAACATCCTGACTACGGTCATGTGACCAAGTGACGTCATTACGCATGCACTGACGCAGCAGCAGGGCCGTGTGCAATAGAATGGTGGTGGACCTGGGCAGCCAGAGGGGATGACTCTGGCGCCATCTAGGGGCATTCAATGTGTTAAATCGTTAATCGCAATTATTTGGGTAACAATCGTTATGTAAAATGTCATAATGGTGACAGCCCTACTGGCACGGTCCCGTCATTTATAAATGACAATGTTGTCATGGTTTGTGTCTGATCGTCATTTATAAATGACAATGTTGTCATGGTTTGTGTCTGATCGTCATTTATAAATGACAATGTTGTCATGGTTTGTGTCTGATCGTCATTTATAAATGACAATGTTGTCATGGTTTGTGTCTGATCGTCATTTATAAATGACAATGTTGTCATGGTTTGTGTCTGATCGTCATTTATAAATGACAATGTTGTCATGGTTTGTGTCTAATCGTCATTTATAAATGACAATGTTGTCATGGTTTGTGTCTAATCGTCATTTATAAATGACAATGTTGTCATGGTTTGTGTCTAATCGTCATTTATAAATGACAATGTTGTCATGGTTTGTGTCTAATCGTCATTTATAAATGACAATGTTGTCATGGTTTGTGTCTAATCGTCATTTATAAATGACAATGTTGTCATGGTTTGTGTCTAATCGTCATTTATAAATGACAATGTTGTCATGGTTTGTGTCTGATCGTCAGTGGATGACCTGAAGAACGCCGTGCCGTGCGTGGCCAGCTACATGCTGTTTGACCCCAACGACGAGGTGATGAAGAACAACGTGCAGTACTACCGCTTCCACAGGGAGAAGTGGGGACTGACGGACCAAGACTTCTTCCCCAGAGCGGTCAGTTAAGCCCCTTTATGACTGCAGCCTTAGCACCACACTACACAACACCACACCGCACCATTCCAGTATCCCTATTGGTAAGAAACAAATTGACCCTTTTAACTGTGATTATAACACAATATACATTTGTATTACAACTATCCTAATTATAAATTACACTCTAATGGATTATAACTGTGATTGTAATACACTATAAAGTATGAATGTATTAATATAACACAATATAATCTATTATCATGTATTGCAACTATATCCTGGTGGTCTAAATGAAAAGTCAGTGAGTGATCAGTCATTATGAAGTGTTTGGCCCTGTTTGGCCCCGTTTGTACCACTTTCACACCTCTCTACCCAGGTCCTTGTAGTGGAAAACCTGGCACAAGTGGGTGGTGTTGGGCCATGTCAGTGGAAAAAGGGCTTTAGACACACCTTTTACTACAGAGGGGTTTCTCCCCCCCAGAGTCTGACATAAGATCAAAATGACTGTCGTGTGTGAATATGGATAGAATTTCCTAGCCATGTTTTGTTCCCCACAATTCCAGGAACACAGATACAAACGTGTGTGTGTTTGTGTTTGTAGTCTGTGTACAAACATATCTGTGATAACCCAGACATTTTTAAATCTTCCACAGCCAATACACCACATGATGTTCAGAGAAGTGTCTGTATTAGAGATAGCTTGCACCTTTGACATTAGCATAGAGGAAGCCTTTATGACCAAGGTTATTAAATACCAACCACTTGTACATCCCATCTCAGAGCTGGGATATTATAAGTGAAGACTATATTTTTTTTTTAATTATTTGGTAGCCCCATAGAACCTCACCCTCCGCTGCATACTGTTGTGCTCCGAGATGAGGTCCTACAGGGATATCACCGGGCTAGAGTAGAATGCCTCCACGCTGAGGTAGATCACCCTTTTCAAGAAAATGTATCCAAAAAGTAAAGGTAGTTCCGTGCTCCCAGAGTAGGATTTTCCATCCCACGGTACATAAAACATGCACTACGGCGTTGGGAAACGGTTTAAATTGCTTATTTAGTCTCATTAAATTTGGAAAAGCCCCCCGCGGCAGGTGCCAGTACTGCTCCCTTCCCTTTGTAGCAGAATAAGGCTGGATTTACACTGCAGTCAAATCCAGCCCAAAACCGATTTGGTTCTCAAATCTGATCATTTGGCCCGACTTTTCACACTGCATTTGCAAGTGACCAGATTGGATCTGTGCGTTCTGACTGATTTTAACAGCATCAGCCCAAAGCCGCCCTGCGGCGACATAATCTGCTTTGGTTACCGTGGTTGGGTCGCGCAGCAAGTGACATTTGGACAGTTTGATGTGACTTGCATGTGACTTGCGTATAACTCTATGGGGTGGATGTGGTTACTGCTTTCAGACTGAGACAGATGTCCTGAAATCTGATTTGAATCGGATTTGAAACCACCTCTGGATGTGGTTTTTCAAAATCGGATTTCATGTGACCTGCAAGTGACCTGTCTGCATTTAGACTATTTAAAAAAAAATCGGATTCCACTTTTGATGTGACACAGATCTGATTCAGGCTAGATTTGGGTGGCAGTGTAAATCAGGTCTAAGAAGCAGTACTGGGAACTGGGAACTGGGAGTTCCGGTTGAATGGGAAAACATGGGAAAACAGACAAAACTAGCGATTTAAGTGGTTGTTTCATGCCGTAGTGCATGTTTTATGTCCCGTGGGATGGAAAATCATACTCTGGGAGCGTGGAACTACCGTTACTTTTTGGATACAACCTCGGCGTGGAGGCATTCCTCGGCGTGGAGGCACGGGATACTCCCGTAGGACCTCATCTCGGAGCACAACAGTATGCAGCAGAAGGTTCTATATGGGGCTATTACTTATACCCATTGAGCAGGGGTTCACAAACTTTTGTTTCAGGGCACCCCATAAATATGTTTTCAATTTTTTAATATAATTTTCACTCCCAGCACCTATTTATAGCATATCGTCGTTGTCGGGTGGAAACCTTGTACGTCCAAAACCGTTTGTTTTGTATTTATCATCTATAAAACAACGCCTCGCATCGCAAGGCGTTGTGTGCTTGTAGATCAGCTGTTTTCACTAGTTTTGTGCGACAGAGGTTTCTGCTTGACAGTGATGATATTTTAGTGATTATATTGAGAGGAAAACAATAAGATAATAGCCATTTTGGTTAGAAATGGCTGAGAATAACTTTGTACTTCAAGTTTAAAATGATACTAAATATTTTTTCAAGTGTCCAAATAAATTCCAAATATTATCAAATGATCTCGCGGCACCCCTGGACTGCCGTCGCGGCACCCCAGGGTGCCCCGTCACCCCAGGGTGCCCCGTCACCCATTTTGAAAACCCCTGTATAGAGTACGGCATGAATTGCTTATTGTGTCATGAAGACCTATGACAGGATTTTGTGAATGAATGTAACCTTAAACTGCACCTATAATATGTGTGTCCTTGTGTGCTCTCCTCTCTGTGGACATGAATGGCGTTCCAGGAAGCAGTGCGGTACTTCAACCAGACCACCATGCAGTTAGAGATGCTAGAGTTCTCCAGACAACGCCTAGTGAGCGACGATGAGGTAGGTGTCAGTAGGCCTGTCACAATTATTACGCAATCGTCTAATCGCAATTATTTGACATAATCGCGATTATTTTTCATAGTCGGCATAATCGTTTCCATGTTGACAAATGTTCATATATTTAAAAAGAAACTCGAAAATAGTGGAAATAGCAGATCTACAAGCTCCTGTGAGCTTGTAGATTTGTCTATTTCCACTATCAATTTTATTTTTTAAGTATAAAGTTGTCAAATATGTCAGGAATTTCTTTGTATATTTAGGTTACCATGTTCAACTTCAAAGCCTAAAAGCCAAACAGGAATGTAATTGTCAACGACAAAAACGCAATTAGATCGTTAATCGCAATTATTTGAGGGACAGTTAATCGTCATGTAAAATGTCATAATCGTGATCCTAGGTGTCAGTTGGGGCTGTGATGAGGTAGGTGTCAGTTGGGGCTGTGCTCAATTGATCCATGTGGTAATAATCGCATTGTATTCCTTGAAGATAATCGTATCGTACCGAGAGGCCAGTGTTAATTAAACCTGCAGGTGAGGTGGTTTAAATGTAAACATGCCATTGACATGAAAGGGGGTTCCTTCCTGTGAGAAGTGCACGCCGCCACCGCAAAATCTTCTCTGCTTGTTTGGGAAACCAGGAATGAGCGACGTAGTGCGAGGGGAGCAAATCTATAACACCACCACAGTGCCCCACTACGCACCACGGAGTGACGCGTTGTGAGCTTGTGTATCTGTTGTTTTAGCGAGCGTCAGCGTCTTATGACCGTCTTAACATAGACCTGCCCACATTCTCCCAGAAGTAAATAAAAAAGTAACGCTAATTATATTAGGCTCAAGAGAATAGTTTATTCCAGTTTGTTTACATCGCAAATCCAAGATGGAGGACACTCAAAAACATTTAATCCATGAATTAATCAGAGGTTATAGTTTTAATCACAAGTTAAGGGTTTAATCACAGATTTGTTAAGCAATGCTTAAATGTAAGTGGTGCAACACAACTCAAATTAAAATGAATCCTAGATCAACAAATCCTTGATTAACCCTAAACTAAGATTTATTTAATCCCTCTTGGTGCAATCGGCCCTAAGACTAATGGTTGTACAAATTAACACTGGTATGTAACTGCAATGAAATTAAAGCCAAATACATCTTTTATGTATGGTTTATGTTGACCAAGTAACAGGCAGTAGTTCAGTGGTTATATTTAGCCTAAAAAACCTATCCTAAAAGACAAAGACTAAAAGACTACGGTAATCCCAAAAGACTAGTCGGTACCGCGGTGGTAAGCTATCCACCGCGGTATAGTGCGGTGTAGTCTTTTTGAGCATTAACGTTGTAGTTTTATGACTCAAAAAGACTACACCACACTACACCGCGGTGGATAGCTTACCACCGCGGTACCGACTCTGATCGAGGCTTAAGACTAAAAATGTTTTGATATTTTATTCGTATTCAAGGCGCTGTGAGCATGTAGATCGGCTATTTTCACAATTTCTGCCTCTAATATTTGACAATTTGGCCAATGTTTAATTTGACATTTTAGAGGTATTAAAAAGTCCTTAAATTGTCACTCTAGAAATGTGCAGATACCCTCTATAGCTATAGCTACATGTCGTAACGTGGCCTCTGTATCGTGATGCTTATCTATCGTGAGGTTATAGGCGATACCCAGCCCTGGTATCCGTGTAGGGTTGGAGGCGGTAACCGCCGTACCGCCGTACCGCGGTATACCGAGGTCTACCGCGGTGTCATTGTGCTTACCGCGGTAAAAAGACAAAAAAAAGGTCTATTTTTTATTGGAAAACAAGCGAGTTTTAAAACGGGGGAGAAGCGAGGACCGCATGCGCTCCATGCCGCTCTGCTCTGGGCCGTGTACCACACGTTGGAAGCCACATACGTCACTCAACAGACCTGCACACAGTGCAGGACAGTAGAGTACGGAGCACAACTCTATGACGGAGTAGCATAAACTTTCTCTGTAATCCACTCGACACAAGGATGTTAATACATACCTTGTGTTGTGGCATATCTTTTTTTATTCATACGGATCACTGGCGGAGCGCGGGCCGCGTGGACTAAAGCCGAAAATGAAACTATTTTACTTTTTCCACCGCGTCGCACGTTGTGCCCCGTCCAGCGGCGCGTCGGCGATTTTATAACCTTTTCTGTCAAGTCTTGTAACTAAAACCTGTATATAGCAGCACTCAATCACTGCGATTTGAGAGTTGAGACGTGACGTGAGTTTACAGAATCACTGTACACGATCTGACTACCCTTCCTCTTCTGGTTTGTTCACACAGCTGTTTGTGTCTGAAAAGCCCAAGTAGCTAGCCTACGTTACTATGGTAACCCGACAGTGCAGATCTAAAAGCTCAGAACGCGTCGCGGATGCGATGTGTTGTGAGCTTGTAGATCTGCTCCTTTGAAAGCCAGACTGTGCTGTACAGAGAAGTATAACTCGGGCAGTCAGGCTGTGTCGCCTCTCCACTGTGGAGAGGCGACTTTTGGGAAGATGATTGCAATATTTTGGCTTATCGCCGAACCTTAATTAATAGATACGGGGGTGCGGTAATTACCGCAGTACCGGCGGTAAATGGGAAGACGGTAATCACGGTAACAAAATGTCCATTCCGCCCCAGGCCTATAAATCCGTGTTGAAATATTTCGGTGTGTATGTCACAAGATGCTTCCTGAATGTTATCATGTTATCAGCTGAATCTAAACGGTGCTGCTGCCTGCTTCCTGTAAGAGTGTGACAGTCTCAGTTTGTTCTCATGACCTCTGCTCTGTCTGGAGTTAAGGACATTAACCCGTTTAGGCCTAGAATTATTGAATGCTGTAGCTATTGAAAAATAGCAGATCTACAAGCTCACATCGCGGCACCGAGTGCCGCGCTGCGAGCTTGTAGATCTGCTATTTTTGGAAAAAGTCGTGAAAATGTGTGGAAATCTTTGAATATATTTATGTACTGTATTTTTAAAGCGAACGTTTGTAACTCAAATTTTGCTTCTGGGTGGTCCCTGGAACTAAATATTTTGAGATGGGGGGTCCGTGGCCAAATACATATAATTTTGGGGGTCCTTCACATGAAAAGGTTTGAGAACCACTTAAATAGAAACATAGGTTTTTCAAAAAACCTTAGAAGGATTCAAAAGACATTTATAGAATCGGGTCAAAATTCTAAAATAGCAGATCTATATTTAACCACTTGAACCGTCAATAATGAAAGGTCAAGTTTATTAACTTGAACTTTCACTCTGTACTTAGTCTGCTCTTTTTCCCCTCGACACCAAAGCTCTTTGCCAAAAATAGCAGATCTACAAGCTCAGCGCGAGGCGTTGTGAGCTTGTAGATCGGCTATTTTTGGCTAAAGGTCTCAGAATATGGACTCATTCAAGTGGTTATTATAAAAAAAGAGAAAAAAAAGTATTTATCGTTCAAAGATTTGGAGGACCCCCTGTAGTAACTCTGAGGACCCCCTGTTGAAGACCCATGTCCTAGATTACTATTTTTTCTATGCATACGATACGGTTGCATCACCTCACAGATATAAAAAGCTAGATGCCTCGTTCGCCTCTGCAGTTAATTGGAGCGATTTCTAGCCCGGACTTCCTGAAAAAACCAAGGGAACGCTGTCAGTCAAAGTGACTACTGGCCAATCACAGTGTGTCTTTTCCGTGACTTATCCAAGGACCACAATTCAATTCAACAGAGCCAGTTCCGATGTTGCACTGCTCAGCTGTTCTTATAGGCTGCATACGTAAAGACCAGCCCCTACCTGCCTCTGATTGGCTTACCGTCTTCCGTATGTGTGACGCACGCAGAAGCAATGAACACGGAAGCGACGAAGATTCCCTTGGTTGCTCAATGCATACGCCCCCTAGCCGAAGGAGGCGTCTAGCTTTATATGTCTGTGCTTTACCCTGCTTACTGTGGTAAAGCTCTTGCTTCCATTGGCTCAGAGGCCGCATTACCGCAATTGGCCACTCGATGGCAGCGTGACGCCAAGATTTCAGTCAAGGCATTACCATGATGAAGCACTTTGAGCTTTATCAGTGATGATGGAAGGGAAATGTGCACAGTCACTGGTTGCATAATTGGCTCGCAAATCTGTAATGCATTTTGTGTGTGTGTGTGTGTGTGTGTGTGTGTGTGTGTGTGTGTGTGTGTGTGTGTGTGTGTGTGTGTGTGTGTGTGTGTGTGTGTGTGTGTGTGTGTGTGTGTGTGTGTGTGTGTGTGTGTGTGTGTGTGTGTGTGTGTGTGTGTCGTCCACAGGGGGAGGTGGTGGAGTTCATCGATGAGTTCCTGGACGATTGAGGAAAAGCGTCACAAACACACTGGCTAAAGACTGAAAAACAAAGGATCCAACGACACCCCTCCTCCCCTCCTTCTCCCCTCCTATTTATTTGCCAGTGTTTAGGAACCTTTGACTGCTCACTGTTTTGTTGTCTTTTTCTTTTTTTTTTCTACCTGATATTTGTTGGAGATTTTTGTTACCTGTGTGACTACGTGCACTACGCTCATCGGCCAGCAGAGGGTGCACAAACGTGGTGGTGGTGACTGGAGGAGGAAATGACTTTTCTTAGTTTTGTGTTGTCTTTTATCGTAGTTTGATTGTCATTGCGACAGCGGAACGCCGGCGAAGTCTGATGTCACTGCTGCGGTGCCGCTAACCGGGCGCTATACCCCTGGGTTCATTGTTCATGGCAGGGGTCTTCAACAGGTGGTCCAGGACCCCTAGGGGGTCCCCAGAGTTACTACAGGGGGTCCTTCAAATCTTTGAGTGATAGAAACCTTTTTTTCTCCTTTTTTATATTAACCACTTGAACCCTAGCGTCCATATTCGGAGAACTTGAGCCAAAAATAGCAGATGCTTTAAAAATACATATATTCAAAGATTTGCATACATTTTCACGACTTTTTCAAAAATGGCAGATCTACAAGCTCGCAGTTGTATATCTGCAATTTTTTGGTAGTTAAACAATTCAATAATTCTAGGCCTAAATGGGTTAACTAAATCTTCTCCAGAAACAGGCTATATCAAATATGAAAATCTTTAAACGATGCAGACCCACCTAGCCTGACAACAGGGGGTCCGGGACCCCTAGGGGTTACTACAGGGGGTCCTCCAAATCTTGATAGAAACCTTTCTTCTTTTTTATTATTAACCACTTGACCCACTTGTGTCCATATTCTGAGAACTTAAGTAAAAAAATAGAGGTTTTGCTGTAGAGGGGAAAAAGAGCAGACTAAGTACAGAGTGAAAGGTCAAGTTTATTAACTATTGACGGTTCAAGTGGTTAAATATCTGAAAACACAAATTGACATGAATCCAAAATACATGACCGTGCTGTCAAACAATTAAACTATGGAATCTCTGATAAGGTTGTGGGGGTCCCTGCTTCATCTCTCTCTCAACTAAGGGGTCCTTGGCCTGAAAACGTTAAAGACCCCTGCTCTGCTGGTTCACGTTGCCAGTGAGGAGCCCCCACCGGGAGGACATATCGCCTTCGTCCTGTACTCCTCCTGCTCGACACTGACCACCTCCACGGACAGGCCCCGCCCCCCAGCCAGCCCAATGGAATGCGTGCAGTGACAAAGATCGCCCTCCGCTCCCCCGCCTGGCTCCGTATAGACCAGGGCTTCTTCAAAGCGGGCGCTGTGGCACCCAAGGGTGCCTTGACGCAATTCCAGAAGGTACCCCATGCAGAATACTTTGATGACATTTTGGAGTTGATCGACAACATCACTTCAGTTTAACCCTAAAAACGAACCTGAGTTGCACTGTATTTGGTGTGTTCCTTTTTTTTTCGACCTGCACCGAATGTTTACGCCAAAAATAGCAGATCTACAAGTTCACAATGTGTCGCGTTTGCGACACGTTGTGAGCTTGTGGATCGGCTGTTTTTGGCGAATGTGGATACTGGGGTTCAAGTGGAATTGACATGCTGTATCCTATAGGAGGGGAGTTTTAGCCTTCGTATTTTATTTATGTACCGTAATAATATGACATAAATGTTAAGGTGATATGTTTGTGTTTATCAAAGGATCCCCATTAGAGACAACATGAATGATCCTCTTGTCCAGGGGTCTTCAACAGGGGGTCCGGGACCCCTAGGCGGTCCCCAGAGTTACTACAGGGGGTCCTCCAAATCATTAAGTGATAGAAACTTTTGTCCTTTTTTATATTAACCACTTGAACCGTAGTGTCCATATTCTGAGAACAAAAATAGCAGATCTAGCGCGAGGCGTTGTGAGCTTGTAGATCAGCTATTTTCGGCAAAGAGGTTTGGTGTAGTGGGGAAAAAAGAGCAGACTAAGTACAGAGTGAAAGGTCAAGTTTATTAAGTATTGACGGTTCAAGTGGTTAAATATCTGAATACACAAATTGACATGAATCCAAAATACACTGATGGTTGTGCTGTCAAACAATGAAACTATGTGGAATCTATGAACAGGTAGTGGGGGTCCCTGCTTCATCTCTCTCAACTATAAGGGGTCCTTGGCCCGAAAACGTTGAAGACCCCTGGTCTAGTCTATAAAATAATCTAATTCAGGCATGCCGTGGATGAAAAAGTAAATTACAGGGGTGACCCGAAACAAAGACGTTTGAGAAACACTGGTACAGACGTGCAGCCAAACCAGATGCGTTGGATTCAAACCCCTAGACCAGGGGTCTTCAACCTTTTCAGGCCAAGGACCCCTTAGTTGAGAGAGAGATGAAGCAGGGACCCCCACAATCTTATCATAGATTCCATATAGTTTCATTGTTTGACAGCACAATCATCAGTGTATTTTGGATTCATGACAATTTTCAGATATTTAACCATTTGAACCATCACTTAACAAACTTGACCTTTCACTCTGTACTTAGTCTGCTCTTTTTCCCCTCTATACTAAACCTTGCTGCCAAAAATAGCAGATCTACAAGCAGCTTGTAGCTTTTTTGGCAAACGTTCTCAGAATATGGACACTAGGGTTCAAATGGTTAATATTAAAGAAAAAAGTTTCTATCACACAAGATTTGGAGGACCCCCTGGCATGTAGTAACTCTGAGGACCCCCTAGGGGTCCCAGGCCCCCTGTTGAAGACCCCTGGCCTAGACTCCATGTTGTTGTGGACAGGTACTTCACCCCTGTGACATCCAAGCTCTCCACAAAGCACCAATCGGGCTCAATGGCTACTTGATGATGATGATGAGGCAGTCTCAATGTTTTGAGTCTTCAACATCCCACTGTGATTCTTTTGTTTCGTTTTTTTTTTTTTATAAAAATGTTGTCTTATATTTACATGATCTGTGCTCCTTTTTTTTAACCAAAAAATAAATAAACTGCCAAATTTAATTATAAAATCTTCATGAAATTATTGAAACAAAAATGTTGTTTTAAATACATGGGGGGAAAAAATACTTTTTTGGGGAATGTTTTTTGGAAATGTTTTGAAATAACTGAAAACAACATGTAGGGGGAAAAAAGGAAGGGACCCATAAAAATGTGTTTGTGACCCACAAATATATATAGCAATGTTTTGTAGGGAGAAAGTGTAGGAGAGACAGACAGTAGGAATAGGAAAGCTACGAGCTGAGACGGTGTAGGAGACAGACCATAGGAAAGCTGAGAGGGACACGGTGTAGGAGAGAAAATGTTGTGATGGGACCAGTTAATACAGTATCTGGCCTATACTCCTGTTCGCAATTTGGTGTGAGGGGAGTTTCTCACCTGAACTGAGTCAGTGGGTCCCTAGACATGAAAAATCACAGAGGTGCTCGTCCGCCATAGTGGCACGAATGGCGCAATGGCCAAATCAAATATGGCCGCCATCGGCTATAATGAAAATCCAACTTTTGTGTATATGCACAAGCAATACCTTCATTCTGACTAATTTGGGTGCGGGGAATTCATTTCTGATATTGTTTTGACCATTTTGGGTGATTTGGACCTTGAAAGGTCATGGTCAAGGTCATTTTGTAATTCCGAAGACCATGGCCACAACTTGGCCATTGTTAGGAGTAAAAACAGGTGCTGTAGGTCTAAATCAACTAATTCAATGTATAATTCATTTCTGGTATTGTTTTGACCATTAAGGATCATCTTGTCTTTGAAATATCAATATCAATGCCATTTTTCAAAGACGATTTTGTCTTTACTAGCACTTTAATTTTATTTTTTTCATAATAGTTTGTTTTGTTTATAACAAAAGACATACTAGTATAAATAGAAGTACACACCCCCATTTAACTTTAAAGGGGGACTTAAAATGGGTGTTTAAATGAGCAAGGCTATTTATGAATAAAAGTGACAAATAAGATCACATAACAAAATCACACACAAAATTAAATAATAATTTCCCTCAAAGTGCACCATATTGTGATTGTGTATTATGATGCAAGTTAGTATGATGTGTTTTTACAGGATGGATTTGCTATTGTTCCATGGCAAAATATGATGCACAGAATTCCACCAGCCCAGCAACCATATCGACGAGTGTCACGCTTCAGACATGGGAGTGTACTGAAGTCAAAGTGTTCCTTCCATCCATCGATGTTCCATTGGTTCTAGTCTTTCCTCGGATTCCTTGGCTGTTGCATGCAGGTGGCAAGAAATGCACTAGGAAGGTGCCCTGTTGGTCTCAGCAGTTGTACTGTACTTCTCTGCTACCATGTTCTGTCAAGGTCTTTGCTTCTCCAAAGTTTTTTAAGATATTGTACTATACTCGGTCAGAAGCCATAGCTGCATACTTAGTCCCCACCTGGCTCATGCAGTCATCTCCAGTCTTGGCTAGTGGTGCTCCAAGATGAGACACTGCTTGATGCAGTGGAAGCATGTGCCATAGTGCACCCCTAGTGCCATTCTGCAGCCAGATCTCCTTCATCCCCAGTGCTTGAATGTTTAGGGTGTAGTATAGCATTAATGCAAAGGAGACTACGACAACTCTATGGGGTCCGCTCATAATCCTGACGTTAGGGTTATGGATAGGTTTAGTTATAATGGGTTCAATTGACTCCACATGTAACACCAGCCTCCTCAATCTAGATCGAGGTCTGGGATCTCTTCACCACCAGCCCCTTTTGCAGGGAGCCCCTCATCATCAGAGACAACAGAGCTGACAGACACACCCAGAACGCTCTGATGAAGGCTCATAGCCGAAACGCTTAAGCGTTCTTGTTGGTTTGTGCCAATAAAAAAGTGGAAACGTGAGTACTTTATTCTCCACTGATTTAAAGTTTTGGATGTGCTACCTTTTTGATGCCCTGTTAGGGTATCCCCTCATGCCCATATATGGGGATCCCCAGACATCAAACCCAGGCCCTAACTCGCCATGGCCCTGCTTGACTTTTAACATATGTTTTATGCCCATATATGGAGATCCAATATTGTCATCAATATTAACTCTCCCACCGCTTCGAACGTTCACGTTCGCCCGATTGCGCAAGACCTCTCCGCCAATACGGCGCTCGTTCGGTTCGTTCGTCTGATGACTGTAAGCTGATGAGGGGTCGCGCGGCCGTCTACTGTAAACACATTTTCCGCGGTGATGGTGTAAAAAATCCATTATGCGTTAGATCAACGGAGAACAATTCACTTCCTTGTTGATTTCCTCTGGCTGTAAGGCTCTGTAGCCAGTGACTGCTCTGAATGTACGGCAACACATAGCAGGACAATTCACATTCATTCTCGTATGACGCCGCCCTCTGCTGCCTGGCAGACCAAAGTGCACTATTGCACAACCCAAAAAAATAAAAATAAATAAATAAATGTCTGTCTGTCTATCTACTATAACGTCGCAAAGGTAAGCCGCTTTTTGATGGCACCAGACCCAATAAATAAATAAATAATCTGGCAGTATGAGAGTTAAGGACATATCTGGCATGTTTTGACATAACATTGTTGACCCCTGATCATGCAGGGGTCTCCATTATGTGTAACTGGTCCAATACACATCACTGGCCAGATGGCCAAGAATTGGCACGCATGTCGCCCTGAGGCGTCTTACTAGTAGACACATCCATCCCTCAGCAACTTTCCAAATTCTGGGTGTCTGAGGAGAACAAACAGTTCTCCAGCTGTGTGTTCGGAATATGGTGTCCAATCAAGCCTGTGACAATGTTACCATCATTGTCGGACGACAGTGGCTCGGTATAGAGCGCCTGCCTTGAAATCTGAAGGTTCCAGGTTCGAACCCTGTTCCTGGTTATGTGTCAAAGTGTCCTTGAGCAAGACACTGAATCCCTTACTGCTCCAGATGAGCAGGTTGGAACCTTGCATGGTTTCATGGTGTGTTAATGGGTGAATTGTAAAGTGCTTTGGAGAAAAGCACTATATACTGTAAATGCAGTCCATTTACCATTGTCTCTGATGAAGATGACAAAGGTGGAGTAGAGATCCCAGACATCTTGAATAGGATTGAGGAGGCTGACACATGGTGCATGTACTGACTCCATTATAACCAACCCTAACCTTCACTAACCTAATTGGTCGGAATAATGGGATGTCGGAATTATGGCGGACCCCAGAGAGTTGTTGTCTCCTTCGCGTAACTGCTATACTACACCCCATATTTACAAGCACTGGCTGCAGAATGGCACTGGTGAAAATTGGAAATGCTTCCACAGCATTGATCTTGGAGCACCACTAGCTAAACAGTGATCAAGGCACATATGCCTTGGAGACTGGAGATGAATGCATTCTGACCAAGTACAATATATCTAACAAACTTTGGAGACTGAGAGGCAAAGACTTTGACAGAACAAGACACAGCATTGGTAGCAGAGAAGTACCACAGCTGAGACCAACAAGGCACCTTTCTAGTGCATTTCTTGCCACCTGCTTGCAACAGCCAAGGAACCTGAGGAAAGACTAGAACCAATAGAACATGGATCAGGTCATGACATTAGGCTTGTCCTTTGTGCTGTATGCAGACTATGAACTGCCCATATACTATACTATGGAGTGGAGGGAGCAAGGAGGGTCATTAGCAGTCCTTTTGTTATTCATTCTATTTCAATGTCTGACTCAGTTTATCCGGACAAGTGACTTTTGTGCCCGGACAAGTGAATGAGAAATGTACTTGTCCAAAGGACAAGTGCCTCAAAAAGTCAATGTCAAGCCCTGATGGATGGAAGGAACACTTTGGCTTTAGTACACTCCTGCCATGTCTGAAGTGTGACACTCAACGTTATTGCTGCCTTGCTGATGGAGTTCTGTGCATCATGTTTTGTGATGGAACAATGGCAAATCCATCCTGTAAAAGCACATCACACTAACTTGCATACACAGAATCACAATATGGTGCACTTTGAGGGAAATTGTTGTTTAATTTTGTGTGTGATTTTGTTATGTGATGTTATTTGTCACTTTTATTCGTAAATAGTCTTATTTGCTCATTTAAACACCCATTTAAAGTCCCCCTTTAAAGTTAAATGGGGGTGTTTACTTATATGTATCACTAGTATGTCTTTTGTTATAAACAAAACAAACTATTATGAAAAAATAAAATAAAAGTGCTAGTAAAGACAAAATCGTTTTTGAAAAATGGCATTGATATTGATATTTCAAAGACAAGATGATCCTTAATGGTCAAAACAATACCAGAAATGAATTATACATGTCAGAATTAGTTGATTTAGACCTACAGCACCTGTTTTTACTCCTAACAATGGCCAAGTTGTGGCCATGGTCTTCGGAATTACAAAATGACCTTGACCATGACCTTTCAAGGTCCAAATCACCCAAAATGGTCAAAACAATATCAGAAATGAATTCCCCGCACCCAAATTAGTCAGAATGGAGGTATTGCTTGTGCATATACACAAAAGTTGGATTTTCATTATAGCCGATGGCGGCCATATTTGATTTGGCCATTGCGCCATTCGTGCCACTATGGCGGACGAGCACCTCTGTGATTTTTCATGTCTAGGGACCCACTGACTTAGTTCAGGTGAGAAACTCCCCTCACACCAAATTGCGAACAGGAGTATAGGCCAGATACTGGAGTAAGTGCAGGAAGTTTGGCCTTGTGCCCTTCAAACCAATGGCATGACCTGAGGCCACAGTGGCCTTAATGCCCCAGCTGACTGTACCACTTTCTGCTCTGTCTCTTTCTTGTCAATATGTAGACAGTAGACACCAGTGTCTCTTTCTTGTCAATATGTAGACAGTAGACACCAGTGTCTCTTTCTTGTCAATATGTAGACAGTAGACACCGGTGTCTCTTTCTGGTCATGTAGACACCAGTGTCTTTGGTTGAGATTCTGAAATCTTAACTCCGCTGAGTCCCCATCTTTAAACCAATCCAGTGACTTTGATTGGTGCAGGGCTGAGCATGGATCAGATTGTAAATACCATCATTTATCTATTTCACTGCAGATTAGGTTATCATCCCTAACCCTTAAATTCAACAATAGATTCAATGGACTAAAATCTTGTTTTATTTGATGGCCTTCCTGCCCTGGCATTTGGCCTTTGTGCCCTCAAAAAATGGACAACACCAAAGGCCAAGTGGCCTTGCCCCTAAAATGATGAAATTCCAGGCCTGGATGGGACTGCTCTCTTTCTCTTTCCCATTGATTGCAGTATATTAGCTATTGTATCAGTGAAAGTTTACTCAGCAGGAATTAATTCATTCTTAAAACCTTAAGTCACTTATAAATCTACCCTAGAGAGAACTGTAACGAAATACATTTACTCAAGTACTGTATTTGGCAGGATTGATTGTGGGGTTTTTGAGGATGTCATCACAGTGTACTTTGCTGTACAAACCCCAAAATCAATCCTCCATGCAGTTCTAGGCAACACAGAAGGGTGGGGACTTTTTTTCTTATTTCCACATAACTCAAAGGTATATTGACATAGTTCAATATTGAAAATGGGTGGTTTTCACCTTTAAGTACAATTTTGAGGTATAGAGGGTATGCGCATGCATAAAGTGAATGGAAATGTCGTTTAATGCAATCAGATAGGCAGTGGCGTCAGTTCAGAAAAAGCTAAGCTCATGTTGCCATACCAACAGGCATTATACATTTATTTTAAGAAGTACATTCTATTTTCACCCCGTTTCTACGGTTTCTTGGGCTGGATATGGCAGCCTGGAACGGTTGTTCAAGTGCAGCTAAACTTGGCATGTTAGTAAACGTGCCACAATTAACAATAATGAATTGCACCTGTGCAGCTGACCTGCAGAACCTGGGAATATACCATTTTGTCAAGATGGAGAGAATACAAGTGTGGAGAATATAATTATAATACCTTGTTAAAGTAACCATTTTGTAACATTTTGCATTTGTAGTTATTTTACTGTAATTTAACAACATAATAACCAGCACAGATTGACAAAGAGATATTTAAAAGTAACTTTTATTTCCCCCCTGGACCCAGGGTATGGCAGCTGCATACCCCTGCCATACTCAATTGACGCCCCTGCAGATAGGACTTTTCTGTTTGGAAGGGGCTGTCAAGGCCAGAAAGTAGTTTGTTGCCACTCAGTAGGCGTTCCCACATAACGTCCGGAGTTCCGGGTATGATGATGATGTCATAGCTGCAAACCCTCTATTTTTTTACTTTATTGGAGTATTTCCCATTTTCTACTCCACTACATCTCAGAGGCATATAGGCCTGTTGTACTTTTACTCCACTACAATTATTTTCTTACTACTCATTTTGTTGATTTTGATTATTATTACAACACATACATTAACCACTAAAGGCCCATTCCCACTGGGCCAGATAACAGATAAAAAAATCTCTTTCTCCAGATATTTTTCCATTCAAAGTGGATGGTAGATACAGATAAAAAAAATATTTGCCACAGATAAAAGTATCTGTGGCAAATATCTGTGGTAGATATTTTTTATCTGTATCTACCATCCACTTTGAATGGAAAAATATCTGCAGAAAGAGATTTTTTTATCTATTATCTGGCCCAGTGGGAATGGGCCTTGTTTAGCCCTATATATTTCGACAATTTGAAAATATCAAATCTACAAGCTCACAATGCGTCGCATAGCGACGCATTGTGAGCTTGTAGGTCTGCTATTTTCAAAATATTTTTTATACAATGCTAGATTTTCTTTTGGTACACTTTGATGCCAATACCGTTACTTGTAACAGAGTATTTCTATATTACAGTATTGGTATTTTTACAGTACAAAATGTTAGTTGGTGAAAGGGTCTTTCTGTGTGGAGTTTGCATGTTCTCCCGTGTCTCCTAGGGTAGGTTCCCTCACAAAAAACACGCAGTAATCCTGGTCTCTATAAAGCCTCCCCCTGGCCAGCCGGGGTGCCTGATGGAGGGGAAAGGAACTGGTTGGAATAACGTGTTCCTTCCACGCTCTGGGGCAGGGGTGGGCAACTTTGATGATGGAGAGGGCCACTACATTTCCACACTCACTCCAGACTAGGGCCACAATGCATATACATAGCAAAAATAGCCGATCTACAAGCTCAAAACGCGTCGCACTGCGATGCGTTTTGAGCTTGTAGATCGTCTATTTTTGCTATTTTTGAATGGGAATCCTAAAAAGTTTTTTTTTTCTTCTTTTTTCTAAAAAATTCAAATGCATTTATATGTTCTTATGTTAACATAATGAACTTAAATACAAATACATTGGACATAAAACATACAATAACATGTTCATACTAGTCATTAAAGGGGAAGACCACCCATTTTCAATATTGAACTATGTCATATCTACATGCTCACATGGAACATGGAAAAATTTACCTATTTTAATCACTTCAGTTTATATTAGCAGCTTAAAGGGGAAGACCACACATTTTCAATATTGAACTATGTCATTAATATACCTTAGAGGAGTTTTGTGGAAATAAAAAAAAAAGTCCCCCCCTTCTGTGTTGCCTAGAACTGGAGGATTGATTTTGGGGTTTGTATTGTAAAGTACAATGTGTGATGTCATCAAGTTGTAATTTGCAATACAAACCCCCAAAACAATCTTCCAGTTCTAGGCAATACGGAAGAGGGGGAACTTTTTTTTTTATTTCCACACAACTCCTCTAAGGTATATTAATGACATAGTTCAATATTGAAAATGTGTGGTCTTCCCCTTTAAGCTGCTAATATAAACTGAAGTGATTAAAATAGGTAAATTTTTCCATGTTCCATGTGAGCATGTAGATCTGCTATTTTCTCAATAGAACCTTGTTATACCAAATGTAGCACTGTAATATTGGATCATTCCGTTCTTGACAATAAGCAATCCTACTGTTTGAATGCTGTATACACACACATGGAGCAAAAATAATGATAGAAAAAAATACAAAGGATTTCTTTTTTCAACTTCGACTTTCGACTTTCTCTGGTGGGAGTCGACTTGTGTAATGAAGTCGACTCAGTCGACTTGTCGACTTTTTAGTTAATGCCCTAACATGCGCTACCGTACGTCTAACCGGGGAAGCTCCCCCCTGTCATGTGAAAAGAAGCGGCCTGCTCACTCCTCATGCACTGAAGGAAGCATGAGCTCAGTTCGGGGCTCTCCCCACGCGTGGCAGAGGGAGAGCAGAGCCCAGGATTACAGCTTAGGCAATTGACACTGGGTGAAAAATGGGTTACAAAATCGTGGGATAAAAATGTAGAGGAAAAATGTTAAAGTCGGATACTTTTTCCACCACTGAGAGAAGGGTCTGGTTTGGCTTGTTGGAGGAAATCTGATCCGGGCCTGGAGGATGGGTGGCAGGGGTGTCACACCAAATTCTGGGCCCTGGGTACAAGAATTCACTGTGGGGGCCCCCCAGGAATGTTCTTCATAGAGGGAGGGGGTTTAACCCATTTAGAATGGGAACGCATTATTACGCAATATGTTGTGCTTTAACTATTGACAAATAGCAGATATACAAGCTCACGAGTTTGTAGATCTGCTATTTTTGATAAACCGTGAAAATCTTTGAATATTTCAAATCCTTGAAAAACCTATGTTTCGAAGTCAGTGGTGCTCAAACCTTTTCATGTGAAGGACCCCCAAAATGAAAGGCCTATATGTATTTGGCCACGGACCCTCATCTCAAAATATATAGTTCCAGGGACCCCCCCCCAGAAGCAAAATTCGAGTTACAAATGTTCGCTTATATATTCAAAGACATGCGCACCTTTTCACGACTTTTCAAAAATAGCAGATCTACAAGCTCGCAGCGCGGCACTCGGTGCCGCGCTGTGAGCTTGTATATCTGCTATTTTCCAATAGCTTAAGTATAAAATAATTAGGGGCCCTATAGTAACTCAGTCCCACTTCCCCCCACCCCCCTTGTGACACCCCTGCAGTGTGCAGGCCAGAGAAAACACTGGCTCATTTAATAATGTTTGAACATTGAGTGTCCGTGCAGTTTGTCACACCGCCGTGTCAGAAACCCACAGGGGAACATTGTCTAAGAAGGTATGCTCTCTCTCTCATAGGCTACGCTCTCTCTCTCTTTCTCTCTCTCTCTCTCTCTCTCTCTCTCTCTCTCTCTCTCTCTCCTTCTCCAATACCAGGAGTCCTCTCTCGTCTGTCCGTCCGTCCGTCTGGCTGTCTTTCTGTCTGTCTGTTTGTCCTCAAATAAAAACCACACCTAGCGTCTAGTGAGCGGTGCTATTTACGAGTTCATTTCGTCAAAGCATCCCGCTATAGCTAATCGCAGCGCGTCCTGCGAAACAAACTTTGAGCAGTTTGCGGCTGTGGTTACTTTACACCACTGGTTATATGCAGCCACTTGGGTCTTATATAGGCCTATGCTTTGTCGTCTAGGGCAGGGGTCTTCAACGTTTTCAGGCCAAGTACCCCTTAGTTGAGAGAGAGATGAAGCAGGGACCCCCCACAACCTGTTCATAGATTCCATTTAGTTTAATTGTTTGACAGCACACTCATCAGTTTATTTTGGATTCATGTCAATTTGTGTTTTCAGATATTTAACCACTTGAACAATACTTAATAAACAATACTTAATGACCGCTCTGTACTTAGTCTGCTCTTTTTCCCCTCTACACCAAACCTCGTTGCCGAAAATAGCTGCGCTGCGAGGCGGTGTGAGCTTGTAGATCTGCTATTTTTGGCTAAAGTTCTCTGAATATAAAAGGAAAGAAAAACTTTTATATTTTCTATCACTCAAAGATTTGGAGGACCCCCTGTAGTAACTCTGAGGACCCCCTAGGGGTCCCGGACCCCCTTTTGAAGACCCTTGGTCTAAGGAACAGATAAGCTTGTGGAGTGTCTCTTTTCCTTTTGTGTGTGTGTGTGTGTGTGTGTGTGTGTGTGTGTGTGTGTGTGTGTGTGTGTGTGTGTGTGTGTGTGTGTGTGTGTGTGTGTGTGTGTGTGCGTGCGTGCGTGCGTGCGTGCGTGCGTGTGTGTGTGGGTGTGTGTGGAAAATGTTCCCATATGATGGGGGATGCCAGGTTGAAAATGGTTCACTTCTAAGAGCGTTGTTTGTTTGTTTGTTTGTTTGTTTGTTTGAGAACTTCATTGACTGAAGGGCTGGTGAGCTACTCTGGGGTCAAAGTTCAGCGGGGGGTTCTGGGTAAAGTGCTGATTGTCGGAAGCGTAGGGGTCGCCCAGGTCAACGTCACACTGTGACAAAAGCCAGTCACTCTTTCTCTTTGTCTCCAGTCTTTTTCTCACGTGGGCTATAGGTCTAAAGGCTATAGAACAGTGAAGTCATGACGTCACTTGCTCATCCCCCTGTTCCACGGAAGTAATTCTATGGTGCATTGTGGTCCAAAAATAAACAAACGGTCTTTGCGATATTGTCGGAGAGGTGGCTCTGTATGGTTTATGATAGTCAGTCAGTCATAAGTGATAAAGCCTGTTTCTAGAGAAAATGTAACTAATTGGGCGACAGTAACATTAGCGTTTTCTCACCATCAGTTGATTCTTCATATCCATATGAGTCAAACCGTTGAGATCATTACATTTTTGTTTATGTTTGGAACACAGTTCTTATATGACGCGATATGAAAAAGGTCAAAGGGAATTCAGAATGGGGGAAGAAAACCGCGAACCAAGTAGGATGTGTAAATTACGTCACACTTCAGGCCTACACAAGCAAAGAGAAACCAGTGAACATAGAGTAGTGAAGTCCTGATGTCACTCGCTCATCCCCTGTTTCCCGGAAGTACTTCCCCCCCCCCCCCCTCTACATTAAATTATCTTGTCCCAAAAAACAGCCAATCTGCAATTTCCGCTGAATGCCCCTAGAGGGGGGGGGGGGGGGGGGGGGGAGAGAGTTAATTGACAGTGACAATGAGCGTAGTTTACATACAGTTATTACCCGGCTTGGTTGAATGCTTGATTCTGATTGGTCAATCGCTGAAATCAGAGGTCCGATTTTCCCTGATAACAGACCGCTGCTAATCAAAGACTCAGAATACCTGCTGCAGTCAAGCTGCACTGCGTGAATCTTGTGCCGTATCTAACATGTCACCCATGTAAACAACCACACAGCGACATTTAGAACTAAACGTTGCTCTCGAGAATGTTTTTTTAAATATTTTAAGCGAGAAATAGACGACGTAGTGTCAGAAAATGGATTCTATCAGCACTTCCTTGTTTTCCTTGGGGACACCCAAGCGCAACACTTGTGGAACACTTCCAGCCGTCTGTAAACAAGGAAATACTTTGTTTTGTTTTTAGTTTTGAGTCGAATTATTAATTTTATTTAGTAGCCGGGTAATAAGCGGGATAATGAATGGCTCCTTGGTGAATGACCATATATAACATCCCTTCGGCCTGATAACTGTTATCAGATAAGTTATCAGGCCGTCGGTCTGTTATATATCGTCATTCACCGCGGAGCCATTCATTATCCCTTACTTACAGTATATGGGGAGAAATGACAGTAACACAAATGACGGGAAAAATGTCCCTGGTCAGATAGATGTACACTATTGGAGATCTCTGTCTACCGATACATCTGGTGACATCAGGCACGTGCACACATAGATATCAAAGGGGGCTCGAGACCCTGCCCTTTTATCCTTTTGTAAAAAGTGCCCTCTCCAGACCATGAATGCAGTTTTTTTACTATGGTGAAATAAACGCAAATGCCCTCTTTCTATGAAGGCAGCAAGGCAAGAGAAATGCCTCTCCTGAACTTCAATGCAGCATCTTATGTTGAAGGAATTGCCCTCTTTGTGTAGAAATCCATCCCATACGCCACATCTCCAGTATTGACTTGATTAGTCCAGTTCAATATGTCCAAACATGAAAGGTTCTTTCAAATTTTCGGGGGATTTTGAAAACTAGATATTTTTAGAGACTTCAGAGTATAACAAATCAGAAAAACCAAGGAATGTTTTTCACGATTTTTCAAAAATAGCAGATCTACAAGCTCGCAGCGCGGTGAGCTTGTAGATCTGCTATTTTTCAATAGTTAAAGCACAAAATGTGAGTGAATCCTTGTACCCAGGGCCCAGAATTTGGAGTGACACCCCTGTGGATAAGATTAGGCACAATAAGCAAAACACTGGCGGCACATGTTTTAGGAGTTTATTTATGACCTAGAGGAAACACATACATACAATACACACTTTCATCCTAACATCATCGCACACACATACAAACACACACACACAGCACGTTGCTGGGCAGCCGCCAGGAAGAAACCCCAAATACAAAGGGAATACATAATTGCTCATAAAAACCACACCAGGGGGTCTAATGAAGTACTGTCAACCTCCTAGACACATGAAAACCAGAAAAATTACAAAACTATGGCACCGCCTCTTTAAAGCGTATATTTGTAACTCAAATCTGTCTTTCTTGTGGTTCCTGGAAACAGCTTATTTTGAGATGTGGGTCCACGGTCAAACACATATAATCCTAGGGGGTCCTTGACATGAAAAGGTTTGAGAACCACTGATCTAGAAACAAGTTTTTAAGACATTTCTAGGTATCTTTCAGGTCTTGCCGGGTTAAGACGGCGGTGAACCAGACAGTGAGGCGGCCGCAGTTTTCCCGGTGAACCTAAGCGCAACGGTGGGGGCGCGGGAGTGTGGGGAACACGGCGATGATTTTATTTTTATTTTTTATTTAACCTTTATTTAACCAGATAAAAACACATTGAGACATGATCTCTTTTTTGAGTGTGACCTGGCCAAGAGGCAGAAATAAAAAATTACACAATCCTTGCTTACATACAAGACATCACAACAAAAATAGAACATCCATGATACACAAAACAGATACCTAAGAACTCCAAAAATACAAAATGTACACTAAATAATAAACTAGTTTGCAATTCACAGAGTACACGCACAGTGTGCCCAATGTACCCAAAGGAAGAGATCACAGAGCAAATTAATTACAGGTCTGAACATGTGCAAGCGTTTGTAGATCTGTCTAGAGTGATTCTCTTAAAACTTCTCAAAGGAATAAACACAGCCAATTTGATGATGGAGAGGTTATGTAGCTTTATGTATTGAGAGGCTCTCTTGCTGATTTCGTAAGAGACTCGTCGCCAATTGCAAGATATTTAAAAGTAATTTGGGCCTTTCTGTGTGGAGTTTGCATGTTCTCCCCGTGTCTCCTAGGGTAGATACCCTCACAAAAACATGCAGTAATCCTGGTCTCAATAATGCCTCCCCCTGGCCAGCCGGGGCGCCTGATGGAGGGGAAAGGAACTGGTTGGAATAACGTGTTCCTTCCACGCGCTACGTCCATCCCGGGGAAATCCCCCCTGTCAGGTGAAAAGAAACAACTTGGACTACTCATGCATTGAAGAAGCATGAGGTCAGTCCGTTGTCTCCCCAGGCGCGGCAGAGGGAGAGCAGAGCCCAGGATTACATAGGCAATTGGCACTGGGTGAAAACATGGGTTGCAAAATCGTGGGATAAAAATTATAAGTAAAAAAAAAAAAAAAAGTAATTTGGGGCCATGATGATAACCTCTTCTTCCCACTACTAGACTGTGTTATTGTTTACAACCACAATTATTCACGTGTGGCAAGATCGCGGTTCTAGTTTTACTAGTAGGTTAGTGTAGGCTTTTCAGAAGTTAATTTAATGTTTTCCATTTCCTTTATCCTCATCTAATCTTGCGCTAATTCGCCAGGTTTTAGGAACTAGTAGGCATTTCAGAAGTTAATTGAATGTTTTCCATTTAATGATTTCCTTTATCCTCATCTTGCGCTAATGCACACAACTGTTTTGGCCAGGTTTTAAGGTCTTATTATTTTTTTATTTCTCATAAGCTCGCGACCCTCCTTGCCCATCGGCCCCCACCGTTGCGCTTAGGTTCACCGGGAAAACCGCGGTCGCGACAGTGAGATATTCCGTGTGTTTGTGTGGCAGCAGCCTGCAGTCCCCTGCAAACACCAACGTGTCTGCAAGACTTTTTTCTTTCCTTTTCTTTTTCAAACCCAAGTCCTTCCAAGTTCCAACCTTGCCCTAGTTTGAGATGTTTCCCTACAGCGCTGCGGTGCAACATCAAAGCCGGCATAGTGGTGGTGAGGCCAGATCGTTTAAACTCCTTGACAACAGCGTCTTTCATGGCGTCATCCCAGTCAAAAGTAGAAAACTATGTGTGTTAATCATGAGATACGGATGGTGGTGGTGTCGATTTCTTTTAATGGAGCAGAGCCCTGCTGATCCTGTGTGAGCGACTGTCTTTTAGACTGACATGCTAAAAGACAGAGTATTTGTTCTGTTGCTGATACACTCAGAGGCGTCAATTGGATATGGCAGTTGCCATACCTTGCCTACAGGGGAAAAATTAAAATGTACTTCTTAAAATAGATTCATCATGACTGTTGCTAAGGCATGGCAACATGACTGGCGTCTTGCACGCGCGCAAAGGCGCCAACATTTGATGATCATCAGTGGTTCCCTTAATTAGGAATGCGTCAAAAACAAACCAAAAAATATGTACAGTATATCCATGAATTCAAGTCTCCATGGGGAGAGTAATAGATAGAAAAAAAGGCATTTTGGGTCTGAACGCTGAACTATCCCTTTAAACATGACATGACGCTATGAAATATACAATGCTGAAAGTTATTTACAAAGCAACACAGAAAAAGGAAATGTTTATGCTGGATGTCAGTAGGGAACCCAGCAAGCACGTCAGGACCTGGACCAATCAGTGACGTCTCGATTTGGGCCAGATCACAGCCCACATGGGGACGATCTTGACGTGAGGACGTCATAATGGACTTTTTCGTTTGACAGGATTATTGTTATTGTTTGTAATGTTAGTTGAAATATGAGCATATAAGGTTATTATTCTGGGACATATCTGACTAGTTATGCTATTTATCTGGCCTAGAATATCACCTGATTTCAACCAACATAAATCCTGTCAAACAAAAAAGTCCATATGACATTGCCTGGCTCCAGCCAATAGACCCGCCCACTCTCTGAGTGGACTGCTTCTCTTGGTCTGGAGTTGGCATATGACGCGCCTCTTTCCATGGTATCTTGTAGTGGTGCGCGGGCCGACCCGGTGCCCCCACCCGCCCGCCAACCCGCCCGCAAGTGGGTGGGTGGGTCAAGGTTTCAGACCTTTGTCAGGCGGGCGGCGGGCGGGCGGGTTATCACCACTCTCACGTGCAAAAAATAAATAAGAATAATCACCTGTTCTTATTTGCCTTTTATTCTTAATAAGAGTAGGCCTATAATAATAAGAATACAACGTTTGAATACGAGCACGAGCGAGCGAGTTTTAAAATGCGCCAGAGAGGAGCGAGGTTTCTCCTCTGCTCCTTGGTGCGAGGACCATTCCGCTCCTGTTGGGGCCGCGAACCACATCTTGCCAACATTTGACACAACGTGAGCAGAGCAGAGAAGATGCACAAACAATTCAACGCGTGTCGCTGATCAGGATTTCACTTATGTCTCTGTCATCCACACAAATCCGTTTATAGCTAAATACTTTGTGTCGGTTAAGTTATATAACCAGCCAGTCAACGACTCAACGGATACGATTTGAAACACAACTTTCGCAAGTGAGGCGGATTTTTTGACTGAATGAACCAACCACGCTTACCTCGAGTCGTCCCATCTCTCCAATCTGGTGATTAATCAATAACCAACAGGATTTAATATTGTCCGTCTGCTGTCTGTTTAAAGTGCAAGGCCGCTGTATAAATATGATTGACATAAAACCGCCATTCTTACCCCGACGATGCCCGGCGATTTAGAGAGAATCTTTGAATGAATGTCTTTTAGGCTAAACCCCAATTTGAACAACACGTTTGTTTATTTAGCCCATGACAATATTGTGCTACTGTAAACGTTTCTGTAAAGCGACTTTGGGTACTTAGAAGAGCCGTATATAAAGATGAGCTATTGTGGAGATGATATACCATCTTTTTTTCAAATGCGGGTTGCGGGGCGGGCGGATTCGTTCATTTGTATATTGTTCTGCGGGGCGGGCGCGGGCGGGTTACGTTCCGTGCGGGCTGTGGGTCGTGCGGGTTATGAAAAAAAGCTGACCCGCGCACCACTAGTATCTTGGCAAACCAACCAATGAAATCAATGTAAGACAGAGGAGGGGTGGGTCTAACTTTTGAAAATCAACAGAAACAGTGGAGGGAGGGGTGGCTCAACAGAGCTCTTAATTGCTCCCTTTGAACTTCAAAGGGGTTCTGAACTGCAGTAATTGATTGAGCCATACAAGTGTCAATAGCTCGTTAGTGCTTCTCTCTAATCAATGAAACATCAAAGACAACGACTTGTTTGATGCCTGTCATACAGGGGAGGGGGAAATGTTTTGTGTACACAAGTCAAACACAACCCCTCCCACCAGATCTCTTGTGATTGGGAATTTCAAATTTTAAATCCCCTCCCCTTTGAAATCTCTTGTCAATGGGACAATGTCAGACTCAAGCTCCAGCGCAGAGTCTGAAATCAGGCTACATATGACATCCTGGTAATGACGTCAAGATCATCCCCATATGGGCTGTGATCTGGCCCCAATCCAGACGTCACTGATTGGTCCAGGTCCTGACCGTGCTTGCTGGGAATGTATAAGAAAAGCAAACCAGAGGCGTCAATTGGGTATGGCAGGGTATGTATGGCATACCTTAGCTTTTGCTGAACTGACGCCACTGAAGCAAACAAACATCAGTCTGACATAGTTTGTCCGTGTCTTCCAGCCATCTTTTCCAACTTTGGAAAATAAATGTGAGTAACCGTTTAAAAATCTGCAAAGGTTTTGGCAACTTTTAAGTAATTTTTTATACACAACTGTAACTACAATCTGAGAACAGAACCACATGGAAATGCTTACCTTCACTATAGTGACTCTATTGTCAAGTATATCTGTTTGTATACTGTACATTAGAATGCTATGGAAACACTACAAGATACTAATACAGACCCACTGAGCATGTTTCGGGCTATTAGACATCCATATGGTCCTACACGTCGAGACACCACTTAAAACTGCTAATCAACGCCTACGCGCCTAAGCCTAGCCGCAGATTGGCAGTTTTTGTATTTTATGTTTTATTTTCCGTCTAGGAAATCAACACTGGTCTGTAATGTGTCAATCTAACGGTATCTTTCTCTTGCCAAGGCAGCGTTGATTTATACTCAACTTTTGAGCCAAATTTAATCGGTTCGGTTCGAGGAGTCACATAATCTTGGTGGCGCCGAAAGGCCGAATTAATGACGGTGCCCGCAGATCTACAAGCTCACAGCGCGTTGCAATGTGAGCTAGCCTTGTAGATCGGCTATTTCCACTATCAATGTTATTAAAATGTTGTCATTTGTCATATCTGCCATGTGCAACTTCAAAGCCTACAAGCCAAACAGAAATGTAATTTTCAACGACAAAAACACAAATAAATCGTTAATCGCAATTATTTGAGCGACAATTAATGTGAAATGTCATAATCGTGACAGCCCTAGTCATATTGTAGTTTAGACAGAGCCGAACCGAAACAAATGTGTCTCTAAAAGTGGAGCATGCGTCGGTTCGATCTGTGCTGAGTGTGAGCGCCGTGGGCATCTCTCAGTCGCTCAGTGCAGACTCCTTACTCCTCACCACAAATCTTCAAACACGTCCACACCGCTATGACTGGCAGCTCACACTGGCGTGAGACACACACACACACACACACACACACACACACACACACACACACACACACACACACACACACACACTCTCTTTCTCTTTTCTCTCTCCTATCTCTGTTATACACACACACACACAGCACACACACATGCTTGTGTGCACACACACAGGGGCTGAGTGTGCAGTCTGGACTACAGTATGTACACCCCTTCCTCTCGCCAGCCCACTGTCAAAACCAACACAAACCACACTACGCTCAGGAAGTCTTAAAATGGCTCCCTCCCTCCCTCCCTCCCTCCCTCATCATCCCTCGACCCTCTCTCTCACTTTCATCTCTCCCCCCATTCTCTCCTCCCAGGCCAGTCAATCTGAGGTTTGACCCAAAAGAAATTGCAATAGTAATGGTCCAAGGTTTTTTATGATCCTTAGGGTCACATGTTAAAAGTTTCCCATTTTATTCTTAGTGGATCAAGGTGAATTCAGGGGGTTCGAGTTTGGGTCCCTTCACTTACTATACAGGGGAAAAAAGACCCCCCCAAAAATCTTCTTTAAGTAGCATGTGAGGGGTCTAACTTAGGGCTGGGTTCGGTAACCGCCGTACCGCCGTATCGCGGTATACCGCGGCCTACCGCGGTGTCAGGGTCCTTACCGCGGTCAAAAAAGACAAAAAAATAGGCTATTTTTATTGAGAACGAGCGAGTTTTAAAACGGGGGAGAAGCGAGGACCGCATGCGCTCCATGCCGCTCTGCTCTGGGCCGTGTACCACACGTTGGAAGCCGCCCACATACGTCACTCACACACACACAGTGCACGCAGGGCAGTAGAGTACGGAGCGGAGCACAACTCTATGACGGAGCAGCAATGCAGCATATACTTTATCTGTAATCCACTCGACACAAGGATGTTAATACATACCTTGTGTTGTGGCATATCTTTTTTTTATTCATACGGATTACTGGCGGAGCGCGGGCCGCGTGGACAAAACCGAAAATGAAACTATTTTACTTTCTCCAGCTCCACCGCGTCGCACGTTGTGCTCCGTCCAGCGGCGCGTCGGCGATTTTATAACCTTTTCTGTCAAGTCTTGTAACTAAAACCTGTATATAGCAGCACTCAATCACTGTGATTTGAGAGTTGAGACGTGACGTGAGTTTACAGAATCACTGTACACGATCTGACTACCCTTCCTCTTCTGGTTTGTTCACATAGCTGTTTGTGTCTGAAAAGCCCAAGTAGCTAGCCTACGTTACTATGGTAACCCGACAGTGCAGATCTAAAAGCTCAGAACGCATCGCGGATGCGATGTGGTGTGAGCTTGTAGATCTGCTCCTTTGAAAGCCAGACCCGCTGTGCTGTACGGAGAAGTATATCTCGGGCAGTCAGGCTGTGTCTCGGGCAGTCAGGCTGCCTCTCCACTGTGGAGAGGCGACTTTTGGGAAGATGATTGCAATATTTTGGCTTATCGCCGAACCTTAATTAATAGATACGGGGGTGCGGTAATTACCGCAGTACCGGCGGTAAATGGGAAGACGGTAATCGCGGTAACAAAATGTCCATACCGCCCCAGGCCTAGTCTAACTAGGGTTTTTTCATGATTCTGAACCCATTGCAAGCATTTGTTTTGCACGAAAAACATTCCTCAGGCTAAAAACGGACCCCACTAAAGTCATCACTAAACCATAGTTTTGTGGGTCCATTTTTAGCCTGAGGAATGTTTTTTGTGCAGAACAAATGCTTGCAATGGGTTCAGAATCATGAAAAACCCCTAGTTAGATGCCTCACATACTACACATTGGGGGGTCTTTTTTTCCCCCTGTATAGTAAGTGAAGGGACCCAAACTTGAACCCCCTGAATTTACCTTGATCCACTAAGAATATAATGGGACATTTTTAACATGTGTTTTGGATGACCCTAAGGATCATACAAAACCCTGAATGATTACTATTGCAATTCCCTTTGGGTCAGGCCCTTTTTTTTTAGCTTAGTTTGACTGGCCTATGTCCATCTCCTATTTAGTTCTCCCCTCTCCCCCTTTCTCTCTCTCTCTCTCTCTCTCTCTCTCTCTCTCTCTCTCTCTCTCTCTCTCTCTGTCTCTGTCATCTTTAGTGCTAGTTTGACAGAAGATGCCGGGTCGTTGGTTCCCAGGGCAACAACAGGCCCCGGAATGTACTGTGATAATAATCGGAAGAGTTCTGAAACTTCAGCACTCTTTGTCGTGGAGTTATAAAAAAAGTAGTAGGAAAAAAAAAAAAAAAAAAAACACAAAACCGGCCGCAGGTAGGGGTGGGCGATATGGAAAAATACAATATCACAATATTTTACCAAGCTGTATCGCGATACACGATTTTATCGCGATTCTTTTTCACGTTGGTTTTTATGGTTATTTTTCAAGTTACTTGACAAAAACTGGACTCTCTGGGTTCCTTTTGGAAGATCTAAATTGAACAATTTACAAGTATGTAACTCTGACAGTATACAAATGAAACCAAATGGACCCTTACGGGTCAATTTGGTTTCATTTGTATACTGTCGGAGTTAAGTGGAGACCGTGACATTGTAAAGTTTGAGAACTACTGGTTTAGACCAAAATGCAGGTTTAAATTGAATTCTGCAATTAATCTCTGTATTACATTTTTGTATCGTGACATTGTATCGTCTCCACGATAATTATCACCATATCACCCACCCCCACCCGCAGGTGATTAATTAGCAAACAGGAAATCATCGTCATCAACAACAGCAACAACAACAACACTGAATAACTCAATCAACAGAGCACTGACAAAATCGTAACAAAAAAACAAAAGTCGAAATAACAAAATAATCTATACCACAATGTCCCCGGGGGAAGTCTCCACTTGTTTCTTTTTTTTAGGCAGAAATTATCTTCTGCTGTGGTTGTCCTGTACAGTATGCCCCCCCCCCCACCTCCCCCCTCATCTCCCTCTTGCGTCGTCCTGAACGTGAATCACCACATCAATCTGACCATCCCACCCAGATACTGGAGACACACCAAACAGGTCGTTTGGATAGGTAGAAGCAAAAACAGGCGAGATCGCCCTCAAAACGCAACCCCGGCGCGCCGGAAACCATCTTGCGCGGCGCGGGGCCGATCTTGTCGCCGTGCGGAACTCGATGGTTGTTAAGACGTGTTCGTGTACGTACTATGCTACATGCTATTGCTAAGTCTTCACGGGCACGTCCGTTTATGCCTCATCCAAAGTCTTCTGATCTGTATAAGTGTCCGGCGAGATGAGGAGGGGGCTTTGCTAATACCCCCCGTTCATTCATCAACGTTCTTTTGAAAGTCCTCCTTCCATCTCCGTCCTGGTCAACCCCAGTGTCTCTGCAGCCCTAGCCTGGCGTTGGCCACACTGATAGCATGGGTTTGCTCACACGGTCCTCCGCGGGATCAGTCTGGACTTCGGCCCATTGGGAGAGAGTATGAGAAATCAGAAAATGACCGGGCCAATCAGAGACTGCGTTACACTGTTCAGTTGAAACGCAGTCACTGGCCCGGTCATTTTCTGATTTCTCATTCTATGGCTTCCTATGGGCCGAGGTCCAGACTGATACCGTGGAGGAACTTGTGAGTGAACCCATGTTATCAGTCTGGCTAATGCCAGGCTACTAAAGTCCTGCATTGTCCACCACTCTCTCTCTCTCTCTCTCCTTCTCTCTCATGCTCTCTCGTCCGTCTCACTTACACCTTCTGCTGCATCTCGATCTGCTGGCCGTGGTGTCTGCCGCCGTGACCCTGGCCCTGCTGCTGCTGCTGCTGCTGCTTCCCGTTGTTCATCTCATACACGGAGCTCTTCTGCTGTCTCCTCCGGTAGCACCATGCGCCCGCGGCGGCTGCCGCGCACACCGCGCACACCGCCACCACCACGGCCGCCACGGTGGGCCCCCGGCCCGAGGCGCCGCTGGGGGGGGGAGGAGGGGCCTCCCCCCTCTCCCCCTCCACCTCGCCCCTCTCCCCCGCCAGCCCCGTCAGGTTGTGCTCCCCCGCGGCGGCGCCGGTGCCGCCGCTGCCTCGGTCCCACAGCCCCGTGACCGCGTCGGGGTCGTAGTACTCGGTCGGGGCGGCGGGGAGGACGCCGTCGTGGCGGTCTGGGATTAAGGGCCGGTCGGTGGGGTCGTCCTCCCAGGAAGGGGTGGGGTACGCGGCGGTGGGGTACGCGTCGTAGTCGCCGGTGTCCGGGTACGAGGGCGGTTCGGAGGTGTCGGGGAGGTCCTGCTCGGCCCGCCCCTGCTCTGTGATAGGCTCGGGGACGTCCTCAGGGGGGCTGCCGGTGGCGTAGGGGGCGGGGCGGCTCACCTCCACCTCGTTGGGGCGGTCCGTGGTCGTCCCCCCGGCCGCCACCGCCACTACCCCTCCTTCCTCCTGGTCCTCCTCCGTGGAGCCGCCTTTCTCGGCCTCGTCCGTGATGACGGGGTAGCCGTCCAGCCAGGTGTCGTCTGTGGTGGCGGCCGCGGTCCGTCCCGCGTCGCCGTCGGGGGTCACATTCTGGGGTTCGGCGGTGGCCATGGGAAGGACCACGTGATGGCGGCGGTCATCGCGGTCATCCGTGTCATCCGCGTCATCCGCGTCGTGGTCATGATTGTGGCCGTGCAGGTCATCGTGGCGTTCGTCCTCGTCGTAATGCTCTTCGCCGCCGTCGTGGTCCTCGTGGCCCGGGTGCTCCTCTAGCTCGCTCTGGTCTTCGGCACCGTCGTCGTCGCGGTGCTCGTAGCTGTCGTGGCCGTGCCCTCCGTCGCGATCGCCGCCGCGGTCCCGCCGCCTCTCGTCCTCGTGCTCGCCCATGTCGTAGTGGTCGTCGTGGCGGCTCTCGTCGCTGTCCTCGTAGCGGCGGCGCGGCGGCTCCTCTCCTCGGGACGGGACGTAGTGCTTCACACGGTCGTCGTCCTCGTGGCGACTGGCGTCGTCGTCCCGTCCGTCGCCGAAGACGACGTCCCTGTCGTCGTCGTAGTGGCTGTCGTTGCGGCCGTCCAGGAGGTCGTCGGGGCGGCTGTCGTCGCCGCCGCGGTCCTCCTGCTCGCTGTCTCGCTCTCTGCCGACGCGGTCGTCGAGCTCGCCGGGCCACTGGTGGTCGTACTCTCTGCTCTCCTCCGACTGGCCGCCCGACGCCCTGACGCGGTTCTCGCCCTCGGGGGCCGCGCTGGGGGGCGTGGTGGCGACGGGCGGCGGCCGGGTGGGCGTGGCCGCGTGCCCCTCCTCCTGGAAGGGAGGCGAGGGGAACCAGAAGAGGTGCTTCTGGGAGAGCAGGGAGACGGGCTGTTCCGTCGTCCCTGCCACCTCCTGCTCCCCCTCTGCGTCGCCTTTCAGATCCTCCTCCGCTACTGACTCCTCCTGGTAGGGATGGGACGATAGTCACTTATTATAGTTTATTGTGATGAAAAGAAACACTCACAATAATCATATCGTGGAGATTTTAACCCATTTAGGGCCTAGAATTATTGAATGCTTTAGCTATTGAAAAATAGCAGATATACAAGCTCACGCGAGCTTGTAGATCTGCTATTTTTGAAAAAGTCGTGAAAATGTGTGCAAATCTTTGAATATATGTATTTTTAAAGCGAACGTTTGTAACTCAAATTTTGCTTCTGGGGGGGTCCCTGGAACTAAATATTTTGAGATGGGCGTCCGTGGCCAAATAAATATCATTTTGGGGGTCCTTCACATGAAAAGGTTTGAGAACCACTGACATAGTAGTCTCTCAAGAACAGACTAACTGAGCTCCAGTTGAAGTGAAAAGGACCTTTTCTTTGACGATGGCTGGCCAGATTGCTGACATAGAAACATAGGGTTTTCAAAAAACCTTAGAAGGATTCAAAAGACACTTATAGAATCGGGTCAAAAATTGAATTTTCGCGATTTTTCAAAAATAGCAGATCTACAAGCTCGCAGCGCGCGCTGTGAGCTTGTATATCTGCTATTTTTCAATAGTTAAAGCATAAAATAATGATACACAATACTGTGTACCCATTCTAAATTGTTTAATGTATCGTGAAATGATCCTCCGTCATGCTCAATTCACCTTTTATTTGCCGAGCTGCATATCTGGTATACTGGATATGTCTGCTGTCGGGCCGAAACCTCCTAACTCCAAAATGTTCATTTTCGGGAAATTGAGCTCAAGTGGAGTTAGGAGGTTTTGACCGAAGGGCTTTTTACTACTTTTCATTGGTTCAATATTATGTTAACCAACACTCAGATGTAAAGGGTGTTCAATAGCTCTGATTTACCTGTATGCCAAAAAAAAACAAAAACCTCAAAAATTTAGTTAAGAGGTTTTGGCCAGACAGTGACGATACGCAGCTTGTCAAATAAAAGGTGAATTGATCCCAGTGCAAAAACCATCTATAATTGGTGGAATGGACGTGCAAATTACGTCTTTTTTCACTCTCTACCAAATCTCTTTGGCAAAAAATAGACGATCGGCAAGATCAGCTAATTTTTTGGCAAATGTTCCGCCCCAGGATAGTCGATGTCGGGGATGTTTTGCGTATCGCGATAATGTCGTAAATCGCGATTTTCTTTTGTCACAATAACAGTGTTGATTTCGTCGACTAAAACTATGTCGAAAAATGTTTGTCGACTGCGTTTTTTTTCACTGACGAAAACTAAATAAAAAGCTGTGATGACTAAAACTAAGACTAAATATATTGACAATTTCGTCATCAAAATTAAAACTAGACTAAAACGTTAGGGAGGGACTAGTGGAGAAGAGAGTAATTTTATGTTTGGTTGCTCTCAGGTGTTGCGTGCTGAAAATAGCCGATCTACAAGCTCACAACGCGTCGCATCGTGATGCGTTGTGAGCTTGTAGATCTGATATTTTCAGCACAAAACCAAGTGTAAAATCAGTCATTACGATGCCATCAAGGCCTGCCAAAATACATTTTAGGCGACTAAATCAACTGTAGATTTAGTCGCCTAAAATCTTATGATATTTATAGACTAAAATTAGACTAAAACTAAAACTTTTCAGGTGACTAAATTAAGACTAAAACTAAATGACATTTCATTCAAAAGACTATGACTAAAACTGAATCAAAACGTGACATTTTCATAATTATGGTCCGATATTGACATTTTTACCGATAACCGATAATATCCAACTCATAATTTCCGATACCAATATTAACCGATGCCGATACCGATATATCGGTATATAGGCTGTCTTACCACAAGTGATATAATATCTAGCTATCTAGCAGTGATTCTCAATAATTTCATATCGCTTTATATTATAAAATCATATTAATTTAAGAGTGAACCAAATGGACCCATTCCATTTGTACACTAAGAGTTACAGACCCCTAAGGGATCATTGTAACTTATTTCACCTCAATAAAAAATTCAATTAAATTTTTTGGCACACCCCTAACTACCATACAGTAAGAAATCCTGTAAAAAAAAAAGAGAAAAAAATCATTAAAAAAATATAATTTTGTATACAAAAAAATACCGATATTTTCTGATATGATTTTTTATGCTAATATCGGCCAATAATATTGGCCGGCCGATAATATTGGACATCCCTAGTCCCGTCCCTACCTCCTGGTCATGCTCCTCCTGCCCTCCTTCCGCCACGTGGAAGACGGTCTCCTCCTCCTCCTGCTGCTGCTCCTGGGCGCTGGGGACGGGCTGCCCCTCTGGGCGGGCTGCTCCTCCGTGCACCTCCTCGTACACCTCGCCCTGGGCCTCCTCTGGGCCCTGGGCCTCCTCTGGGCCCTGGGCCTCCTCTGGGCCCTCCTCCCCCTCCTCCTCCTCGCTGTAGGTGTCCGTGAACTTGTCCTCGTAGTCGACGGGAGTCTCGGTCTCATCTGTGGGAGGCACAGCGAGAAAGGACACGCATGTTTGGTCAGTTAAAGCAGTGTTTCTCGAATGGGGGTGCGTGTACCCCTAGGGGTACGCGGGGGTACTACAGGGGGTACAGGATAAAATGTATTTTACTGTTATGTGTAATGACAAAACATTGACAGTCTTTGTGTGAACCTTCTCATCTGTAAATTGTTAAACCAAATTCAATCAACAGTCTTGAATAGTACAACTGTTATTGGATAGAAAGCAATATGTATTTGCCATTATGCCGTTTTATTTTGAACATACTAGCATTGGAACTGAACTTTGGATGTACGTTTTATCAGCAAAATGCTGCAAGAGTATGTATGCAGCTCGCAGCCCCCTCTCTCCGACCTCCAGTGGATCTCCACTGAGCTTCGATCTTTCAGAATAAAAGCTCCTCCAGCTCCACTCCACTGAGCTCCACTGAGCTATAAGCCACGCCCCCCGAGCTTCGATCTTTCAGAATAGCTTTGGAAAAAGGCTTTACAAATACACATTATTATCCTCGAACACCCAGAATTAAATCTCACCCAATTCAAATAATCACAGTACAGTCTAAACATTAAGGTCTAAACATTAAATGTGTATTAAATGAAATGCATAATAACTCTGTATACATTATAATTTCAGTTATAAGCACTCATGTGTTCAATTATATTTCTGTCATATAAAAGTTAACCATTAGACCAGTGGAGCCAGCTCCATTGGAGGTGGGCTCCAGTCTGCAGCAATACCCTTCTCAAATGCTGTAGTCAGGGGAAGGGGGTACTTGGCTTCAGAAATCAGCAGGCGCGGATTTACGCAGTGGCTTTTGGTGCTTAAGCACCACTATTTTCTGGACTAGCACCAGTAGTTTTCGGGGCTAGCAAAATCGGGAGAGAGACGGTCAGACGGAGAATACCCAAGTGCAGTACTACTCCTAAACAACGGCAGTTCTCTCTCTCTCTCTGCTTCTCAATGTCTCTCTCTCTCTCTCTCTCTCTCTCTCTCTCTCTCTCTCTCTCTCTCTCACCCTCATCACTCTCTCTCCCATGCACGTTTGGTTGCACAAAAACACACGGGTTAAGCTACACTTTTTCCTGTTAATAATAACCTGCGTGAAATAAGCTGCAATGGGAGGTAAGCGGGAGACACTTTATTGTGAAAGTAAGACAGGAAACGATAGTTGTTGCTGGGTTGGCCCTAGTTGTCGGTTTGTTATGTTAAGCTGCATTGGTTTGGAATAGCCTACGAGCGCGCAGTTTAAGTTATACATGATGAATGGACAGCCAAAACAATTTGTATTATCAGAACAGTTTAGCCTACACATTAATTTGCGAACGGGGGCGCTGGGGGGAGAGAGATGTTATGGAAACTGTACAAGATCACCACCAAAGCCTTTACAACTTTCCCAAAGTTGCATATAAGAGAGAGGGGCTTTTCATCAATCTTTTTCCAAAAACTGGGACAAATGGATAAACAGGATAAAATATGCTGCTCTGCTGTTGATTGTTGTCAACTGGTTTTGGAATCTAATTCTTCTGGATGGTGAGTACACTTAACTGCTGCTGCAGCTTGCCTATGCCTAACTCTTTTCTTGATGTTAAAAGTTGTCAGCTGAGACAAATGTTACTTAAATCATCAGTTATTTTGCTTAACCTAAGCCTTATTAATAATAGTAAATTAATAAAACTGCGGACGCGCAAATTTCGTCCACGCGCACAGCGCGTGCACGTGGAGCGGCACCCCCTGCTGCTCAGGGCTAGAACCGCGCCTGGAAATCAGTAAAAGGGGGTACTGCAACCAAACCAGTTTGAGAACCAGTGAGTTAAAGGTCTCGTGACATCAAACATTCTTATTTCATTACATTCTTCAGATTTGTTTTTCACCTGCAGGCAAATAGTTAGGGCTCGAATACACTGCACGATTTTGCGTGGTCGGCGAGGCATCATATCATTAGAGTATTTTACACTGAACGATTGACTTTCATCCAAATCTGCCCGCAGAATTCATCAACCATTATCCAACCGCATTAATTATATCATCCAATTTACAGAACCTAACGCAACAGCCAACCGCATCTTCCATAATGTCAAATTATTGCGACCGTAAGGTCGCAGTTTAGTTGCGACCGTAAGGTCGCAGTTTAGTATCAAAACCTCCACTGGCCGTCTGTCACGTCACACGTCACACCTTTGCCCTGCTCATATCTCCGCATCAGTATGACATCACACTGCTGACATCAGTATGACATCTGATGTCAGCAGTGTGATGTGTACACAAACCTTTGTGTACGTTGCTGTGGCAACAGTCTGTTGTTGCTGGTCTGTTAGTGTACGTTAGCAACCACCTTAGCAACCATGGTTTTACCCTAGAAACCAACTGTTTACCCTAGCAACCAACTGTTTACCATAGCAACCATGTTTTATTACCCTAGCAACCAACTGTTTACCATAGCAACCATTTTTTTACCCTAGCAACCAACTGTTTACCATAGCAACCATGTTTTTTTTACCTTAGCAACCAACTGTTTACCATAGCAACCATGTTTTTTACCCTAGCAACCAACTGTTTACCCTAGCAACCAGCTGTTTAACATAGCAACCATGTTTTTTACCCTAGCAACCAACTGTTTAACATATGGAGTTATATGTTGTTCGTGTCCAAATATGGGGCTTGTGAGGTCAGACAATGCCGGTCTTATATAAAGGTCATTTGCGTACAGTGTGATGTCATACTGATGTCAGCAGTGTGTGGAGATAAGCGACCAACGGTCGCTTATCTCCCGATTAGGGAGTCTTACTGGTATCAAAACCTCCACCGGCCGTCCGTCACGTCACACGTCACACCTTTGCCCTGCTCATATCTCCGCATCAGTATGACATCACATTGCTGACATCAGTATGAACCTTTGTGTACGTTGCTGTGGCAACAGTCTGTTGTTGCTGGTCTGTTAGTGTACGTTAGCAACCACCTTAGCAACCATGGTTTTACCCTAGCAACCAACTGTTTACCCTAGCAACCAACTGTTTACCATAGCAACCATGTTTTTTTACCCTAGCAACCAACTGTTAACCATAGCAACCATTTTTTTACCCTAGCAACCAACTGTTTACCATAGCAACCATGTCTTTTTTACCTTAGCAACCAACTGTTTACCATAGCAACCATGTTTTTTACCCTAGCAACCAACTCTTATATTGGTAAAACAAACTTTTGGCCTATTTGTGGAGATAAGCTGGCGATAAGGTCTGAGTCGAAGAAATGCTTCTTTCCTGGCAAGAATTGCCCCTTTATACTGTAGGGCTCGCTTGTGTATTGTATGACATCACGCCACATCATCGGCTGAGGACTGTGTGATGTCATCATATCTCCATATATGGAGACATAAGTTGCTCATGCCCAAATATGGGCTGGTGAGGTCAGACTTAGTGTGATGCGTAGGTTATCTCCATATATGGAGATTCAACTTCAATGAGTAACCATGGCAAACTGTCAACTGCCCGTATGTCTTTATAATTGGTAAAACAAACTTTTGGCCTATTTGTGGAGATAAGCGACCAACGGTCGCTTATCTCCCGATTAGGGAGTCTTACTGGTATCAAAACCTCCACCGGCCATCCGTCACGTCACACGCCACACCTTTGCCCTGCTCATATCTCCGCATCAGTATGACATCACACTGCTGACATCAGTATGAACCTTTGTGTACGTTGCTGTGGCAACAGTCTGTTGTTGCTGGTCTGTTAGTGTACGTTAGCAACTACCTTAGCAACCATGGTTTTACCCTAGCAACCAACTGTTTACCCTAGCAACCAACTGTTTACCATAGCAACCATGTTTTTTTTACCCTAGCAACCAACTGTTTACCATAGCAACCATTTTTTTACCCTAGCAACCAACTGTTTACCATAGCAACCATGTATTTTTTACCTTAGCAACCAACTGTTTACCATAGCAACCATGTTTTTTACCCTAGCAACCAACTTTTATATTGGTAAAACAAACTTTTGGCCTATTTGTGGAGATAAGCTGGCGATAAGGTCTGAGTCGAAGAAATGCTTCTTTCCTGGCAAGAATTGCCCCTTTATACTGTAGGGCTCGTTTGTGTATTGTATGACATCACGCCACATCATCGGCTGAGGACTGTGTGATGTCATCATATCTCCATATATGGAGACATAAGTTGCTCATGCCCAAATATGGGCTGGTGAGGTCAGACTTAGTGTGATGCGTAGGTTATCTCCATATATGGAGATTCAACTTCAATGAGTAACCATGGCAAACTGTCAACTGCCCGTATGTCTTGATAATTGGTAAAACAAACTTTTGGCCTATTTGTGGAGATAAGCGACCAACGGTCGCTTATCTCCCGATTAGGGAGTCTTACTGGTTCATATTGCCTGGTGGGCTATTCTCAGTTTTCTTAGATCACAGAAATGGATTCAAGCCTACAGAATGTCCGTTCGTCTTTTTTCCTTTACGCTCTAATAAATGAACTTAAATATGCAATAGCAGCAGTAAACACAGTTGTCAACTAAGCCTATGCTACTTCAAACTTGTAGGCTACTGTAAGCATTATTATTTTATGAATGTCTGTTGTGTTGTTCTCACACAACACAACAGACAGGCAGACGGGAGGAGGAAGGCAGGATTCGGAATGCACGCACATTCAGGTGCACACACACACACACACACACACACACACACACACACACACACACACACACACACACACACACACACACACACACACACACAGAGAGAGATAGAGACAGCGCCGCCAGGCAGAGAGAACGAGAGAAAAAGAGAGAGAGAAATGGATCCCCACCGTACAGTGAAAATATGCGCGATGGAGCTATATAAGAGGTTTAACTTTTTAGCACGGCAACCAGCGCAAGGCATGCTGATCAGTGCGCTGATGGCTTGCCTTTAAGTGGACACAGCTGTAAGTTTTGGTTACACATTTCATATCCAATATTAATTAATAATTGAGTGACAGAAAAACGCTCGGTAAGCTGTCAGCGAGGGCTGGAATCGCGCACAGATTTGCTCACAGAGCCTTTCATACACAGCGAGCAAAACAATCAGCGAGCGAAGCCCGATCTCGAGTCAGATCACCGTTTTTGTCTGTATGAACTGAATCTATTTTGTATGAACTGAATCTATTTTTGTACTTTTGTATCTTTTGCATTCCCACCTGTGTTGTCTGTCTATATGTATGTTCTATGTATGTTTTAAAGAGCTGCACTAAAACAAATTCCAATCAACTCTGTTGACATGGCAATAAAGTATTGAATCTTGAATCTTGAATCTTTGTCGGCGAGCGCCAAAAAATGGTCGGCGACAGCACAATCGGCTCAAAAATTCGGGCAGAGTGTTCGAGCCATTAGTGTGGTTGCCCTGTAGACTATAGTACTTGTCTGACTTTTTCCATCCATCCATCTTACATCCCTTCCTAGATAAACCTTTTTTTGCCACGCTACTCCTCCCACAGTTTTAGCGGCACGACTTGGGCCATATGTCAAAACGGGCTTCATTGGGAATCCATTCCTTGCATTTTGCTAAGAGATACGTTTCTCCATTGACTTTAATTAAAATGTTAACTTTTCCCAAATATGGAGACTGACATATAGACCACATGAGACTGACACAGTATGTCCATGGGCATTCCAAGATATGGGCTTAATATTGATGACATCGGGGATCTCCATATAGGGGCATAAAAGGGACTGAAACAGAGATCTCCATATATGGCCATTAATTGATATGATATGATATGATATGATATGATATGATATATGATAAGATATGATATGATATGATATGATATGATATGATATAGTACTTTATTGTCAGTTCACACTGAAATGTGTCTTGCGACACAGCAGCCATGTATGTGAAAACATATATACAAACATTTGACATAAACAACAAATGAACGAGACAGGATTACATACATAAGGATAATACAGACAAGAGCAATGTCCACCGCCTAGCCTACCTCTGGCCAAACTCCTGATTAAGCTTCGCCCCATGCTTTTCAAAATATATATTTTATATAAATATTGGTCCATAATTCGGTTTTATACAGGTTTTAGCCTTAACAACCACTAGGATATTTAAATGTCATGTGTCTCTAATTCCAAGCCATTTCAGATGCAACACCAAAATGCCCTTTGTTGGCAACGGGGCACTATCTTTGGGCTATAATTGGAACGATACAGATAAGATTAGCATGGTACCACGATGAGAACAATGTCTAGAGTCAATCCAATTCAAGACAATTTTAGTACCACTTTACCTCATGGTTCCACCTCATATAGTCAGCCTCCCAAAAAGTACCGCCCCCTTCTCAAGGGGGCCCAAAAGGAAATGAGCCCCCCTTGTGACATGAGCAAGGGGCCAATTTCAATAGGGTACCATTTAGACACGGCCATTCAGAAAATCACTTAAATGAAAGGCAAGGCTTAGAGTTAATGAATGGGGTTTTATTTTGAGCTGGAAGAGACACTGGGAAGACCAAAAAAATTAAAAATGTGAAATTCATGGTGGGGCCCCTTTAAACTCTACTGATGGACAAAGGACCTTTTTAGTCTGACCTTATTGTATGCTGGGTCGTATCTCCTTATTTATTAGTGAATCAATTTCCCACATTGACTTGAATGGGGACATTCAAAAGACGAAATTCATTTGCAAGTGTGACTCGCGTCACGGCAACCACACTTGCAATTTCCAATTGCATCTTTCTAGTTACATTTTTGCCAGACCCATGAAATGGGTAGGCCTACATAAGCAAATGTCGGTCTGTCCCTTTTCTATATAAAGGGTATATATGATGATGACATGATGATGACATACCTACAAAAGGCATGATGTCATAAATGATGATGACAGACAGGGGGTCTGGCACAACCAGGTTGACCTGGTCTAGTTTTATTGTAGCTGTCATGAGACCTTTAAACCTGAACTAGTTGCACACCGGTGTCTCACACTAAAAACAGCAAAAGAAAACAAGCTCATAGAATGACGACGCACATTCTGTTGTGACTGGAACATCTTTAATATCGTCGTTTTTGAGCGGTGTCCTACGCTTGACTTAGTGTGTCCCTGTGTATGTCCTACGTTTGTATGTCAATACATCAAATACAGAAAGATGTAGGTAGACCAAGCACAGGTCTGTTTAGTAAAAACTAGACCAGGTCAACCTGGTTGTGCCAGACCCCGGTTCTGCCAACCCTCTGGGCCTATAAGTTAAAGAGATTGTTTGACCTGGCAGGTTATATGGTCGACCAGAACTCTGGCCTGACGTCACACACAATGCAAACCTTTGCCTGACAACCTTTGCCACAAAGCCTTTTGTAGGCCGACCCAGAGGGTCTGAGGGTCTGTCTGTCATCATCGTTTGTGACATTCTGCCTTTTGTAGGCATGTCATCATCATGTCATCATCATGACCATCTATGGAGAAAAACAGGACAGACAGACAAAGCCTTATGTAGGCCGACCCTCTGGGTCTGGCGGTCAACCTGGTTGTGCCAGACCCCGGTTCTGCCAACCCCCTGTCTGTCATCATCATTTATGACATCATGCCTTTTGTAGGCATGTCATCATCATGTCATCATCATATATACCCTTTATATAGAAAACCCGGACAGACCGACATTTGCTTATGTAGGCCTACCCATTTCATGGGTCTGGCAACTATAATAACTAGATTGCCCTCTGTCAATGTGCTAACTTGCCCCTTGTGCACTCGTGGCCATATATGGCCTACTTGTGCACCATCAGAGCATGCAATACTGCGATCAGTCTGGTGGTGACGTCACCAAGAAAGCAGCTCTCTCATTGGCTAAAGGCCCTGCCTTTGTACTGTCGGCTGCGCACTCTGCTGGTGCAAGTAATGAAAAAAGAAATCCACTCCAATCCGAAGTCCTCAAATGACGCACAGGGGTGTTTTGGAGTTGGAAAATAATCCCGGTCCATACGTGACCAATGACCATCTTTTTGAAAGAGGCTTTCGCGGCAACCTCGCATCCACCACCTCGTGTCCACCACGTGTCAGGTGATGTCCAGGCAACCCCCGGAAATAAGAGGTGACCCATACAGTTTACAGTTTAGGCATTTAGCAGACGCTTTTAATCCCAAGCGACTTGCAATAAGCAGATATTACATCACTATAATAAGCAAGATATGTCTGAACATCAACAACAATATAACAAATGCATAGGAATATCAATCTGTGTCACAGCTCGTTAAGCCCCGCCCATCAGAGCGGCCACACTGTAATACCGCTCGTTAAGCCCCGCCCATCAGAGCGGCCACACTGTGACACAGCTCGTTAAGCCCCGCCCATCAGAGCGGCCACACTGTAATACCGCTCGTTAAGCCCCGCCCATCAGAGCGGCCACACTGTGACACAGCTTGTTAAGCCCCGCCCATCAGAGCGGCCACACTGTGATACCGCCCGTTAAGCCCCGCCCAACAGAGCGGCCACACTGAGACACAGCTCGTTAAGCCCCGCCCAACAGAGCGGCCACACTGTGTCACAGCTCGTTAAGCCCCGCCCATCAGAGCGGCCACACTGTGTCACAGCTCGTTAAGCCCCGCCCATCAGAGCGGCCACACTGTGACACAACCTGTTAAGCCCCACCCCGTGCTCGTCCCTGTGCGCCGGCGCCCTCAACATCGCCGCAGTGACCGCCGCCGCGGCGCCAGGACGGAACCTGCAGCCAATCAGCCGTGAGGAGAACTCGTTGCACGCCTCCGCCGGCAGACAATCGGGCGGCGCCCGGATCTCGCAGCGCTCTATGATGCCGTTCTTCACCTCCATGGTAGCGGAGGACGCCGCCGGGCTGTGATTGGTGGAGGAGGCGGAGGCCAAGTTCGCGTGGATGGTGAACTTGGGCGTGCGTCCGAACGTCCACTCCCACGAGCGCAGCTCATTGGCCAGTCCGTTGATGCCAGGAAACGTCCGCTCGTCACCAGGATCCACATGCTGCACCGGTGCGCCACAATCAAACTCCGCGCTGTACCGCGCCGCCACGGCGCCCATGACACTCCAGCAGTCCAGTGCCGGGTCTTCGTCCTGCAGGTTCCCGACGGGCAAGGGGAGGCTGGGCGTGGCGCTGCTCCGGATCCCCTGGCAGGTGGGCCGGAGGGCCGCCGAGAGCAGAGCCCGGTCGGCGCTGCACAGCAGAGTGCAGTGGTGGTAGGACACGCTGCCGCCCAGCCGGGCCGCCGTACCGGAGATCTTGTAGCGTCCGTTGAGCAGCACGTCGCAGCGCTCGGTGCTGCAGACGTCCAGCCCCGGACGGAGCTCCTTCAGAGCCGCGGTCAGCAGCCTCAGGTTCCCGGCTCTGTCCTGCTGCCTCGCGGACGAGAAGAAGGTCATGTTGACGTTGCCCAGGTCGTGGAACACCGCTCCTCCTCCGCTCTTCCTCCTGGCTACAGGAACCTGCCGGCTCCCCAGGAGCTTCAGGTCACACTCCTGCCAGGGGTTCTGGTGCCTGCCCAGCACCACGCAGGGGGAGTTCCTCCACAGCAGCAGCACGCGGGGGTTGCTCTGCGGGTCCACATGCTGGTGGATCCAGTCCTCCAGGGCTAGGTTCTCGTAGATGTTTGTAGACGCAGACTGTAGGACCAGGCCCGGGGAAGCCTTGAACACAGAGGTCATGCTCCTGCGGGTTCCCGGGCAGTGGAAACACCCCGCGGCGCGGAGAAGTGCACGCCGCACGGTCCCTAATGACGTCATGATCAATGGAGCGAGCGAGCGATCGATTGACTGATCGGTGCGTTGTTGTCATCGGCGTGTGTTTCAGTTGTAGAAGACGTAGGTGTGTGAGCGCGGAGGTTCCGTTCCGATTCAGGGTGTCCCCCTATGTCCCCTGTGTCCCTATGTATGTAGTACCAACAGCTGCGGTCACACGAGACTTCATAGAAGGTACGAGACCAACATCACCACGGCTGATGTCACGGACAGAACGGCCCATACAAGGAGATACTGTATGCACGTGTGTCTGACGCTCTGACAGACTGCTGGCTAAAAGACTAGAGCAGGATTTATACAAGGAGATACTGTATGCACGTGTGTCTGACGCTCTGACAGACTGCTGGCTAAAAGACTAGAGCAGGATTTATACAAGGAGATACTGTATGCACGTGTGTCTGACGCTCTGACAGACTGCTGGCTAAAAGACTAGAGCAGGATTTATACAAGGAGATACTGTATGCACGTGTGTCTGACGCTCTGACAGACTGCTGGCTAAAAGACTAGAGCAGGATTTATACAAGGAGATACTGTATGCACGTGTGTCTGACGCTCTGACAGACTGCTGGCTAAAAGACTAGAGCAGGATTTATACAAGGAGATACTGTATGCACGTGTGTCTGACGCTCTGACAGACTGCTGGCTAAAAGACTAGAGCAGGATTTATACAAGGAGATACTGTATGCACGTGTGTCTGACGCTCTGACAGACTGCTGGCTAAAAGACTAGAGCAGGATTTATACAAGGAGATACTGTATGCACGTGTGTCTGACGCTCTGACAGACTGCTGGCTAAAAGACTAGAGCAGGATTTATACAAGGAGATACTGTATGCACGTGTGTCTGACGCTCTGACAGACTGCTGGCTAAAAGACTAGAGCAGGATTTATACAAGGAGATACTGTATGCACGTGTGTCTGACGCTCTGACAGACTGCTGGCTAAAAGACTAGAGCAGGATTTATACAAGGAGATACTGTATGCACGTGTGTCTGACGCTCTGACAGACTGCTGGCTAAAAGACTAGAGCAGGATTTATACAAGGAGATACTGTATGCACGTGTGTCTGACGCTCTGACAGACTGCTGGCTAAAAGACTAGAGCAGGATTTATACAAGGAGATACTGTATGCACGTGTGTCTGACGCTCTGACAGACTGCTGGCTAAAAGACTAGAGCAGGATTTATACAAGGAGATACTGTATGCACGTGTGTCTGACGCTCTGACAGACTGCTGGCTAAAAGACTAGAGCAGGATTTATACAAGGAGATACTGTATGCACGTGTGTCTGACGCTCTGACAGACTGCTGGCTAAAAGACTAGAGCAGGATTTATACAAGGAGATACTGTATGCACGTGTGTCTGATGCTCTGACAGACTGCTGGCTAAAAGACTAGAGCAGGATTTATACAAGGAGATACTGTATGCACGTGTGTCTGACGCTCTGACAGACTGCTGGCTAAAAGACTAGAGCAGGATTTATACAAGGAGATACTGTATGCACGTGTGTCTGACGCTCTGACAGACTGCTGGCTAAAAGACTAGAGCAGGATTTATACAAGGAGATACTGTATGCACGTGTGTCTGACGCTCTGACAGACTGCTGGCTAAAAGACTAGAGCAGGATTTATACAAGGAGATACTGTATGCACGTGTGTCTGACGCTCTGACAGACTGGCTAAAAGACTAGAGCAGGATTTATACAAGGAGATACTGTATGCACGTGTGTCTGACGCTCTGACAGACTGCTGGCTAAAAGACTAGAGCAGGATTTATACAAGGAGATACTGTATGCACGTGTGTCTGACGCTCTGACAGACTGCTGGCTAAAAGACTAGAGCAGGATTTATACAAGGAGATACTGTATGCACGTGTGTCTGACGCTCTGACAGACTGCTGGCTAAAAGACTAGAGCAGGATTTATACAAGGAGATACTGTATGCACGTGTGTCTGACGCTCTGACAGACTGCTGGCTAAAAGACTAGAGCAGGATTTATACAAGGAGATACTGTATGCACGTGTGTCTGACGCTCTGACAGACTGCTGGCTAAAAGACTAGAGCATGATTTATACAAGGAGATACTGTATGCACGTGTGTCTGACGCTCTGACAGACTGCTGGCTAAAAGACTAAAGCAGGATTTATACAAGGAGATACTGTATGCACGTGTGTCTGACGCTCTGACAGACTGCTGGCTAAAAGACTAGAGCAGGATTTATACAAGGAGATACTGTATGCACGTGTGTCTGACGCTCTGACAGACTGCTGGCTAAAAGACTAGAGCAGGATTTATACAAGGAGATACTGTATGCACGTGTGTCTGACGCTCTGACAGACTGCTGGCTAAAAGACTAGAGCAGGATTTATACAAGGAGATACTGTATGCACGTGTGTCTGACGCTCTGACAGACTGCTGGCTAAAAGACTAGAGCAGGATTTATACAAGGAGATACTGTATGCACGTGTGTCTGACGCTCTGACAGACTGCTGGCTAAAAGACTAGAGCAGGATTTATACAAGGAGATACTGTATGCACGTGTGTCTGACGCTCTGACAGACTGCTGGCTAAAAGACTAGAGCAGGATTTATACAAGGAGATACTGTATGCACGTGTGTCTGACGCTCTGACAGACTGCTGGCTAAAAGACTAGAGCAGGATTTATACAAGGAGATACTGTATGCACGTGTGTCTGACGCTCTGACAGACTGCTGGCTAAAAGACTAGAGCAGGATTTATACAAGGAGATACTGTATGCACGTGTGTCTGACGCTCTGACAGACTGCTGGCTAAAAGACTAGAGCAGGATTTATACAAGGAGATACTGTATGCACGTGTGTCTGACGCTCTGACAGACTGCTGGCTAAAAGACTAGAGCAGGATTTATACAAGGAGATACTGTATGCACGTGTGTCTGACGCTCTGACAGACTGCTGGCTAAAAGACTAGAGCAGGATTTATACAAGGAGATACTGTATGCACGTGTGTCTGACGCTCTGACAGACTGCTGGCTAAAAGACTAGAGCAGGATTTATACAAGGAGATACTGTATGCACGTGTGTCTGACGCTCTGACAGACTGCTGGCTAAAAGACTAGAGCAGGATTTATACAAGGAGATACTGTATGCACGTGTGTCTGACGCTCTGACAGACTGCTGGCTAAAAGACTAGAGCAGGATTTCCTACGACGGCTCAACTTCAGTCAAAACAAACTAAACTACTTCACTGCTCACCAAACCAAAAGTAGTTTTGCGTTGTTGAAAGTCTATTCTCCGTGGTGGGAAACCTCTCAGCACCCCACCCACTCTGTAAAATACATCATTTTTGTCATGAAATAAAACCCATCCAACTCGATCCAACTCGACCGCCGCTTATTTCCCGTGTCTGCGGTGGCCACTGGGTGGCTCGAGGTGGATGCATTTTATTTCATGACAAAAATAATTCATTTTACAGAGTGGGTGGGGTGCTGAGAGGTTTCCCACCGCAGAGAATAGACTTTCAACAACGCAAAACTACCTTTGGTTTGGTGAGCAGTGAAGTAGTTTAGTTTAGATTCAGTGCGCGCCCCCCATGAATGTTCTTCATAGGTGGGAAAGGGGTTTAACCCATTTAGACTGAGAACACATTATTACGCATTATTTTGTGCTTTAACTATTGAAAAAATAGCAGATATTTACAAGCTCACAGTGCTGCGCGGCGAGGTTGTATTTGCTATTTTTGAAAAAATCATGAACATTTGTGCAAGTCTTTCAATATTTTAAATCCTTCAAAGGTTTTTTGAAAAACCTGTTTCTCATCTCAAAATATTTAGTTCCAGGGACCCCCCAGAAGCAGTTTGAGTGTTACAAATTAAAAAATACATATCAAAGATTTGCACACATTTTTACGACTTCAAAAATAGCAGATCTACAAGCTTGCAGTGCCGTGCTGTGAGCTAGTATATCTGCTATTTTTCAATAGCTAACGTATAAAATGATTAACTCAGTCCCACGGACGCCCCTGTCCGTGGTATGAGACTAACGTCACGCAAGAAAGATCAAAGAAAGAACGCAGAGACCGACATCACCACAGCTGATGTCACGGACAGGACAGCCCATATAAGGAGATATGCATGTGTGTCGTGTTCGTTACCACTTTGCATGTTTCTTTTCACTTTCGTCGATTTGTCAAAAATCAACCAAAGTATTTACAACTTTCAGTGTTTTTACAGACTTTGCGCCCCTTGATACACTCCCCCCCCCCCCCCCACCATGAACTGGGCTACGCCATGGCATGTTGCACTGAGGTGTCATGGCAGCCATTTTTATCCCAGCTTACAACAAAGACTGTGTTTTGCAGAAGCCAGCAATCTACACAGGCTAGTCTGGGATCACTTCACTTTTCGGGTTTGTAACCGGTCTGGAGCGGAAACCACAAAACGTCATGTTGTAGTACTCAAAGGACTACAATTTGCCGGAAAGATCAAACCGGATTCAGTTTTAACCCAAAATATTCCCCTGCGCTCAAGGACACACTTTTATGGCCTACCTAATAAACTCCTTGATGCGGAGTAGTTTTGCTTTTGAAAAAAACGTTTGGTACATGCATCTTTTAGTCCAACTTTTAGCGACTTGCAAGACTACACTAGGCTACTCGAGCATTTTAATAGGGATTGGGGAAACAAACAGAGGGAACCAAATCAAAGCGACGCCGCTTCTTCTAGTGGTTTCCGCGCTTTAGGCGGAAACCAAACGGCCTGTTGTGAACGAACACCAGGCGCCTGGTAGGCGAGGTTAACACAGGCTACAACAAGAACACCAGGCTCCTGGTAGGCGAGGTTAACACAGGCTACAGCAAGAAAGAAAGTGAGGGGGCAGGAATGACCTCACTATAGCAGGGGTCTTCAACAGGGGGTCCGGTACCCCTAAGCCTAAGGGGTCCTCAGAGTTACTACAGGGGGGCCGCCAAATCTTTGTGTGATAGGATAAATCTTTTAAATGAACAACTTGAACCCTCGCATCCTTATTCTGAGGAGAACAAAAATAGCAGATCTACAAGCTATCAGCGCTGAGAGCTTGTAGATCGGTTACTTTCAGCAAATAGGTTTGGTGTAGAGGTAAAAAAAAGAGCAGACCAATTACATAGTAAAAGATCAAGTTTACCAAATATCGATGATTTAAATGGTTAGGCCTATATGTCTGAAAATACACATTAAGATGAATCCAAAATACACTGATGATTGTGCTGTCAAACGATGAAACATTATGGAATCTATGAAAAGGTTGAAGACCCCTGCCCTATAGCATCCTGTCTGTACTAGATAGATAGATAGATAGATACATAGATACATAGATAGATAGATAGATACATAGATAGATAGATAGATAGATAGATAGATAGATAGATAGATAGATAGATAGATAGATAGATAGATAGATAGATACCTTTATTATCCCAAGGGGGAAATTCAGTACTGTACTGTACTGTAGGTCAGAGCTCATGCACGCACACACCTTTTTACTACTATACTTGTGAAGACACCGGAATTACATATAGGTCACCAAGACTCACCATCAACAGAAATAGCTGAAAAAGATCAGATCTACAAGCTTGTAGATCGGCTATTTGCCGGTGTATGACACTCCCGCACGACTATGAATCAGGAATAACAAGTATTCTGTAGTAATACATGTAAGCGCGCGCACACACACACACACACACACACACACACACACACACACACACACACACACACACACACACACACACACACACACACACACACACACACAGGGGCGTCACAAGGGGTAGGAAAGTGGGACTGAGTTACTAGGGCCCAAGGTGGAGGGGCCCTAATAACTTTATCTATTGAAAAATAGCAGATATACAAGCTCACAGCGCGGCACCGAGTGCCGCGCTGCGAGCTTGTAGATCTGCTATTTTTGAAAAGTTGTGAAAATGTGTGAAAATCTTTGAATATAATGTATTTTTTTAAGCGAACATGTCTAACTAAAATGTTGCTTCTGGGGGTCCCTGGAACGAAATGTTTTGAGATCGGCGTCCGTGGCCAAATACATATCATTTTGGGGGTCCTTGACACACATTTTCACGATTTTTCAAAAATAGCAGATATACAAGCTCGCAGCGCAGCACTCGGTGCCGCGCTGTGAGCTTGTATATCTGCTATTTTTCAATAGTTAACATTCATGGGGGGCCCGCAGTGAATCCTTGTACCCAGGGCCCAGAATTTGGTGTGAAGTTTGGCATGTCTTGGGGCAACGGTGGCGGAGATATGAGTTGGGGAAAAGTGTGACATGACGGACAGACTGACTGACTGACAGACAGCTGGTGGAGGTTTTGGTAGTAAATGCGACCTGACGGTCGCAATCAGTGGTTCCCAACCTTTTCGGGCCGCAATCCCAGTGTTGTATAAAGTACTGGAAACCCATACTTAAGTAAAAGTACCGATATTCCACTTGAAAGTTAATCAAGTAAAAGTAAAAGTCACCGATAATATTATTACTTAAGTAAAAGTACGAAAGTAGCTCTCATTAAATGTACTTAAGTATCAAAAGTACATAGTGTTAAAATGTACTTAAGTATAAAAGTAAAAGTAAAAAGTACAAGTACAAGTAGAAGTAAAAGTACAAAAAATATTTTCAAAATGCCTACAAAAAAAGTAAGACCAATGTTTTATTATTAATAGGTTGGAACATTCAGTGACCCCTGGATACCAGGGGCACAAGCACACACCTACAGTAAAGGTTCGTACACACAGAGGGCGAATTGGCGAATAGCGAATCAGCGTATAATTCGCCTTTTTTTAAAAACCTTATAAAGTCAATGGAAGCATCCACACCAAACGCGAATTTCGAAAAAGCGAAAAGGCGTCTGTTTTTTATTCGCCCTTGTGTCGAATTTTGCGAACGTTCAAAGGCGAATTCCTCTCTCTCTCTGTATCAAAGTAAGCTCACTCTACCCTATTTCAAGAGAGAGAGAGAGAGAATGGTGGAGGGACCTTCACGTTACATTGAGGCCGAGGGGAACGGTGTTTTTCTCCTTTTCCGTGTCTCTCTCTGTGTGGCAGCGTGGCTGCTTGTTACAAGCAGCTTGTAAAAACTACTCGACTCTGTATTACTGGTAAAAGCATATGGTATGTTTTAGGCTAATTTATAACTGCAAAAAGACTAATGTTTTAAAATAAATCGCTGGGTATTAAATACAAAAGGATCCGAAGTGTAGTGGAGTAGAAGGAAAGTAGGCTACTGGAAATTGGACTCATCTACAAGTAGGTCTACAGGCTACTCAAGTAAATGTAGGCTACTTTTAGTTACTTTACACTGTCTTTTTTTACAGACCGAAACCCGTGACATGTTGTCCCGAAATCCTTTTATTTCCGAGAGACCCGATCATTTAATCATTATTAAAACCCTCTTTTATGCAACTCACTGCAGCCGTGCAGCGTGCGCTGTTAACTGATTGACAGGTAGAAGAAGGCTACCAAGGAATCTATAATATTAAGATCGAAACAAAAGCCAGAGATTAAAAGGAATACTTTTAGGCTATTTTCTAACTACAGAGAGGTAAAGTCATGGTTTAACTTGTACGCGGTCGCGGCTGCTTGTCTGCTTTCTCATCATCCTGGCAGCAGGCTACCATCACGCATGCATTACGCACGCACCAATTGGTCTTTTCCCCCTGCTGTTAAACTGATCCTAGACCAGCATTATCATCTCACTGTTACACAGCCATTCATCTCGCTGCCTCACGGCTAACAGACCATGATCCTAGGTCAGGCCAGCCTAAACACAGCACACACGTTAAACAGTCGGGAAGGGCGAAAGGAGGGGGAACGGAGAACGCGTGTTGTCACTTGTCTCTTCTGTTCTTTTTCTTATTTAATAGGCTAACAACCACGGCCAGGTCTCATCATCACTTGCGGATGTAGTTTCCATTGTTTTATTTGTTTCCCTGTCTCCGTTCTCCCCTCTCCTCCTTTCTCCTGTGGCTATGCAGGCAGATATCGCCCCCTCGTTTTTAGGCGAATTAAGCGAATATTATACGCATATTCGCGTCGCTTTTTGGTGTGTATGGAAAAGGGCGAATGGCGAATTCTTCGCCTTTTTGGTTCGCTTATTCGCGTCGCTTTCGCTAATTCGCCGGTGTGGACAGAGCATAAGAACAAAACATTTTGATCCTACGATGCAAAGGTTCAAATAGCACTGGGGCACCAAGTTCCCCAAAGCTATTTGAGATGTTTATAGATTAGAATTTTTACACACCTGCTTCCGAATAATTAATTATATAATTCCAGTTCACTGCGCATATTATGTAGGTGACAGGTCATTTCAATTATAGTCCAGTCATTATATGAAAAAACCTAAAACAAATTGCAATAGTAGCAAACTCAACTGATTCTGTATCCTGATTATGTCCTTAGTGAGGGAAAAAAAGTCCCAAGGAATCCCATCTGGGCAAAGTTTTGAAAACGACCTACCTACCTTCACTTACTATAGGCCTACACTACACTATAAAGGAAAATATGACTAGAAAGAAAATCTGCTTTAAGTGGGATGTGAGGGGTCAAACTAGGGTTTTTTAATTATTCTGAATCCATTGCAAGCATTTGTTTTGCATAAAAAACATTCCTTGGGCTAAAAACAGACCCCAAAAGACTGTGAAAATTGATGACTCATCACTAAACCATCGTTTTGAGTGGCCATTTCTTGCCCAAGGAATGTTTTTCGTGCAAAACAAATGCTTGCAATGGATTCAGAATAATTAAAAACCCCTAGTTTGACCCCTCACATCCAACTTAAAGCAGATTTTTTGGGAGTCATATTTTCCTTTATATTGTAGTGTAAGTGAAGGTAGGTAGGTCGTTTTCAAAACTTTGCCCTGATGGGATTCCTTGGGACTTTTTTTTCTCTCACTAAGGACATATTGAGGATACAAAATCAGTTGAGTTTGCTACTATTGCAATTTGTTTTAGGTTTAGCCTAATTTTGGCCTAAAATTACTGGACTATTAAGCTCTCACTCCAGTCTGCGCTTTTCTGAAAAGAGTCAAGCAGCTCCCTATAGTTTAAACTAGGCTATAAAATGACACAAAAGGCTATAGAATGGATCTTCAGACAAGAAGTTAATTGTGAATGAAAACGTAGGCCTGTGCTTTCTTATTGTCACCTCAAAGTAAACGCTGGATTATTATTTCTTCAAATTGACTGGATTCAACCTGGATCACAAGTAGCCTAATGAGGTAAGTAACATCCAGCGTGTGAGCCATACTTTATATGCGTTGGCGCATGCTTAAAAAGAACAGATCCAACTAACAGGATGCTGAACATGAGTTCTGCACCGCACACATGACATCTTACTGCCGTCCCAAAAACAACGTGAAGAGTTTTACTCATGCATGCACGCCTGTCCTCAGAGGGAACAGCAAGAGAGCCTTTCTTTTAATCCTTGAAAGAAAAGCCAAGACATTTCTGTGTTGTGGTCGTTTGGATGGAAGATGTGCGCGCAGTTCTCTTTCTCCTCCCGTCACCCGTGTTATACACAAGATGGTGACCTTACTTTTATTTGTGACAGTATTTGTGTCAAAACAAACAATGATCACCGTGTTCGGAGAGCGACCCCTAGAGTCACTGCACAAGATGGGTCACCAGTTTCCATGTAGCTTCCCTGTGAGCCTCACAGCGAGAAGAGATGATACAGTATGAGACAGACTGCTATGATATTAAGATTTTCGAAAGTAGCGAGTAACGAGGTGTCCAATTTTAATGTAGTGGAGTAAAAGTACGATTTTTTCCTTTTAAATTAAGGAGATTAATAGAGGAGGTGAAAAAGGACAACCTAGCAGCTGTACTGTGCTTCATTGACTTCAAAAAAAGCTTTTGATTCTATCCACAGAAGCAAGATGGTGAAGATCCTTGAGGCCTACAATGTCCCTCCCAACATTCTCCGGGCTATCGAGACCATGTACGCAAAAACAAGGGCCAAAGTGGTGACCCCGGATGGCAGGAAAGCCATAGAGGGACGAGAACAAGAGCTTGGCTTCACGCTAACACCAAGGAGGTCAAGGCGGCATCCCGCAGTAGTTCTGACAGACCTGGACTATGCGGACGACATCAGCCTGCTCTCCGACAGCATGGAACAAGCACAAGAACTCCTGAACAGGGTGGAGATAGAGTGTGCCAAAGTTGGTCTCAGGCTAAATGCTAAGAAAACTGAGGTTATCACCTATAACCTACCTGATCACTCACCTCTGACAACAACAGAAGGAGCTGTGTTGAAGGAAGTCAAGGACTTCAAGTACCTGGGCGCATGGGTCGACTCAACTGAGTCGACCCATTACTTTAAGGTCTGAAAGACCTTAAAGTAAGGAAGGCACTCGCGTGGAGGGCCCTGAACGGCATGAACAGTGTATGGAACTCTAACCTCCCCCGCCAAATCAAACTTAGCTTCTTCTTTGCAACGGTGGAGTCTGTTCTCCTCTATGGCAGTGAATGCTGGACCCTGAAGCCAACCCTGCAGAAGTCTCTAGACGGGTGCTACACTAGAATGTTGCGTGCAGTACTCAACATCAACAGGAGTGCACATGTTACCAACAGGAGCCTGTATGAGGGAATACCAAAGGTAAGCGAGAAAATTGCCACCAGAAGAATGAGACTAGCAGGACACTGCCAAAGACACCAGGAGCTTCCAGCCAGCAAATTGGTACTGTGGGAGCCAACACATGGGCACCGGTCGCGAGGACGTCCCACAAAAACATACGTGGACGTACTCAAGGAAGACGTAGGGACACAGAACACCAATGAGCTGGCCAGATGTATGGAGAACCGAGATGACTGGAAACAACGATGGAGGGCTCGTCTGAGGACGACCTAGATAAATGTAACAGAGTAAAAGTAAAAGTTCAGGGTTGAAAAAATATAAATAAAAGTACAAATTCTCAAAATTTGTACTTAAGTACAGTAACGAAGTACTTGTACTTCGTTACTTTACAACACTGCGCAATCCCCAAAATAATCATAATTTAACTGGGGACCCACCACCCTGAGGAGCACTAGTTGAGGAATTACATTTTGTATAACACAGTTCTATTCTGAAAATAGCCAGATCTGCCCGCGAGATGATTCAATCCGGCCCCAGGCTTGTAGAGCATACATTTCTGAGCATTTAGACCCTAACCCGAACCGTTGGGGGGGCGAGGGGCAGATTACACTGTGACATGAGCTTCAGACTGTTTCAGACTGTTTTCAGAGAAGCTCATGTCACAGTGTAATCTGCCCCTCAACCCCTTTAGGTGACAGTACCCCTTTAAGAAAATAACTTATTTTTCAAAACTTTGAAAAATAATAATGAAAGTTTTATTATTCACTGATATTTTCTGAATATTCTATTATTGTTAATTACTCAAAATAAAATAAAAATAAAATGTATTATTGTCCTGCATCAAACAAAATGCTTTGTAGCCATTTACAAATTATAGCAGAAACTGTATCAGGAATTGAATTATTCTATTATCAAATGATTTATTCTTATTGGCACTTAAACAAATAGCATCTCTCGTACCAAATTTCTTGTAGGCTGCAACTGTAGTACCAACATTGTTGGGACTAACGCGTTACAAAGTAATCAATTACTGTAACGCCGTTCTTTTTTTTCAGTAACGCGTACTCTAACGCGTTCTTTTTTCAATTCAGTAACTCAGTTACCGTTACTACACGGTGCGTTCCTCCGTTCTTTTGCGTTATTTTATGCACCTCGAGCTCAGCTGAATCTTCCTCTGTCACTCACAAGCAGACAGAGGGGAGGGGAGACAACAACACGAATGCCTGACAGAGCCGCCCGCGGTGATGTGCACTGTGGTGCGCTCTGGGCATGTTTGTGCTTTACCAACAGACTAGTGCAGACATACAGTATAGACTGCAAACGTGACTACAGATACTGTAGCCCGCACTAGGTACAATATGATAGAATGCGATCACTTACAGTAGCTGACTTCTCACGTCTCCGCTGCGAGTGGTGGACAGCTGTGCGTTATTGATTGACAACGTCTTGTAAATCCATGCATGTGTCCCGTCGAACTATTAGGCTATATATAACTCCATGGTCCCAACTAGTGGTAAAATCTGTTGCCGGGTCTATTTCATTAAGGCTCATCAAACCATGATATTGTTGTTAGAGAAAGAAAGCTTATAAACTTCCTGTGGTCGTAAGGTAATTAATTTTCCCTCAAATTTTTTGCTTGTAAGGCATTGCACATTATTTCATAAATGGAAAATAGTTATTGTTTTTTTTGTAGCCTACATTACTTGCACATTAAAAATTAAATCTATGAATACATTATCAATAAAAACGAAGAAATTCCATAAATTAGAACACAAATATTTAAGAAATAGTGAAAATAGCTGATCTACAAGCTCACAAGGCAGCACAAAGCGATGCGTTGTGAGCTTGTACACGTTCAAGTTCAAGTTCAAGTTTTATTAGAAAACATCATAGCATAACAGTATGAATTTTGATGTTTCTTACAGTTCAGATCAATAAAACAAGAGGACCGCTCTATTAAAAAATTAAAACAAATCATCAAAAATGAAAATACAACAATAAAAACATTACTTCTGGTAAAGCTTGTATGCTCTTGGGAGGAATGACATCTGGTGCCTTTGTGTGTGACTCACAGGTTGTGTGAGTGTCCTCCCGTTCCTCAGGTTGTAGCGACTTGTATTTGCAGACAGGCTCTGAATCATGGGACTGGTCCCTTCTCTCAGTAGTCGGTTGAATTCTCTAAGAGTGGCCTCCTCTCTCCTCGCCTCCAGAGTAGGGAAGGAATTAGTTGGTATCCCAATAATGCGGCAACATCTTCTCTGCAGACACTCCAGTTCCTGGGTCAGGTGTTTTGGAAGGCTGGCCCAGACAGGTGATGCATATTCCAGCACTGGTCTGATGAAGGTCACGTATACCTGGGTCAACACATCTGGGGGGAGCTGTGCTCGTCTGGCCACGCTCAGATAGTGAACCCTTGGCTGAGCCTTCTTTAGCATAAACTGAACTTGTGCATCCCATTTCAGGTCAGAGGAGAGCTGTATTCCAAGGAGCTTGAATGTATCAACCCACTCTACTGCCTGGTTGTTCAAAACGATAGGAGGAGGTATTGGTCTGTTTTGAGGCTCCCTGAGAGATGCTGTTTTCACTAGTTTGGGTCACGGGCAAATGTCTAATTTCTCTTTTGGGTTACAAGCTGTAAAGTTTAACCAGGCTATAAGGTCATTACTAAAAACGACTATACTAAAAACTAAAAAGTAACGAAAAAGTTATTTTTCACAGTAACGCATTACTTTTTGGTGCAAGTAATCAGTAAAGTAACTGAGTTACTTTTCAAATGAAGTAACTAGTAACGGTAACTAGTTACTATTTTTCAGTAACTTGCCCAACACTGAGTACCAATAATGAAAGTAGCTATTTTACTTAATAATGAACACAATTTATAAAATGATAAACTGCTATACTGCTAGCTATAGCAGTGACTGAGACAACAGGAAGAAAAACAGCGAACATGTGCGCAAGTGTGCATGCCTTCCGATCTGCGGCTGGTTGCACCGTTGCGGCCCTCATCAAGTCACCTTTCGTTCAATGCGGCCCTCACCCCAAAATGACTTTGCCATCACTGCTCTAGAGTCTACACTTAAACTTTATGCTGGTTATAGTTTACTGTTGAGTGAGAAAACAATGTTGCACATTAGGTTAATCCCCAAAATAATTTGGGGACCCCCTTGGGCGTCCTGACCCACAGGTTGAGAACCACTGCTTTAACCAATTTAGAACGGGTACACATTATTGCGTATCATTATTTTATGCTTTAACTATTGAAAAATAGCAGATCTACAAGATCACAGCGCGGCACCGAGTGCCGCGCTGCGAGCTTGTAGATCTGCTAATTTTTTTTTAAGCGTAAAACTTCGAATTTTGACCCGATTCTATAAGTATCTTTTGAATCCTTCTAAGGTTTTTTGAAAAACCTGTTTCTATGTCAGCAATCTGGCCAGCCATCGTCAAAGAAAAGGTCCTTTTCACTTAACTGGAGCTCAGTTAGTCTGTTCTTGAGAGACTACTATGTCAGTGGTTCTCAAACCTTTTCATGTGAAGGACCCCCAAAATTATATGTATTTGGCCACGGATTTGGCAGATCTACGGAAATAGCAGCTTGTAGAGAAATAGCAGCTTGTAGAGAAATAGCAGATCTACAAGCTCGCAGCCGCGCTGTGAGCTTGTAGATCTTGTAGAAAATGGGTTAGGTGTACCTTTGATGCAGAGCTGCACCAGGCCGTACCACTCCCCACAGCTGTCACACAGCAGGCTGAAGGCGGTGTGCCCGCCGGGCATCAGGTAGCCTGGCACACAGCCGTACAGCAGCTCATCGCCCATCTGGAAGACGGCCGAGTGGACCTGGAGCCGCGTGTTGGGGAAGGACGGGGGGTCCCCGCACAGCACGTCTGTCAAACAACAAGCACAGAGATCAGTGGTGGAAAAAGTACTCGGGTGTTTTACTTTAGGTAAAAGTATCAATACTGCCAGTGGTGTGATATGGATTTTAGAAGTGGTTCCCCTCTAAATTCATGACGTCACGTGCAAGTCACGTGCGTGCGCACGCGCATGTGTGCAGGCATGCCTGTCGCTCAGTGCTAATTGCGACCGTTAGGTCGCAGTTTAGTATCAAAACCTCCACCGTCCGTCCGTCCGTCCGTCACACGTCACACCTTTGCCCTGCTCATATCTCCGCATCAGTATGACATCACACTGCTGACATCAGTATGACATCACACCGTACACAAATGACCCTTATATAAGACCGGCAAGAAACAGTGGTCTAAAACAGTGGTTGCTATGGTAACCAGTTGGTTGCTAAGGTAAAAAACATGGTTGCTATGGTAAACAGTTGGTTGCTAGGGTAAACAGTTGGTTGCTAGGGTAAGAAAACATGGTTGCTATGGTAAACAATTGGTTGCTAGGGTAAACAGTTGGTTGCTAGGGTAAAAAAAACATGGATGCTGTGGTAAACAGTTGGTTGCTAGGGTAAACAGTTGGTTGCTAAGGTAAAAAACATGGTTGCTATGGTAAACAGTTGGTTAGTAGGGTAAACAGTTGGTTGCTAGGGTAAAAAACCATGGTTGCTATGGTGGAGATAAGCGACCAACGGTCGCTTATCTCCCGATTAGGGAGTCTTACTGGTACTGTATAACACAACATTTTTAATCTAATTATATTTCTTATTTAGTTACATTGTTAATTTGTTGTTTTTATTTTAGTTTCAATGAATGTATTTTCCTTTAGGTTTTATATAAAATAACTTTACATAGACTTTATAGACACACAGTAAAGTCTGCTAGCTCCTTTCGGAACCTCTCCAGGCTCCAGAGTCCCTCCGCTATGCAGCTCTGACAAAATGAGTGATTTAAACTCATGACATGAAGAGTGAGGAGCTGCATAGCGGAGGGAGACAAGAGGTTCCGAAAGGAGCTAAAAGTCTGCAAAGAATGCTAGGCGAGCGTAGGCTATATGCTGGCCGCATATACAAGTGTAAATGAGCCTGCCTACCAGAGTATTGTTATGCAAAGCAGACAGGTAGGGGATTGAAGTGTTGACCGAGCCGTCGAGTCGGGCGCGCGTGTGTACAGCTTGATAAGTGTGGGCTTGCCGAGCCCAACCGAGCCTACAGCATCTCACCCCTGAATACTGCTGTATAGACATACTCCGTTACAAGTAAAAGTCTGTCATTCAAAATGTACTTGAGTAAAAGTACGAAAGTATTGGGATCAAAATATACTTAAAGTACCAAAAGTAAAAGTACAAAAAAAGTTTGAAAATAGCAGATCTACAAGCTCACAACGTGTCGCAATGCGACACGTTGTGAGCTTGTAGATCGGCTATTTTCAAATAGCCTAGGTATAAAATAAGGCTAAAGTGAGTTAATGTATGTTTTATAATATAATCATTTAAATCTGCAAAGTAACTAGTAACTAAAGAAAAAAAACAAATAATTGTAGTGGAGTAAAAGTACGGTATTTGCCTCTGAGATGAAGTGGAGTAGAAATAAAAGTATGGAAAACTGGAACTACTCAAGGAAAGTACAAATACCTCAAAACTGTACTTAAGTACAGTACTTAAAGTGGGCGTGACACGGCCAAAACAGCTAATTAAGGCTATCAGATTAGCATAATTGTTTGATGATGTCATGTACCCCCATGTTAAATTACCCAATCAAATTAATTTATTGTAGTTACTGTACTGAAAGTAGTACTTTCTGTACAGCAACTGAAATAAATGAATTTGTAATATGGCGGGAGGGGCAGAGTTGAGCACTGAGCATTATCTTGTGAAACTACCCCAACAGAACAATGCGAGGAGGAGAAAATGCGACTTCATAATTTTTTTAAAAACAAGCAGTTGTAGGGATAAAAATGTTATAAAATTACAAAAAAAAAACGCTATAAAGGTACAAGTCCTCTACTAAAAAGGTGTAAAAGATTAGTAACGAGGGTCCAAGACCGTCCACCGCTTCTCCTCCCCGGCTCTGAGACGTAGAAGCACCGGAGCACCCGAGCCTCGGTGCTGCAGGGGAAGAGAGCAACGTCACTGCGTTGATGTCCACTCTGTGCGTGCGTGTGTACACACACAGACAATAGCTCTCGAAAATAGCCATGCGGTGCTACAAGCTAACAACATGTCCCGTTGTGCGCGGCACCGCACGACGGACAAAGTATACATTCACTACTAACTGATACGGCCCCTCCCCCTTTTCAGACTGTTTGGAGAAAGACCACGTGACCTACTGTATCATAATGTTCGGTGCGTGTCAGGCGGCCTTTAAGTTAACGTCCTTAGTTACTTTACACCACTGACAGTGAAAGTAAATTTTACTATTTATTTTGTATGATCCTTTTAGCATATTGTAGTAAGGTATTCAATCAATCAATCCAGCTTTTTAAAATGATTATTATTCATCATAAACTCATAAAGACATCAAATCATTCATACATATAAACCACAACTGGCCTAAAACATTGGGGGTTTACATTAGCTCACACCTCTCCCGTCGTATTGATCTAAGAGGCGGGTGCAGGGGCGTCACAAGGGGGGGAAAAGTGGGACTGAGTTACTAGGGCCTTAATTATTTTATACTTTAGCTATTGAAAAATAGCAGATATACAAGCTCACAGCACGGCACTAGATCTGCTATTTTTGAAAAGTCGTGAAAATATGTGCAAATCTTTGAATATACGTATTTTTTAACTCACTTAGCGCCGGTCGACTTTTGGATTGATTAGCTCATTATGGACGTCCCTGCCGATCGACTTTAATCGACTTTTATATAAAAGCATTGTTTAAGCTTTTATTTGGGTTAATAGACGGAGCAAAACGGTTAGCTTACCTTCAGCTGGTAATAACACGAGACCGTGAAAAAAAAAGGATACGATTATGACGTCACCGCTAAACCAGGCCTTCCTGTTTACATTAGCTTCTGCTAGCCGTTAGGCTCAATGCAAACCATCCGACCCTTACGCAGCTTCACTAGGTCGGATTTTGATTCGGAAACTTTGTGTGTGGCGTCTGCATACGTTCCGCTGCCCATACCGATGGTGGTTTTAGACGATCAAGCACGAATTGAACAGGATTGAGCACAGATAGCGGGCCGCGGAGCTCCCATTGTGAGTCAATGGAGCGACGTCACTTTCCCATTTTTTGGTGGGAGCAACTCTAGCCTGCCAGCTGCTGTTGGCTCAGTGTCAGAAGGTGGGTTTGGAATAATACAGTCCTAGAGCAGTGGTTCTCAAACCTTTTTAATTTCAATTACTCTGACAGTGTACAAATCACACTCTCAGAGTTAAAGACCTGATAGGGGTCAATTTGGAATGCGATTTCATTGATGTACTCTGTCTGCAATAATCTGACGACCAACATAGTGCTGTTTGTCTGTATGGTTTAGACATCAGGTGCAGTCAGTGAATTTCCGTACTGTTCTCTCGTCCTCAGAGCTGACTGACCTTGATCCTCAGTATCTGGCGGACCGTGAGGAGGAGTAAATGGTGGGAGGCGAGCGAATGGCGGGAGGCAAGGTAACGTTTTGCAATCTCATTCAACACACACACACACACACACACACACACACACACACACACACACACACACACACACACACACACACACACACACACACACACACACACACACACACTCCCCGCCCCCACCAGAATTAAAAAGGTATTGCCCTTTGTCTTGTTTTTCTGTTTCCAGTCATGGATTATAAGGAGGGGAAGAGTCAGATCACAAAAGCCCGGCTTGACTACAGCATCTCCAACATGCTCAGCTGGAGATGCTAGGAGCTTGTAGATCTGCTATTTTTTTTAAATCTTTGGATATTTTTGACCCGATTCTATAAATGTCTTCTAAATCTAAAATAAAGGGTTTTTGAAAAAACCCATGTTTCTATGTCAGTGGTGCTCAAACCTTTTCATGTGAAGGACCCCCAAAATGATATGTATTTGGCCACAGACCCCCATCTCAAAATGTTTAGTTCCAGGGACCACCCCAGAAGCAACATTTGATTTACAAATGTTCGCTTAAAAAATACATATATTCAAAGATTTGCACACATTTTCATGACTTTCAGCGAGTGCTGCGCTGTGAGCTTGAAGATCTGCTATTTTTCAATAGCTAAAATATAAAAGAATGAAGGCCCCCTCCACCTTGGGCCCTGGTAACTCAGAGAAGTAGGAAAAGATAGATAAGAGTAAAAAATAAGAGCAGTACAGTACCAAAAAAGAGAAGGTGCATCAATAGAGGGGGCAAATTAAATATAAGTATATATACATAAAGTGTCTTACAAAAAAGAGACCAAAGCAGTCAATGCTAGTTAGTGCAACAAGTATCTCACTGTCATTGTTAACAAGACAAATACTCAGAAACTACCAACACAACCTAATAGTGCAATGTCGAAAAACAGTGCGAAAAAAACAACAGAAACAGCTCAGAGCAGAAGAAACTAGGCAGTGTGTCACCGCAAGACGCACATGAGCACTCTCCCTGGAAGGTCCTTAGAGGTCAAAGTCAATACAGCAATAGTTCCAACTAGGGGTGGGCGATATGGCGATAATTATCGTCTCGGCGATACAGCTTTGCCACGATAGGCCATTTCAGAATATCGTTTCTCTCGTGATACAAACAGTCATTTAGAAAAGGCTCTGGATATAAAGCGAGTGCACGTTCCATGAGTCGCAGCTCTATTGCTTAATTTATACTTCTATAGTACGGTGGTGTAATTCGCCAAAAAGAACAGATCTACAAGCTATAACGTGTCGCGGCTCAACGTGTCATATAGTTTGAGGATCTATCCCCTGCTTTCACGGCCCCTCCCCCGTGCAGCACGCAGACAGGCTACAGAGTGTCTACAGCACTGACTGAGTTGTGATTGTGCAGGAGCACGGCACAGTGGTCCACGATTTAGTTTCACTTTCACGGGACTTAAAGCAGTGATGCAGCTTGGCCTGCATTCTTTGAAGCATATTTTTCATAATGGATGCATTAAACTAACAGGACGCAAACTACTTATCCGTCCTGCTATCGCTATCAGCCATCTCACTGCTTGCAAAGCTGAACTGTGCTGGAGTCTCATCCATAGCTGTGTGTTCTGGCAGTATTGATGAGATGATTTAGATCACCTTGTAAATCCATGCTTCTGTTTTTATTAACTATAAACAAGTAGCTATTTGCTGCTATTTGTAAAGTGCTTATGTTTTCACCATTGATGCATGCGTGTGTCGTCGCGAATCGCGGTGAAATCGTCGCGTCTATTTTGCGTCTATTACATAATTGGCTTAGTTATAAAAACCATGCCATTATTGTTAGTAGAAAAGCGAAAAGCTAGGATGATAATGAGTGAGTAATTCTCTAAAAATAAAGCTTGTATCATAACAAACCTCCTGACTTTGGTTGGTCATAAGGTAATTTGTTTTCCCTCAAGTTTCAATGGTAAGGCATGGGTTGTTGTCAACCTGTGGGTCGAGACCCCCAGAGAGGTCCCGCCAAATTGTTTTGAATATAGCCGATCTACAAGCTCACAACACTCAAAAAACATTTCAAGGGAACCCATAAAACATTTCTGGGACCCATTTGAATGACCTGAACCATCATCACACCAACTAGTAAATATTTTGAGGTAAAAAATGATAATTGTTTAATCAAAAATCTGAATGTTATCATTAAAAAAAAACATAGATTAGGCTATCTATCTTTCTATCTGCAGCATAAAAATGAATAGATTATCTATAGAATATCTGTGTGGGTCTAATAAACCAACCATAAGGTAATTTGTTTTCCCTCAAGTTTCAATGGTAAGGCATGGGTTGTTGTCAACCTGTGGGTCGAGACCCCCAGAGAGGTCCCGCCAAATTGTTTTGAATATAGCCGATCTACAAGCTCACAACACTAAAAAAACATTTTAAGGGAACCCATAAAACATTTCTGGGACCCATTTGAATGACCTGAACCATCATCACACCAACTAGTAAATATTTTGAGGTAAAAAATGATAATTGTTTAATCAAAAATCTGAATGTTATCATTAAAAAAATCATAGATTAGGCTATCTATCTTTCTATCTGCAGCATACAAATGAATAGATTATCTATAGAATATATGTGTGGGTCTAATAATCATAATAAACCTAAAAACTCGCATAAAACAGTATCGTGATAATATCGTGTATCGTGATACTGCATGAAGCATATCGTGATAATGCTTTTATCCAGTATCGCCCACCCCTAGTTCCAACCTAATAGTGCAAAGTAAAAAAAACAGTGCGAAAAAACAAAACAAAAAAACAGCTCAGAGAAGAAGAAACTAGGAAGCATGTCACCGCAAGACGCACATGAGCACTCTCCCTGGAAGGTCCTTAGAGGTCAAAGTCAATACAGCAATAGTTCCGTCAGAATAAGTTAGGAAGGAAGTCCTTTTCAGTCGTCCGGTATGTGTCTCGTTGTACAGCTTAAGGGCAGCCGGTACAAAAGAGTAAGTAGTGCTAGTAGTGGAAAAATTGAAAGTATCAATACTGCAATTTAGAAATACTCTGTTAGGGTGCCCACACACCAAAATACCTAGAGTGGAATCCGCCAATGCATTTCAATGAGATTGGAGCGTTTTTTGCCAGTAGAGGATTTCTGCAAAAAAAACCTCCATTCTCATTGAAATGCATTGGCGGATTCCACTCTAGGTATTTTGGTGTGTGGGCAGACTGGGCACCCTTACAAGTAAAAGTCTGGAATACAACATTGACTTGAGTAAAAGTATCAAAAGTACCAAAAGTAAAAGTATAAAATGTTTGAAAATAGCAGATCTAGCTCACATAGCATATGTGTCTCAATCTGGCTGAGAGCCAGTCATCTCGGGAATTGTCATTATTCCCTACAGCCTATATGACGTATTTTCTCTCTAAAAAGATAATGCCACAACAGCATCTCATAATATCTAGGCTACATTTCACTTAAACGCCAGAGCTTAACTCTGCATATAAATAAGACTTTTTTTAATTAATGTGAGAGATCGGGACATAATTCTGTCGGTCCTCCCAGAATACAGCTAACATGCTAGTTTTCACCACCCTGTGTTAGCCATTTGTAGCCAAATGCGGTAATATCGGCGCTCCATTACCTAGCGTTGCAAATCACAGTATTTATCCCGTTAATGTAGTGCCACGTATGTTCCAAATGAACCACGTTACGTTGTTATAATGATTTAATCTATTATTTATTTATTTATTATTCAGCCGTTGACTGTTCTTCTTCTCGACCTTTGGGGGAAAAATGATCAGTTTCCTGCCTGGACCGGATGGCGAGGAGTGTCCTTTCTCACTGAGTTAGCTTAGCTTTGACTTAGAACAGTGTGTCATCGTAAACTATCTAGTTTTAACGTTCAGAGCGTTTTCTTTTTGGACAATAAAAACATTCACAGCCAGGAAAAAAAATCCATCAGAAGGACACATGGAATGCTCGTTCACTCGCCGTCGGAAAATTGACTTATTAGACTATTCTAGATGACTGGCTGATGACTAACGGCTAACGCTAACGTTAGCTAGCGCTAGCTGCAGGCTAATGTAGGCATCTGTTGTATAAAACGCGACCAAACTCTATTTTTGCTCTTCTACAAGCTCACAACGCGAGGCGGTAAAGCGTAGCCTGTAGATTGTGGTTCATTATCAGAGTCAGATGATCCTTCGATATGACTGAAGTTACACAAACACTCGACGATGTTATATAAAGCACAGTTAGCACAGTTAGCCGACCCCAATTTCGATAGGGCACGAGTTCTGGTGTTGCGCACGTGCATTCCCGTAGAGCAACGTAGAGTAGACGAAAACTGTGCCCCATAGAACTTTGTGCCTCTATAGGAAGAAAACTTAAAAGTATCAGTACTATAGGCAGTTGCCTACTGCAATTTATACTCTGTTACAAGTAGAAGTCCGGTATTAAATAAATATATATTTTAAAATAGCAGATCTACAAGCTCACAATGTGAGCTATTTTCAAATGGCCAAAATGTGTATAGGCTACAATTTGGACTATTAAAATAAAAATCAAACCTCGGTTCGAAGTGGAGCGGTGAATCTGAGCAGCTATACCCTGTCTGTGTGTGTGTGTGTGTGTGTGTGTGTGTGTGTGTGTGTGTGTGTGTGTGTGTGCCTGCACAACAGCGCCCCTCCTTTAACTTGTGTGGCCACTCAAGGTATTGCCAGGCTACAGACATAGCCAGCCAGCCACATAGCCACCCACGGACATACCTGTCTATTGGGAGCGCTTTCACCGCTCCAAAAATCTACAAAGCAATAACTAAAGTTTAAAACATACATAAACCACTTTAGCCCTATGTTCTACCAAGGCTATTTAAAAATAGCCGATCTACAAGCTCACAGCGCATTGCGGTGCGACGCGTTGTGAGCTTGTAGATCTGCTATTTTCAAACATTTTGTACTTTTACTTTTGGTACTTTAAGTACATTTGGATACCAATACTTTTGTACTTTTACTCAAGTACATTTTTAATTCTGGACTTTTACTTGTAACAGAGTGATTCTACATTGCAGAATTGATACTTTTACTTAATTATAAAATGTAGGTACTTTTTCCACCACTGTGTAAACGTTTGTGTTCTCATGCCAATAAAGCTTCTTTGAATTGAAGATTGAATTGAAGATTGCTCCCCATGTGGCGGAGTCAGGTCATTGCAGGTTAGAAATTTATTTAAAACTTGAATATCTCAAAAGTCCTATTTCAGCATGGCATCATTCTATAAGCCATATCTTCAAAACTGTTGGGTCAATCTCCACAACCAATATATCATTTTGTAGCTATGATCCCCAGCTTTCAAATGAAATGAAAAAATGAAAATGAAAAAAATTGCAATGACTGGCTCTCAGTGAGATTGGGACACATATAGTCAGGGAATTTTTATAAAACCTGGGAATAAATTCCTTACCAAACAATTTCTTCACCAATGTGTTCGTAAAGGTGTCTAACATATCTAACAAAGATTGAAATTCAACATCCCTGGCAAAATATTTGACAACTAGGGTAATTCTGGGTCTCATTCACTTACACTGTACTATAGGGAAAAAAATCTGTCCCAAAAATATGCTTTAAGTAGGATGTTAGGGGTCTAACTAGGTGTTTTTAATTATTCTGAATCCATTGCAAGCATTTGTTTTGCACTAAAAACATTAATTGGGCGAAAAACCTGATGGTTTAGTGATCATCACTTTTCACGTGTGTATGGGGTCCATTTTTGGCCCAAGGAATGTTTTTCGTGCAAAACAAATGCTTGCAAGGGATTCAGAATAATTAAAAACACCTAGTTAGACCCCTCACATCCCACTTAAAGCATATTTTTGGGAGTCATTGTTTCCCTTATAGTACAGTGTATTAGAGGTCTTCACGGGGGCCCCGACCCCGAAATTACCCGAGGACCCGAGAGACCCGTACCGGGTTCGGTCAGTGTTTTATCATAATCACTCGGAGCCGGGTTGGAAACGGTCGCATTTCCCTCGGAACACTTCGGAACACAGGACTGTAATCATCATGTGTATAACCCGAGAGGACCCGTTAGGACCCGTACTGTGTGTGTACTTTCTGCTTTTTATGCAAACTATAAAGCAAGCAAGCAAGCAATCAATCAATGTGTGTGTGTGTGTGTGTGTGTGTGTGTGTGCACTGGCGTGCGCCGCTGCGCTATGATCAGGATACGGAACGAAGTGGAGTTGTGTTTAACGTGTGTGCTGTGCTGTGTTTAGGCTGACCTGGGATCAGATTCAGGTCTGTTATTAGCCGCGAGGCAGCGACATGAAGAATGGCTGTAACTGTGAAATGATAATGCTAGTCTAAGATCAGATTTACAGCGGGGAAAAAAGAGCTTGGTGCGTGCGTAATGCATGCGTGTGCGTGATGTGTAGCAGCTTCTGCTGTCGCCCGTCAGGCTGATGAGAAAGCGCTCGCCTACAAGTTAAACCATGACAAACAACCCGAAAATGACTTACCTCTGTTGATAGAAAATAGCCTAAACGTATTCCTTTATCCCTTGCATTTGTTTCGATGTTAATATTAGATTCCTTGGCAGCCTTCTTCTGCCTGTCAATCAGTTAAGCGCACGCCGCACAGCTGCCGTGAGTGATGGATTCTCGGTACATGAAAGGGGATTTTAATAATGATTTAATGGTCGGGTCTCTCGGAACCTCGGAAATAAAAGGATTTCGGGACAACATGTCACAGGTTTCGGTCTGTAAAAAAAAGAAAGAAAGTCGGAACGGGACGGAATCGGACGAGACGGTACGGGGCCACTCGGGTTTGGTTTTGTAATGTGATTATTATTTCGGAACGGGTCGGAATCGGACGAAATTTGACGGTACTTTTCGATTTCGGTTCGCTTTTTTGGACCCGTGAAGACCTCTACAGTGTATAGACCCAGAATTACTCTAGCTGTCAAACATTGTTGAATTTCAATCTTGTTAGATTTACGAACACATTGGTGAAGAAATTGTTTGGTAAGGAATTTATTCCCAGAATTGACAGGTATTCTGATAATTTCCCCTGACTAATACCCTAGGTATAAAATAGGGCTAAAGTGGATTCATGTATGTTTTATAATATATAATATAATACAATATTGGATCTGAGATGTAGTGGAGTAAAGGTAAAAGTATTGGAAATTGGAATTACTCAAGTAATGTACAAATAATTCAAAAGTGTACTTAAGTACAGTACTTAAATAAATGTACTTAGCTACTTTATCGTCGCCTATAGCGACGATAAATCTTGTGATTGTACAGCAGACGTGAAGTCCACATAACAAATGTAATAAAGAATAAATAAATAAATAAAAAATAAAACGATTCTGGATCCAAATGTGATAGAACAGACGGTTCGTCAATGTTGGATCCGGTTTCAGATCCAACCCTAGCTTAAATGGTGCATTTTTATAGCGCTTTATTCCAAAGCACTTTACATAGCAATACATTCACCCATTCACTCACACACCGATGGCAGAGGAAACCATGCAAGGCACCAACCTGCTCACTGGGAGCAGTTTGGGTTTCAGTGTCTTGCTCAAGGACACTTGGACACTAACTCTGGGGGAGCCCGGGATCGAACTGGGAACCTTGAGGTTTTCCATCCAGCCCCTATACCGGCCACCAGGCCTCGAATTTCCTCATGTTATTGGCAAAGCCACTTGGTCTTTGATGTTTTTGAGGGCAAAAAGGCCAATGTTAGTCCATTGAAATAATTAATTGAAATTAAGGTATATGATGATTTAAAATGTAATATGTATAACTATCTGCAGTGAAATACATAATGGTATTTGCGGACACTCTACCCCTAAGCCACTGCCGCCCTGCTAACAACTTCTACCCTGGGACAGGCTCATGCACACATAGACATCAAAGGGGGCTTGAGCCCCTGCCCTTTTATCCGTCTGTAAAAAGTGCCCTCTCCAGATCATCAATGCAGTTTTTACTATGGTGAAAGAAATACAAATGCCCTCTTTCCATGGCATACCTGAAGGCAGCATTCAAGAGAATTGCCTTGTCCAAACTCTCCTGAACTTATGTTGAAAGAATTGCCCTCGCTGTGTAGAAATCCATGCCGTTACCTCCAAGACCTCCAAGCTCACAACGCGTCGCTTCTATTTTCGATATTTTCACCAAAAGGCCCTTTAGAAATTTCAGCCCCTGCCTCTCTTAACATTCTCTGCACGTCCCTGCCCTGGAAAGAGCTCCCTCCAAAAAGAGAGCTCAGCAGGATTCTAACCAAACACCTAGCGACTAACATGGTCACGTCACGTGCTTCAACAAGCATCAATGAACAGCAATGTGATGTGCTGTTTTGTGCTTGCAACAATCGGTTTGTGTTTGTTTTGACGTAACTTAACAAAAAAAAAAAACACAACCCTTGGCCAGCCTTATAGAAGCCATATTTGAGCTTAGATTTAACACTGATCATGTGTGTGTTAAAGACCTGGCAATGGTTACCATGGCACAGGGTTCATTCACACACATCATGTGTGTGTTAAAGACCTGGCAATGGTTACCATGGCACAGGGTTCATTCACACACACACACACGCACACGCACGCACGCACGCACACACACACACACACACACACACACACACACACACACACACACACACACACACACACACACACACACACACACACACACACACACACACACACAGTAGCTCTCCTTTCTATGAGGAAGGACCAGAGAGTTCTCCTGGGTGGCATCCAGAAACGCATCCAAGAACAACCCGTGCCCCCCTTCCTTCCTCCTCTTAGATCTACAAGCCAACTGGATGGGTGTGAGCTAATGTACACCTCAGGAGTCCAGTGTGCTACAGATCTGCTGTATGAAGGGTGCTATATCGTTGTTGTCGGGTGGAAACCTTGTATGTCCGAAACCGTTGGATTTGCATTTATCATTTTAAAAATGATTTAAAAAACAGCAGATCTACAAGCACACAACGCCTCGCACCGCGAGGCGTTGTGTGCTTGCAGATCTGCTGTTTTCACTACTTTCGTGCGATGGCCTTGTAGGATGAAGCAGGGCTTTACTTGGTGAAAATAATTACAAATTTGAAACTTGGAGATATGAGATTTCTGCCCGACAGTGACGATATGCAATATTAATGGCAGTGATTCACAGACTGATACACGAACGCACATACACGCACATGTACACCCGCGCATGCACGCACGCAGACACACTATTGTTGCATGCTGGGACGTCATCCGGGAGGAAGGTGTTTTTTCATGTGAAACTAACTTCACTAACTTCACTTTATTCACAGACTTGCAGTCAATCGTTAGTCAACTTCTTTTCCTAAATGTCATATTGTTAATGATGCCCCAACTCTCTTTGTCATTAAGTCCCCTTTTTATGGACAACATCAGTGAGTACCTGAGACCAAACATTGTCTAAGTCCATATATATATCTTTTTAATATCGATATTTTTTTGATTTACAAGACTGTAAACCACAAACTAGAAGTTTTTAATCTGTTAAATTCTTAATGCACTCCCCTCTCGTTTAGTTGAATTAGATTTTTGTACTTACTCATATATATTAGGAATTATAAGACATAATACTTATGGAAAGTGGAAAAACAGTATATCTCCAACAGTTTGTGGTACAACAGTATAATTCTGTACAACAAAATTCAGCAGACAAAGGGAGCAGATAACATTGAAACAGAAAAAATTGAACAAAATGAGGGGCGAGTGCATTAACAATTTAACAGATTAAAAATGACCAGTTTGTGGTTTACAGTCTGGTAAATCCAAAAATATATTCAAAAACATTAAAATATGGACTGTTATTCGTCTCAGGTACTCAATTGTTAAAGAACCCCTTTTAAGGCAGAAACGACCTATAGACCCCTTTTTCATGCGTCTTAAAAAGATTGTGAATGCCCTGAGTTGAAGGCCAATCCTGACTGAGATTGGGAGAAGAAAATGCATTGTGATGCTCCTTTGTTGTGAGCTTGTAAGTGTGTACTGTTGTAAGCAACACAGCTGTATATGGAAGTATTCATCAAGTTAAAGATGGAAGGAGAGAAGACAGGGGCGTCAATTGGGGCTGCCATACCCTGGGTCCAGGGGGGGAAATAAAAATTTAACAAAATGATCACTTTAACAAGGTATTATAATTATATTCCCCACACTCCCCATCTTGACAAAAAGGTATATTCCCAGGTTCCGCAGGTCAGCTGCACAGGTGCAATGCATTATTGTTAATTGTGGCACGTCACTAACATGCCAAGTTTAGCTGCACTTGAACAACCATTCCAGACTGCCATATCCAGCCCAAGAAACCGTAGAAACGGGGGGAAAAATTAGTAATACTTAAAATAAATGTATTGTGCCTGTTGCTAAGGTATGGCAATATTTGCGCGCGTGCAAGACACCAGTCATGTTGCCATACCTTAGCTTTTTCTGAACTGACGCCACTGAGAGAAGAAACAGCCTCTTTCACATCCTGGTAAATAACTTGCACATACACTAAGGATACGCACACACACACACACACACACACACACACACACACACACACACACACACACACACACACACACACACACACACACACACACACACACACACACACACACACACACACACAGCATGGCACGCACGCACGCACTCGTGCACGCACTTGTGCATGCACGCACACACCTGTACTATACTGCAGTGGTGTAGGTTGTTTTGATTTGGGAGTGCATGCATACCGTATTTATATGCACACTGTCAGAAATGGCCAGTATTTCATTTGAACGTATTTAACCCTTCTATTGTGTTAGGGTAATTTTTTACCCGTTTTCAAGTTTAAATACCTATGTAAAAAGTACATTTTACATTTCTTTATTGTAACAAGGTTGCATGATATCCTCAGAAACAGCTTTTCTAACACAACATTAATTATTACCATTTTAGTTCATTCTGATGGTCTCAAAAATAAAGTGAAAAATGAAAAATGTGGCTCAATTCCCCTCAAATGTCAATGCTCAATTTTTACATGTTTGAGAGAGAGAGAGAGAGAGAGAGAGAGAGAGAGAGAGAGAGAGAGAGAGAGAGAGAGAGAGAGAGAGAGAGAGAGAGACACTAGTCCTCAATCTGCATTTGCTATTAGAAGTAGAAAGAAGTTTGGTTTATGGAAATAAATTGCTTTACCTTCTCTACTGTATACGGGTCGATTTTGTGAGTGTGTGTGTGTGTGTGTGTGTGTGCGTGCGTGCGTGCGTGCGTGCGTGCGTGCGTGCGTGCACATTGCGTGTGAGTGCACTGACCTCCGTCCTTGATACAGAAAGCGTCCAGGTGAGTGTCGTCCTCCGTCACGTTGTCCGTCCTCACGTCCACCGCTTTCAACGCCCCGCCCACTTTACTACACACTGTGGTCCTGGAGAGAGAGACAAAGAGAGACACTTTACTACACACTGTGGTCCTGGAGAGAGAGACAAAGAGAGACACTTTACTACACACTGTGGTCCTGGAGAGAGAGACAAAGAGAGACAGAGAGAGAGTAGCAATTTACTACACACTGTGGTCCTGGAGAGAGAGACAAAGAGAGACAGAGAGAGAGTAGCAATTTACTACACACTGTGGTCCTGGAGAGAGAGACAAAGAGAGACAGAGAGAGAGTAGCACTTTACTACACACTGTGGTCCTGGAGAGAGAGACAAAGAGAGACAGAGAGAGAGTAGCAATTTACAATTTAAGCATTTAGACCGGGTGCACATTATTACGCATTATTTAATGCTTTAACTATTAAAAAATAGCAGATTTACTAACTCACAGTGCAGCACCGAGTGCTGCAGCCTTTGAATATTTTGACCCGATTCTATAAGTGTCTTCTGAATCCTTCTAATCTTTTTTGAAAAATCACACCCGTGTGAACTGAGCGGTGGTCGTGGAGGCTCCGCAACAGCACTACTGTGTGTGTGTGTGTGTGTGTGTGTGTGTGTGTGTGTGTGTGTGTGTGTGTGTGTGTGTGTGTGTGTGCCTAACCCTAACCCTAACCCACATCTTAAATGGTTGCCATGTATACAGGGGCCTCTACATATGCAGGCACGACAGAATTGTTGATTTGATATCAAAAGATATCTCTTCTATTTTTAGGTCCTCCATCATGCTGTATAAGCACACTGCTGTGAAGCCGAGCATGTTTAACCTGTGTAATGATGATTCTGTGTTCTCAAATATTACAGCTAACACTCCTGATGTCTTTGTTGTAAATGAAACCCTTAGGGAGGTGTTTATTCTCGAGAGAGTGTTTTCTACTGGTGATTCAGTCAGAGTGTATCAAAGGGTGCGCTCGTTTTATTGTCCACGACATTGCAAGCGGCGCGAAGGCCAGCGGGCCTTGGTCCTGCTCTTCGCCCCCGAGCGCCGCAGGCGCGAGTGGCCGCGAAGAGCGGGCCAGGGCCGCGCGGTCGGCGGAGCGCCGCGCGAGTTACGAAGCCGTGGTGAATGCAATCGTTATATTTATGCCCAGGCCATAAGGCCTGGGCAAGCCCACGATAAACGCCCGCGCAGTCCGGTGCGCATTTCCGAACGCACCCTTTGATACACTCGGACTGAAACACCAGAGGAAAACACCATCCCGTTTATTCTCGAGGTCGGCTGCACTTTTGACTACAGCTTGGAAGAAGCCTTTCTAACCAAAGTGCTGAAATATCAACAGCTAGTGCAGACCATCTCAAAGCTAGGCTACAGATGTAAACTTTTAGTTTTTATCTTTGGCAGCCTAGGGCATGTGCACAAGTTGGTTGTGAGGGCCTTACAAATGGCAGGCCTCTCCAAAAGGAGGGCCAAACAGTTAGCAAGGTTTTGCTCAGTGTCAGCCATTATAGGAAGCCACTCAATTTGGAGGAGGCGTTGCTTCCTTTACCCATGACTTATGTCCGCTGTCTGACAAGTATTGAATGTAACAATGATTAGCCGTTTAGGCTCTTTGTAACTGGCTGTTCTTACATATTATCTGACTGCACTGTCATTGTTTATGACCTTTGTATGAGGTTTCCTTGTACTTCTGTTTATGTGGTCATAAATAAACATTTCAAATGTGTGTGTGTGTGTGTGTGTGTGTGTGTGTGTGTGTGTGTGTGTGTGTGTGTGTGTGTGTGTGTGTGCGCGCGCACACATGTGTGCGTGTGTGAGAGAGAGTGTGTGTGTAGGCCTATGGGGCTTTTAAGCCGTGACATCATTTTGTAGTCAGACCTCCAAGCAGATTTATTATCAATATCTGTCCCTCGCTATTTCAACAGATCCGAGACAAAAATAACGACTAAAGTATAATTCTACCACTTTCCTTTCAACAACAAAGAGAAGAAAAATTAGTAAATAGTAAAAATGGTAAAAAGATTCACGGGCGCTGGGGCCTTTTGGCCCCAAAAGTTCTCCTCTGCCTATGATGTCAGACTTAACAGCCCCATAGCAGTTGATGCTCAGGCTAGACTCAGCAGCACCCTCTCTGGCCACCAGTGGTATTCAGGCTACATACACACATACACGGATACATACACGGATACACGGATACATACACGGCCATGCTATGGAGCGGTCTACCACCGCTCAAAAACCTACACACTAAAAAAGGCTGGGTTAATTAATCTACCCAACCGCTGAGTTGTGAAATGGTTTACCCATTATAGGTTATTATAATGGTGTTTACTCAAAAATTGGGCTATTTTGTAATACTCATCTGCTGGGTTAAAATAAATACATTGTTTGACTACATGGGTTGTTTTAAACTCAGTACATGGGTTGTTTTAAACTCAGTACATGGGTTGTTTTAAACTCAGTACATGGGTTGTTTTAAACTCAGTACATGGGTTGTTTTAAACTCAGTACATGGGTTGTTTTAAACTCAGTACATGGGTTGTCACTTCCCCTTTTCTTCTCTTGTTGACTTGTCTCCTGCAACATCATTGCTAGGATAGGAAGCACTGCAGATCTCTTCTCTGGCTGATCAAAACAATAAAGGTTTGTGCTTACTTACGTTATATATCTAATTCACATTGACTGTGCTGCTTTAACTTAACTAGCTGGTTAGCAGCTAGTTAACCCTAGCTAACAGTTTCACTGGTTGACTTGCTATAGCTTTCGTTGCAGGATTCAATGGGGGTGCATAAAGTCAGTGTTTCTCAAACCAAATGGGCCTGTTACGGGTCCATTTGGTTCCATTTGTATACAGAGTTATGGTGGCCCTGGGGGTCCCCGGACCACACTTTGAGAAACCCTGCATGCCACAGACCACCATAATTCTGTACACAAATGGAACCAAATGGATTTGGTCCTTACATTGTATTTTTATGTATCTACTAACCAGGGCAGGAAATTCACGGCGGGCACGACGGCCATGGCCGTCGTTGCCCCTCTCTTTGGCCGTGTGCCCCTCGAAAAATGACATGCCCAAACGGCCACAGTGGCCGTGGTGCCCCGGCGCCCACAGCAGTCCGTTAACTTCATTTCACCGTTTTCCATCTGCGCGATTTTCCAGTCATTACTGTGACAGCAGTGCCTGATTGGTTGAGCTGCTTATATGACCAGTAGTAGATTCGATTTATGCTCGTAGCAGCCGCCGGGGTCCCACGACACAGTGTTTATACAACACAAAAGCATCACCGGGCTAAACAAGAGTTAAATCTAACGCATCCTGTTGAATAAATCCGGATGTGCGAACCAGAGCAGTATAATCAGAGAGTGGTGTCACCGAGGGGTCCGAAAATGAACTCGTTACGTCACCCATTTCAGCTCTAAAGTGATGCAGCGTCGCGAATATCGGCATTTTTAGGTAAATATACAACATTAGAACGGTTTTAAAGTATTTTACAGTGACAACTAAAGTATCTGTAATATTTACTTGGTACTATTGCCAAAAAACGATGTAAAATAACATGGTTAATAAAATTCGAATAAGATATCAGGAAATAACCTGTGATATTTTTTCTTTCATTTGTCTGAATCGATTATTTTTATAAAGGTCAAAGTCGTTAGGAAATAATGTTTTGAGCTGCTGCTCTCATTCATTTAGCAGACTTCCGGTTAGATATTTGTCACTATAGAAGCTCCTCCCGAGCCGCCATTGGACTCGCCCCATGAAGTGAACGTAGTTGGCCTAACTCTCCATTCTAGGGCTCTGGTGCGAACGAATGCCTTCAAACGGAGCTCTGCTGCTAGTCTTGTCTGTATTTCACGACAATGTGCATTAATGTCATTGGCTGCACCTGTGTGCTGTGCTAGTTAGTTTTGATAATATGAGACGCCAGCTTTCCAGTTGCTCACTGCATGGACGGACACATATTTGTCTCCCGTTATGTCCAAGCAAGAGAGTGAAAGTTTTTCTCTCTCTCTCTTTCTTTTTTTTTTCAAGCCGCTGCCTGCTGTGAGTGCCGTGCCGTCAACACAAAACGAGCTGTATATCCAATGTGCTCTGTGTTGCTAAAGCTCCCCTTTAAATCACATGTTTGTGCAAGAAAGAAAAGATTGTAAATCCGTTGATCCAAATGAAGACTGTACAGCAGCAGCTCTGCAATGAAGCGCAAAGTAGCCTACGCTGCCTGTTACGTGTAAAACAATAGGGTGAAGTCAGATAAATTGGGACACTTTTTGGAAGCGCAAACTAAAGTATAGGGTGAAGTCAGGTAAAATGGTCTGCTTTTTGGTAATTGGCCTAGGAAACTAAGAAAAAGCAATGTGTGATACTGAATTTGTTTTTATGATTAATAAGGACTGTTGTCAACATGTTTAAGTTAAATTTATGTAATAAAATAAATTAGTTTTGATCCTACAGCTTTTTAAAAACAGCCTAAATAGGGCTAAAGTGGTTCATGTATATAATAATATTATAATTTATATATACAAAGTAACTAGTAACTAAAGGTTATTCAAAATTACAATAACAAATTAAGTACAATACTTAATTAAATGTACTTAGTTACTTTACACCGCTGCACATGGAAAAACATAAATAAACAGCTTTTTGATATTTTTTTAATTGAAAGTTATTACATTAGCCTAATTAAAAATGTAATCTTCCTTAATGTTTAAGCTAAATTAATTATGACTGGCGTGGACTTAAAATCATTGTTTTAATTGATGGCCTTCCTGCCCTGGCACTTGGCCTTTGTGCCCTCAAAAGTTTGACAACACTAAAGGCCAACTGGCCTTGCCCCGAAAATGACGAAATTCCAGGCCTGCTACTAACTATACTTGGTAGGCATTTGGTCCTAGCCCTAACTTGTTTGTGTACAAATCTTGAATAAAGCTTTAAAGGATTACTTCACCACTTTTCAACCTATCTTCATATAATAGGTCCTCACTAATGTTCATAATAAAATTGCAAAAAAAAAGTGGGAAGTTCAGAAATCCATAGTCTTGTGACATCATCAATGGGGAATCCAAGCTAATAGAAAAAGCAGGCTTTCTATTCCTGAAAAGTTGCAATGTTAAAGTGGAAGCTATTGTTCTCGCGATAATAAAATATTTTTTCAAAAATATTGTTTAAAAAATAAATCTGTCAAATGATGATGTCACAAGACGATGGATTTCTGAACTTCCCACAGCTCTCCTAAGACTAGGACCGTAGATATATATATGTCACGGTTAGATAGAGAAACAGTCAGATCGAGAAACGGAGCACTCGTCGTGCGGCCCGGGGCGGAACAAGCGGTCGCTTTGAGCCACAACAACGTAGCGTCGGCAGGAATGGGGCTGTTAAGTATGACATCATTTTGTAGGCAGAGGAGAATTTCTGCCCCCAGTTTCCGTGAATCTTTTTACTATTTTTACTATTTACAAATTTTTCTTCTCTTTGTTATTGAAAGGAAAGTGTTGGAATGATACTTTAGTCGTTATTTTTTAGTCGTTTTTTGAAATAGCGAGGGACAGAAAATGCTCTGGGGGCAGATTCTCCTCTGCCTACAAAATGATGTCACGGCTTAAAAGCCCCATGATAGCGCCTCACCCCACGGAGGTTAGGGTTAGGGTTAGGGTTAGGGTCAGGCATAGTTTTACTGAGGTTAAGGTTAGGGTTAGGGTTAGAGTAAGGCATAGTAAGCTAATGGCTAAACACTGCCGAGCTAGGCTAGTAAATAAACGAAAGAGAGTCGCAAACGAGTGACATCAGCGACTACACTAGTGAATGGCTGTTGTCGCCATCTGGTGGTTATTGGTGTGTGGTGAACGACAAAACAAGCGCTCTTACCACGATCTGACTGAGTTACCCAAACTGACTGTAACATGCAATTTTATTATGAACATTAGTGAGGACCTATTATATGAAAAGTGTCCTCCTTTAAGTGATAAAAATCTAGAAACAAATAAGTAGGTAGACCAAGCTCCTAATCATTAAAAGCTGACGGTAAGTGCTAAGGTGGAGTCTGAACATAGGCGGCGGGTGAGCCAAACGTTGGGAGAGGCTAAAAAAAAATGTTTTTTTTTCACACAATGGCAGAACGATGAGTTATTTAGCATAATTTGACCAATTTATACACAGCGTCAGGATGCAATTTGAAACGTCTGATCATGAAACATGATCTAATAATAACAAGCAATAGTATTAAAAAGCATAAAGATATCATAATAACAACAACAAAGTTTCAGTTTCAAAATCAAAAGGGAGGACATTTCGCCTATTAAGACCAGACCATGTTTAGGTCATTATGAAATAATATTGCTGTGCAATTCAATTTGCAAATCAGTAGCGGATGGTGCGTAAATGCGGCCGCTCTCTCCGTCTGTCTGTCCATCTGTCCATCTGTCTGTCTCTCTCTCTCTCTCTTACTTTGAGCTGGTGTTGTGCGTGAGGCAGGCAGCTGGCTTTTCCTCCGAGGTGGAAAGTATGGTGACGTGAGGTTAGCTCCTGGCAGCTTCTGAATTACTTTGTTTATCTCTTGCTTTGTAAAAAGACCTTATATCCATTTTGCTGTTTGAAATGAGCTCCAAATAGCGCCCTGGTGTTCGCTACAAAGCGATTGGCAAGTGGAAATTCAGAATACGGATGTTTACAAAAAAACTATGATGCGCTTGCGCCGGTATCAGGATGTGATTGGCTACTCGGAGTTGAGATGCTTTTTATTTTTTTTTGAATTTTCTGAATTATCACCTGGTGGTCACTAGGGGGCTGCGCTGCTGCAGCAACAACACACAATAGCAGCCTATAATGCTGCGCACATATATTATATAATTTGCAAAATACCCAGCGTAGCATTTGGGAAGGCACATTCTCCCCTGGCCTTATTGACGCGCCGCCCATGAGTCTGAAGAGGTGAGTCTTCAGGCCATGACAGAAGCTAGGGCAGGGGTCGGCAACCCAAAATGTTGAAAGAGCCATATTGGACCAAATAAACTAAAAGCAAATCTGTCTGGAGCCGCAAAACATTATAAAAGCCTTATATATCGTCGTTGTCGGGTGGAAACTTCGTTTTGTATTTATCATTTACAAAATGAACTAAACTAGTGAAAACAGCCGATCTACAAGCACACAACGCCTCGCAGTTGTGTGCTTGTAGATCTGCTGTTTTCACTACTTTTGTGCGTCAGTCTTGTATGATGAAGCAGGACTTTACTTAAAAAAACATACAAATGTGAAAATTGGAGATACAAGGTTTCTGCCCGACAGTGACAATGTATTAAAAGTCTATATTAGCTATATTAGCCTACTGTCAAAATGACTAAGTAGGCTACAAATACATAATGAGCATTACATTTAATATTTATTCTACACATTTTTACAGCATTGGAAAGCGTTAAGAATGGTTGTGTCATGTTTGTCCTCCTACAGAAACCATATTAAAACAAAAAATATATATTTTTCCCTTAATACATTTTTGAAAAAGCTCCAGGGAGCCACTAGGGCAGTGCTAAAGAGCCGCATGCGGCTCTAGAGCCGCGGGTTGCTGACCCCCGAGCTAGGGAGTGAGTCTGCAGTTCTGAGTGCGACAGGGTCAGGGAGTTTATTCCACAGTTTGGGGGCCAGGAGGGTGAAGAGTCTAGGACTAGAGCTGTTACCATTTTGACATTAACGATTTAATTGTGTTTTTGTCCTTGATAATTACATTTTCTGTTTGGCTTTTAGGCTTTGAAGTTGCACATGGCAGATATGACCCATAACATATATACAAAGAAATTACTGACATATTTGTCAACTTAATACTTAAAAATCAACATTGATAGTGGAAATAGATGATCTACAAGCTCACAACATGTTGCGTTGCGACACATTGTGAGCTTGTAGACATTTTTTCAACATGGAAACGATTATGACGATTATGAAAAATAATCGCGATTATGTCAGATAATTGCCAGGGTTCTGTCAGCATCCCTGTGTTACAACATCCACTTTGGACCCTGTGAAAGGGTTATGAACTATACTGTGTATACTGTACATACAAAATCAAAACATATGTTAACAATCGCACGCATGCACGCACGCACGCACACACACACACACACACACAGACAGACGCACACAGACAGATGCACACACACTATGATGTAACTGCAGAGTATACAATCAATCCACTGTGTGACTGACTGACAGGGTTAAATCCTCCAGAGGGGGGGGGGGTGGTCAGAGAAACTGCCCTCCCCTCACTGCTATAGAATGTACGCACGCACACTGCTGTTGCATGCTGGGATATTGCAGATCATGTTGTTTTTGAGCGGTGGTAAACCGCTCCATAGAGTGGCTGTGCGTGTGTCTGTAGCCACTTTTCCTCAGCGTTTTGCCATAGCAATGTGTTTTCCTCAGCGTTTTGCCATAGCAATATGTGTGTCTAGCCATATTACATCACATTACATCACCAGTTACATCCTAGACCTATCTGTAGCCACTTTTCCTCAGCGTTTTGCCATAGCAATGTGTTTTCCTCAGCGTTTTGCCATAGCGATATGTGTGTGTGTGTAGCCATATTACATCCTAAACCTATTATCCTAGTCTTTTTCCTCAGCGTTTTGCCATAGCAATGTGTGTGTGTAGCCTGTATTACATCACCAATTACCAATTGAAGACGTTATGCAAGCACGAACACCGCTTTTTCCTCATGTGAAACTAACTTTTTTATCACGCTCCGATTTTTGTAATGCTCTGTAGCAGCTCATAAGGTAAAAATGGCTCATTGCGACCGTCAGGTCACAGTTACTACCAAAACCTCCACGACTGTCTGTCTGTCTGTCTGTCTGTCTGTCTGTCTGTCTGTCTGTCTGTCTGTCAGTCTGTCCGTCACGTCACACTTTTCCCCAGCTCATATCTCCGCCACCATTGCCCCATGTTTCCAAACTTTGCACACACACTCCTTGCCTGCCAATCCACAACCTCCACCCCTCCAGGGACCCCCGGAGCTCCAGGGACCCCCAGGGACGCCCTTCCGCCGCCGCCAAAAAATGCAAAAATGACCAAATGACCTTCCCAACGGGGCTGTTCACGGGGAATTCCTGGGAACCACCGACTCCTGGTGCTAGGAGCGACCGGTAGAGCCGGGGCCGGTACCCACACGTCCGCCTCGGCGGCGCCAAGAGAGCCGTCAACATGAATCTGTCCCATATAGAAGAAGCTGCTGTCCCTCCCATAGTGGAGAAAAATCTTACATTGTCATATTTATTGCTACCGTAGGTCACATTTACAATGAAAACCTGCAGCCTCAAGTCATGCTCCATATGGCCAAGAAACCACAATCTGTCCGTGTCCCTTTTAAGCCCATATATGGAGATCCCTGATGTCATCAATATTAAGGCCATATCTGAATGACCATATATGGACATATTGTGTCAGTCTCTTTTGTTTCAGCGCGACCCTGCCCTAAAGCTTTTCGCCCTGAGGGTGTCTTACTGGTTACCTCTGTTGACAAAGGGCCAAGACAGAATGCCCGTCCCCGCAGGGGATGAAGGTCACCTATCTCTCTCTCTGTCTGAAGGATTACGCAAAAACTACCAGACCAAATTACACAAAACTTGGAGTGTTGTACATGACATGTACAAGTTGGACACCAGTATAATGGTCTGGTCTTTAATTAACACCAGAGGAACTCCACCACTAGGCCTGTGACGATTCACTTTTTCCCGATTCGATTCGATTTCGATTCATTGGGTGACGATTCGATTATATCACAATTAATTGCGATTTGCGATTCGAATCACGATTATTGCGATTTTTCCCCAAAAATTAGCTTTTTTATATTGAAACATTTTAAAACAATTCTAAACAATATAAAACATTAAAAGTTGAATCATATACTTCAAAATCAATGCAGCCAAATAAAGTCAGTCAATCTTTCTGACATTTATTTCAGCCAAAGTGCCAGTGGTACAACATTACAACATGTTCCTGGTCAAGATGCCAGAAAACACAGAACACAACAGTCATAAATAAAAGATAAAAGAAAAATCGCTGTGCTGCAGGCACCGATCGATCACAGCATGAAATCCATAAATTCTTCTAATTTGTCACTGTAGCAGCATTTATATATTTAATGATTCTCTTACTCAACATTGACATTGTATATATTATTTCAATTCAACTTTCGATTCTAGTCCTAGTCCTAGGAAAATTCCTCCAAAAGAAAAACGTTTTCCTATAAACACAGTGGCAATATTGTCTGCCCTTCATTATGTTCAAGGTTACTTGGTTATAATGGTTAATAACATATTCCTTTAAAAGCAGAATCAATAATAGGCCAAAGCCCTTAAGATTGTTTTTCTGTACACTATATTACACATTTGGGATCCTTGCTCTTGGCATGAAAATGTTTGAGAACCACTGTTCTTAAACAATATCAGACAGCAACATTTCTGTTTGACTGACATTCCCCAATTTTTTTATTTTTATAGACCTGTTTGCTCGCAAAAACAGGATCTGGCAACACCTTTTTATAGACCTGTTTGCTTGTTTCTGTGTCAGAAACTGAATGGCAACGCTTCATCCAACGTTAGCCCCTATGGAAATGACTGTTTTAAACTCTATAAGGGAATTACAAACGTTATCCTTCGATCAACTACAACTGTTGTCCATATCTACTCCAATGGCTTTGGAATTATGTTTTTTTTTTTTTTTGGGGTACGTTTTACAGCAACGTGACTGAGCAGTTATCTCTCATGTTGCACATAGAGAGGGAAGGAGAGAGACGTTAACTGGAGCCACGCACACACACACACACACACACACACACACACACGCACACACACACACACACACACACACACACACACACACACACACACACACACACACACACACACACTATGTCAAATTAGGGTCATTCTAAACGAGCCTCGTTAAACACAGCTGGCTGGCAATAGTGTTGAAAACGCATCGTGTTCACTTCTCTGGATTCTAATCCAAGCAACTTGGAGCATAACATTGTGGATTTTACTTTGAGATGACAACAGCTACAAAGGTAAAAGTAAGCTACTTATATTATGATCTATGATGAATTATTCCAGTGTCAGCAGTTTTCTCTCTACTCCGTGTGCGTGTGTGTAGAGGGGAGAAACGTGGCTCACAGAGAAGTGAACTGCCACACGCATGCACATTGCGCGCGCACACACACACACACACACACACACACACACACACACACACACACACACACACACACACACACACACACACACACACACACACACACACAGAGAGAGAGGGAGGGAGAGAGAGAGGAGAATAACCGCTCTCCTCTGTCTTTCGCCTAAAAATAAAACGTCTTTTTTTTTTTTTTTTTTTTTTTTTTTATAAAATCGGGAAAATCGATTCGGAACTTTGAAAATCGATTAATTGAATCGCCGGCCTTAACATCGCGATAATATAGTGAATCGATTTTTTTGCACAGGCCTATCCACCACCTGCTTCAGAAGGTCATTCTGCCACCATCATTGGGACAAAGATGTTTGTATTTGGGGGAAGGGCAGGCGAGGGGAACCACTGCTTCAATAACATCAGAGTGTTTGACACTGAGACCAACTGCTGGCTGAACAAACTTTCTGCACAGCTTCTCCCAGAAAAACGTTCATATCATTCAGTCTTTGCCTCCAATGGAGAGCTGTACGTATTTGGTGGCTGGAATGCGAAACAGAACTTAAATGATCTGTGGTATTTCAGTCCAGCGACCTTTTCCTGGAAGCAGGTTGAGCCCAAGGGGAAAGGTCCCTGTAGGATGCATAGGATGTGCTGTTGCATGGTGGGAGGTCGTCTCATCATCTTTGGAGGATACAATTGCAAAGCAATCATCGCTGATGACCTGTGACCATGTTAGATTTAAGTCCTAGCCTGAAGACGTTATGCAAGCTAGCAGTTATTCATTATGGTCTGGATAAGTCTGAACTCCCACATGACATCAGGTGGGAACTGATAACCATGACTACCAACAGCAACAAAACAAAATGTAACATTCACCAGGTTAGCATTCACCAGCGTCGGAAGGTTAGCGTTTCACCAGGTTAGCATTCACCAGCGTCAAACTAATGGGATGCTGAACAAATGTTACGTCGCAATATCGACACACTCCCCAAACAAATAACATGGTCCACAGAAAGAAAGAGCGGTGCTATTTGAGTTTGTGCCAAGATGTAGGTCATATCTAGGCCAGATGTAGGCCATATCTAGGTCATATCTAGGCCAGATGTAGGCCATATCTAGGCCAGATGTAGGCCATATCTAGGTCATATCTAGGCCAGATGTAGGCCATATCTAGGCCAGACGTAGGCCATATCTAGGTCATATCTAGTCCAGATGTAGGCCATATCTAGGCCAGACGTAGGCCATATCTAGGTCATATCTAGGCCAGATGTAGGCCATATCTAGGTCATATCTAGGCCAGATGTAGGCCATATCTAGGCCAGACGTAGGCCATATCTAGGCCAGATGTAGGCCATATCTAGGCCAGATGTAGGCCATATCTAGGCCAGATGTAGGCCATGTTTCTTGAACTTTTCACTAGCAGAAATGCATGATGCAATACTACCTTTTAGTCTGTCATTGATCTCAAGATATTACCTACAATCAGTATATTGTAGATAATATTTCAATCAATATCTACAATAGTATCTACAATCCGGACTAATATTGCATGGAAACAAGCAGTTGTGCTTCTGTGTGATCTACTGTTAATTGTCTACACTCTATGCTAGCACTGCTCAAGGTGTACAGCTACTGTATATTGTTGTATATATTGTGTGTTGCACAGACTGTGGAACCTGGATTTTCCCGGCTGGATCAATAAAGGTCTTATCTTTTTATCTCTCATTGACTGCCAGCATTGTTTTTCGACTTATGTTGTTCCCTGCCACGCTTTCAGAGATTTTCACTAACCTTTGAAAATTCATAGAATATTCCACTATGCTCCGATTTTCTCGCGGGAGGGCTCAAAAGATGCCCACGGATGCCCACTCAAAAGATAGCCGTTCTCCTAAGGCGAAAAACTGATTATTGTAAATTTACCTCCATTGATTTCGGATGGGGACCCGAATGCATTTGGGGGTACGTTTATTCAAATCAAATTACTGTCTTAGGAATGCAACAAAAAACTAAAAATATTATTGAACTCAAGTCTGCATGGCGTGAGTAATCAATTGAAAAAAAGTCATTTTGGGGTGAACTACTCCTTTAATGTGCATTTTCAGACATTTAACCACAAAAAACGTTGGTAAACTTTAACTTTCACTCTGTACTTGGTCTGCTCTTTTTTCCACTCTACACCAAACCTTTTTGCCAAAAACAGCTTTAGTTTTACAAGCATTTTGGCTAAAGTTTTCCTCAGAATAGGGATACTGGACCATTTACTTTGGACATGACCTTTGGGCAAGTAGAACATTAAACCTGTACTTGCCCCCCGACAGGCAAGTTTCTCTGAGACCTTATTGTCAACCCCTACCCTAGGGGTCCCGGACCCTTGCTCTAAATCAGGGGTTCCCAAACTTTTTTGTCTCAGGGCACCCCATATATTCTTTTTTAAATCCGAGACACCCCTACATTATAATTTTCACTCCAAGCACCTTATATTTATAGCATATTGTCGTTGTCAAGTGGAAACCTTGTATGTTCAAAACCGTTCGTTTTGTATTTGTCATTATAAAATGTACTAAACTAGTGAAAACAGCAGATCTACAAGCACACAACGTGTGCTTGTAGATTGTTTTCACTAATTTTGTGCGACGGTCTTGTATGATGAAGCACGGCTTTGCTTTACCATAAGACGTACACATTTGAAACTTGGAGATACGAGGTTTCTGCCCGACAGTGACGATATTTTAGTGATTATGTTGCGAGGAAAACTTTGAGATAAGAGCCATTTTGGTTAGAACTGACTGAAAATAACTTTGTACTTTTTTTCAAGTGTCCTAATAAATTCCAAATATTATCAAATTATCTCGCGGCACCCCTGGACTGCCGTCACGGCACCCCAGGGTGCCCCGTCACCCACTTTGAAAACCCCTGCTCTAAATGTCTAATCCTAATCCAAACCCACAAACCCTAATATCTTCTCCTAAATGTAAAGCTTCAACAACCATTTTTCACAATGTCTGTTTCTCGTATTCTTCTATATTTGCAGGACATACATTTTGGCCCTAAAAGAATACAAGCACACATAGTCACACACAGTCATGCACAACTCCCATACCAGGGACATGCTGGCCATTGGGAAAAGCAGGACAACTCCCGAATGGCCGGTTCATTCCCGGCCGGTCCAGGCCGGCCATTAGGAAAAAAAATTAAATAAAATGTCGGCCTTTGTTCCATTTTCGTCACTGTCGGGCAGAAACTCCAAGTTTCAAATTTGTAAAATTTTCGCAAAGCAAAGCCCTGCTTCATCATACAAGGCTGTTGCACAAAAGCAGTGAAAACAGCCGATCTACAAGCACACAATGCCTCGCGGTGCGAGGCGTTGTGTGCTTGTAGATCGGCTGTTTTCACTAGTTTAAATCATTTTTAAAATGATAAATACAAAACAAACGGTTTTGGACATACAAGGTTTCCACCCGACAACGACGAAATACAACTTATGTACAGTAATTGGCCCACTGGCTTGTCACTTGTCATGATCTGAAATGGCAAATCTTTGAGTAGCAGCAGCGCTATAGAGAGAGATCTCTCTCTATAGCGTGCAATGAGGGCCTCTCCAACTCTTTTTCCCGGCCTGAATCAGGGGCCCAGCACGTCCCTGTCCCATACTGTACATTTAGTGTTAGTGCGCTGATGTAAGCCATGTGCGTGACAACACATGTCTGCTGAATAACGTCACACTTATAGGGGCGGCTCTGGATAATGTATGTATGCACAGCATGTGCTGAATACAAAAGCACACTCACACGCACGTGCACACACACACACACACACACACACAAGCGTACGGCACTCACACACAGCTCTCTCCATCGCCGCAGAAAGCTTATTCAAATATTATTGCAGTGTGACATCACAGGGCAGAAACGTGCCCGTGTCATGCCCCAAGCGCGCCGCGTTTATCGGGAGTCAGCACGCCTATAGATACTATTACTTATGGCAACAACGCCAACCAATGGAGTCATCTTAATTAACTGCCACTTAAAAACATGGTCTACTCTGCCCTTGCCAGCGATTCAGAGCTTTTTCCCTATAACCTTTGGAACACATGTAAGTCTCCCTAATCGGGAGATAAGCAACTGTCAGGTCGCATGTAAAAATCGGCCTGATGGTGGCGCTAAATGGGACAGATCCATGTTGATGGCATGACTCTAGACATACTGTGTACCGCTTTGCGTGATTTTAGGGCAACATTTGTAGGAACAGTGTCCAAAAATGTGTTTTGCAAGAATCGGCCTCATGGTGGCGCTAGTAGAGGGCCATTTGAGAAATGAGGGGAGGAGGTTGTGGTTTGGCAGCCAAGGAGTGTGTGCGCAACAGACTGACAGACTGACTGACTGACAGACATTGGGTCGTTTATTTGTAGGATGGGAGTGAACGAGGCAGTTTTTTTTTTTTTTTACTCAGGTCAGTGAAGAGCGCCATCTAGTGTAAAACCTGAAAACACACACGTCAACAAGTTAACCACAACCCTAGCGTCAGATTGAGGCGGAGCTGGGGATGGCTGGAAGGAGCTGGACCCATGCACTCCAAATGGACCAGACTCTCGTGTCTTGAGTCTCTTTATGTTAAGCAGTAGTTTGGACATTAAAGATCATCAGGGATGTGCTGGCCATTGGGAAAAGCGGGACAACTGCTGAACGGCCGGCTCATTCCCGGCCGGTCCAGGCCGGCCATTAGGAAAATAATTAAAAATAAAATGTCGGCCTTCGTTCCATTTTGGGGGCTGGGCGGCCAACAAAGTAAATCGTCACTGTCGGGCAGAAACCTTGTATCTCCAAGTTTCAAATTTATAAATCTTTTCGAAAAGCAAAGCCCTGCTTCATCATACAGTACAAGGCTGTTGCACAAAAGTAGTGTAAACAGCAGATCTACAAGCACACAACGCCTTGTGGTGCGAGGCGTTGTGTGCTTGTAGATCGGCTGTTTTAACTAGTTTAAATCATTTTGAAAATGATAAATACAAAACAAACGGTTTTAGACATACAAGGTTTCCACCCGAGAACGACAAAATATAACTCATGTAATTGGCCCACTGGCTTGTCACTTGTCATAATCTGAAATGGCAAATCTTTGAGTAGCAGCAGCGCTATAGAGAGAGATCTCTCTCTCTATAGCGCACAATGAGGGCCTCTACAACTCGTTTTCCCGGGCTGAATCAGGGGCCCAGCACGTCCCTGAAGATCATTATTCTCCCTTTGGGACGTTTTGTGTGACATTCTCTCACGTTGGTCTATACCTCTGTCCTGAGTTTGATTACCTGTGAGAAAATAAACCTTCTTTCATTGGAAACCTGGATGTTTTGTGTTTGCCTCGACAATAGCCCACTCTATAGCTCTCATATACTGTATATTGTATAATATATATATCGTCACTGTCGGGCAGAAACCTCGCATCTCCAAGTTTCAAATGTGGACGTTTTTTCGTAAAGCAAAGCCCTGCTTCATTGCACAAGACTGTCGCACAAAACGAGTGAAAATAGCAGATCTACAAGCACACAACGCACACAACGCCGAGGTTGTTCTTGTAGATTGGCCATTTTCACTAGTTTAGATCATTTTTAACACAAGACAAAACAAACGGTTTTGGACATACAAGGTAGGTTTCCAGCCGACAAAGACGATTTATATTGTGTATATACGTATATACTGTATATAGGCCTATATACACATACAGTATAGGCCTATATCATATAACCATAATATTAGGGGCTTGGAAAAATGGCCTCTTTCCACAAGTGGATGCACAGTAATGCCTATATTTGTGTGATCATAAATCATCCCTTCCTACAGTTTCATAAATGAATAACACGGTCACCGTCGCAGGCCTTTACAAACTGCAGGAGCTAAAAAAGTCAAGCGAACAGCATGTGTGTTGCTATCTAATTGTTACGGCATCATTAGACCAGGCATAGATCATCCAAAAGCAACCTTGTGTCAACCCAACTCCTTCCAACAGCAACAGATAAGAATGGCTGAGAAAGCTTTTTGGAGCCACCAATCAAAACATGTTCTCACAGCAGGCTGCCAGGCAGGCTTGTGCACACATAGACATCAAAGGGGGCTCGAGCCCCTGCCCTTTTACCAGTCTGTAAAAAAGTGCCCTCTCCAGAGCATGGATACAGTTTTCACTATGGTGAAAGAAATGGGAGAGTGTTTTCTGCTGGTGATTCAGTCAGAGTGTATCAAAGGGTGCGTTCGTAAATGCGCACCGGGTGTGGTTAGGGTTAGGGGTTATGGTTAGGTTTAGGCATAGTTTTACTGAGGTTAAGGTTAGGGTCAGGGTTAGGGTTAGGCATAGTTTTACTGAGGTTAGGGTTAGGATTAGGGTTAGGTTTAGGCACTCACTACACTGAGCACACACCCGGTGCTAACCCACTAACCCTAACCCTAACCCATTTCCAAACGCACCCTTTTATACACTCGGACTGAAACACCAGCAGAAAACACCATCCCGAAAGAAATGCAAATGCCCTCTTTCCATGCCATATACCTGAGGCAGCATTCAAGAGAATTGCCTAGTCCAAACTCTCCTGAACTTGAATGCAGCATCTTATGTTGAAGGAATTGCCCTCACTGTGTAGAAATCCATGCCATAGTTTAGTGTGGTATCAAGTACTGAAAATAGCCGACCTCCAAGCTCACAACGTGTCGCGCTGCGACGCGTTGTGAGCTTGGAGTAGGGCATTTACCAAATATTCGAATATTCGAATATCAAAGTCACTATTCGGTGTTGTTCATCGAAGTCGAATATTCGCTTATTTTTATTTTATTTTATTGTTTTCTCTTATATATTGTTTTAAATATATAGTTTATAAAGCTTGGCGAGATAGGAAGTCATAATGAGTTGTCAATGCCCCTGGTGGATGAATTTGTTAATGCTCTATACCAGGGGCTCTCAAACCTTTTTAGGCCGTGACCCCCAAAATAAACATATTTGAACTGGGGACCCCCACCCTGACAAGCACTTGGAATTGTAGGTATTAATGTGACTCGGTTCCACAGATAAATATTGTGAAAATAGCAGATCTACATGCTCACAACGCCTCGCAACGCGAGGCGTTGTGAGCATGTAGATCGGCTATTTTCACAATGTTTGCCTCTTCCTTACTTGATATTTGACAGTTTGGCAAGTCCTGTCGAATATTCAACTATTAGAATACTTTGAGGTCGAATAATTCGAATACTAAAAATCACTATTCGTGAATGCCCTAATTGGAAGTCTGCTATTTTCGATATTTTCACCAAAAGGCCCTTATAGAAATGTCAGCCCCTGCCTCTCTAACATTCTCTGCACGTCCCTGCTGCCAGGCCAGCTATAGCGCTACGCTGCAGTCCCGTGGGAGGAGGACTGGAGAACTGTGTTGCTGCTCTCTGGGGTCAGTGTTGATCTTGTTTTTTTTTTTACTAACCTTTTATCACAGAAAAACTAAAACAAATAAAAACTAGAAAGGTGCAATTGGAAAATTGCAAGTGTGGTTGCCGTTGACTCTAATGGGGAGCCAATCAGAGAGGGGGGAAAGGGGGGACGTCAGTATATTGTGATGTCCGATTGGGTGATGGGCATGGGTTACAGCAGATGATGAGTATAAACGCCAAGACAGAAATTATTAATTGCCCAGAATTTGAAGTGACACTTTCTCCCAGTACTTAGAGAAAAGAATCACACCCAATGTGAAGTGAGCGGTGGTCGTGCTGCATAACGTCTTCAGACTAGGATTTGAGTCTAGGATGTACACAGGCTATGCTACACACACACGTTTTGCTATGGCAAAACGCTGAGGAAAAAGGCTACAGACACACGCACAGCCACTCTATGGAGCGGTTTACCACCGCTCAAAAAAGGTTACATCAGATGATTAGAAAGCTAGACAAGAACTACAGTCTGACTGTATATACCGATGTTTCCTGTTGAGATTTCCCCCAGGTTTTTTTCATCTCACTCACGTCACTTTATCTGCTGACCTCACTCAGCAACGAAATAAACAGAAAATAAACAAAAATTAAAATAAAACTATTCACAGGAGGCAAGCAGTGATCACCCCATGATGTGCACTGCAATGTAGTTTCAAATGCACTGCATTGCTGGCGCTTTTTGAGAGTGAAAAGATCACACCCAATGTGAAGTGAGCGGTGGTCGTGCTTGCATAACGTCTTCAGACTAGGATTTGAGTCTAGGATGTACAGGCTATGCTACACTCACACGTTTTGCTATGGCAAAACGCTGAGGAAAAAGGCTAGAGACACACGCACAGCCACTCTATGGAGCGGTTTACCACCGCTCAAAAAAGATCACACCCAATGTGAAGTGAGCGGTGGTCATGCTTGCATAACGTCTTCAGACTAGGATTTAGGTCTAGGATGTACAGGCTATGCTACACACACACACACACACGTTTTACTATGGCAAAACGCTGAGGAAAAAGGCTACAGACACACGCACAGCCACTCTATGGAGCGGTTTACCACCGCTCCAAAAAATAAGAAGACACGTGTGACACGTGTGATCTGGGCAGCTTGCCCCAGGAAATGTGCCGAGCTCAATAGGGAACAACGGTATGGCTTGAAATTATGATCTCATGCTCTAATTGACAACCACAGCTAATCAGATAGGGGAAAAGGGATGACATCACAATATCAAAGTATCGTGGTGTCTGATTGGGTGAGAAGGGTTACAGATCAGATCATGAGTAACTCGGACAAGTACTTCAAAGGGAAAACCCTTGGAGAAAAAATCACACCCAATGTGAAGTGAGCGGTGGCCATGCTTGCATAACGTCTTCAGACTAGGAGTTGAGTCTAGGATGTACAGGCTATGCTACACACACATGTTTTGCTATGGCAAAACGCTGAGGAAAAAGGCTACAGACACACGCACAGCCACGTATGGGAGCGGTCTACCACCGCTCAAAAAAAGTCACATCAGATGATGGGTCAAAACGCCAAGAACAATAGTGTTTTGCCGTGCGGGGCAACCACACTAACTAAATGAAAATTACCGGTACAACTGCACTCTGTCGAGGTGCCAACTTACAACTTGTGCACAAGTAGACCATGTATGGCAGGGACGTGCTGGGCCCCTGATTCAGTAGACCATGTATGGCAGGGACGTGCTGGGCCCCTGATTCAGTAGACCATGTATGGCAGGGACGTGCTGGGCCCCTGATTCAGTAGACCATGTATGGCAGGGACGTGCTGGGCCCCTGATTCAGCCCGGGAAAAAGAGTTGTAGAGGCCCTCATTGCGGGGCTTTGCTTTGCGAAAAAATGTACAAATTTGAAACTTGGAGATACGAGGTTTCTGCCCAACCGGCCGGGAATGAACCGGCCGTTCGGGAGTTGTCCCGCTTTTCCCAATGGCCAGCACGTCCCTGATGTATGGCCTATTTGTGCACCAGCAGAACACGCCATGAGGTGCGCTCACCACTGGCGATGCCAGTGACATCACCACTGGAATCACCAGGAATGCTGGTCCCTCATTGGCTGTTAATGATGACGTTGCCAGGCATGCTCGTCCCGATTGGTCTTATTGGTGAAACTCCAAAAGGTGTGGACTGCAGACAAACTAAGAAAAGAAATCCAAGGCACTCCGTCTTTAGTGAAAAAAT